>NC_059109.1:59080542-59411375 GCF_020740685.1 Jaculus jaculus
CAGCATGGCTCAGGGAAATTTTGTGGAAGAGGGGGCAAAAAGAATGTCAGAGCCACTTGTTGGGTCATGATATGCAGAGACATTTATCCTACCCATAACTGAGCGCTAACTCCACAATGCATGATCCATATACCTCAACAAGAAGGGGCTAAGGGGAGGGGGTAAGTCATGGATGAGCCTAATATTGGTACCAAACTGACTGTATTCACTGAGTACAAAACTAATTAATTAAAAAAAAATGTTCCACATCCCTAGTCATCAGGGAAATGCAGATTAAAAGTACATTGAGATTCCATCTCACTCCTGTCAGATTGGCCACCATCATGAAAACAAATGATCATAAATGCTGGTGAGGATGTGGAAAAAGAGGAACCCTTCTACACTGCTGGTGGGAATGCAATCTGGTCCAGCCATTGTGGAAATCGGTGTGGAGGTTCCTAAAAGAGCTAAAGATTGATCTACCATATGACCCAGCTATAGCACTCCTAGGCATGTATTCTAAGGATTCATATCATTTCCTTAGAAATATGTTGCTCAACCATGTTTATTGCCTCTCAATTCATAATAGCTGGGAAATGGAACCAGTCTAGATGTCCCTCAACTGATGAGTGGATAATGAAGATATGGCACATTTATAGAATAGAGTTCTATTCAGCAGTAAAGAAAAGTGAAGTTATGAAATTTGCAGGAAAATGGATGGGTCTGGAAAGGATTATACTAAGTAAGGTAACCCAGGCCCAGAAAGCTAAGCACAGCATGTTCTCTCTTATATGTGGATCTCATATGTGGAACACAACATGGCTCAGGAAAATTTTGTGGAAGAGGGGATGGAAAGAATGTCAGGGCCACTTGTTGGGTCATGATATGCAGAGACATTTATCCAACCCATAACTGAGGGCTAACTCCACAATGCAAGGAGGGGCTAAGGGGAGGGGGTAAGTCATGGATGAGCCTAATAATGGTACCAAACTGACTGTATTTGCTGGATCCAAAACTAATTAATAAAAATAAATAAATAAAATTAAAAAACAATAAAAAAATAAATAAAAGTAATGGAATTGGCTTGAAGAGATTGCTTAGTGGTTAAGGAATTTGCCTGAAAAGCCTAAGGTCCCAGGTTTGGTTACACAGTTCTCACATAAACCAAATGCACAAGGTGATACATGTGTTGGAGTTTGCAGTGGCTAGTGGTCCTGGCATGCCCATTCCCTCTGCCTTTTTCTGTCTTTCTTAAGAAACAAACAAAACAAACAAATAGACAAAGAATCTTTAGAAAAGTAATGGACTGGTATTTTTATTGGTGGAAGATACAAAACAGAAACATATAAAAGTCGTAAAATTAGGCACAGAACAAAAATGTGGACTGGTTTTAGGCCACTCGGCTGCAATTGTTGAAGATATTAGTGCCACTGAGAATGGGACAGCTCCTCTGCATTAGAGAGGGCTTTTTGTTTTTTGAAAAGAGGGGGTGTGAGTTTCTTCCTCATCTATGTCAAGCTTCATCCTCCTTGGATTAGAACATTTGACAGCCCACCTTGTACTGATTTTGGAAGCATTGCAAACACAGGAAAGAGAGGGTCATGGGATTCCAATAGTGTTCTGGAGGTGTCTGCTAGGTGATATGAGACAGGGTTGAATTTCCTACATGGAGGTAATGGGGGATCATGACATGGAGCTGTGAAGATGAACTGTGGGTTGTGGTGGAAACCCCAGATGTTAGAGATGCCAAGAATATGGGAAAGCTGCAAAAGAAAGGTGGCTCTTGAAAGTCAGAATTGCCTTTGGCACCCAGAGGATTTCATCATGTGTCCCAGGTGCTGGACATAGAGCTGCATGAATTGATAATTGCCCTGCTGATTTTCTATCTTTTACTGGTCCAATCTTTCCTTGTTCTGCCCACTTCTTTCTTTTTGCAATGGGAATGTTTAGTCTATGCCATGATATGTTGGAAGTATGTGACTTGTATTTTAATTGTATAGGGCTCACAATTGAGAGACTACCTTGGTTCTCAAGTGAGAGTTTTGACTTTTTTTTTTTTAATTTTCCAAAAGTTATCTTTAATGTGTATGCTAAATAAATAATAATTAAGCACAAGATAAAACTGCTTGATTCTTTATCCAAGTAAAATACAGAGGTACATCCACAATTCAAACTCCACAATCAAGCACCTTGATCAAATTTTCCAAGTTTATTATTCTTCCTTAAAAATTTCATTTCCAAGATACAAATCGATTCAGATGTATTTGTACAAGATTACCTTTAAAAACAGTATGTCTTAAAACTAATCAGTTACATCTATATCACAATATACAAGCACAGCTTCGTCATTAACCATTGCTCTTCTCTTCATTCAAGTGAAAACAGTGTAACAGATACTAACTAAACTCCTCTGCCCCATATAGGAATGAAGATTTAGGATACCATCAAGGCAAATTAATTCCTAGGACTATCATAAAGGTGACAAATATAAGATTTGCAGGGCTAGCCCCTTCCATTGGAGAGCTCTATAAAGAAAACTCATCTGACTGGAGGAATAACAGGCACAACTACCTAACTCGTCCTATCACACATACAAAACAACAAAATCATGCTATCTTAAAAAATCATGTTTTATAAATCCAGTCAATAATTTCTTTTAAAAGATAAGTATAACCTTTGCTTTAAGAGATCACAGTAAAGTTAGGTTTAAATACTATAATTAAGCAAAAAGCAGTCATATGTGCAAATATGAAAATTCAAGTTGCTCCAGCATAAAATTGTTTCAGAGAAAATCTGCTGCTTAACAATCACTCTAAGCTACCAACTAACATGTCATTATCCTGCAAGTCACATCACTTGCAGCTAATTTCAATTACATTAATGACAAGTATTACATTAGAATTTTTTTTTTTTTCCTTTTGGGTTTTGAGGCAGGGTTTCACTCTAGCCCAGGCTGACCGGGAACTGTATAGCCCAGGTAGGCCTTGAATTTACGGTCTCCCTCTGAAAAACAAATGTCCTAGTTAACCTCAGCCTCCCAAGTTCTGGGATTAAAGTGCCACCAAGCCCAGCTACATTTGGTAATTACAAGTCTACAGGCTTACTTGATGGTAGCAGTTGAGTCTTTCCTATAGGATTTTTTGGAGAACCTTTGTACCAAACCCTTTCTTTATCTGATGGTTTCCTAAGAACCTTATTTTTTATCCTGGGAGGAATGCCTGTATTATTATTGACCACAGCTTTCACTATGTCATGATTAGTCAGATCATCCAAGGGAACCTTAATCCGGCCATCACATTTGCCATCCTCTTTACAAATTCTAGTGGACCCAAGAAAGCCCTGCACAGCATCTGGGTGCCTCTTCATTTTCAAGAAAGATTTAGAAGTTAGGTCCATGTTTGATTTTGAAATTGCATCATGCAACTGACTACACAATGTAGACTGTTCAAGACCTGACTGAGTGCACGGCACAGAGGAATCTTTTGATGTGCTTTCTACACATGAGGGAAGAGAACTATCACAGCTCACTGATTTAACCAAAGAAGCATCACTAAGGTCCAACTTCTGCCTTCCAGGTGGTCTGTTGTAATCCAACAAAGAGTTAATTCTTCTGACAGACTGACGGACAGGAGTACGCTGGAATTTAAGAGGTGACTTCACTTTTGTTCTATTTGGTTCATTTAAAGAAAGCTTATTAAACCACTGTATGTGATCTGAAACCTTTCTGTGTTCCGTCATTTGTAAGTTTTCACGAACTGTTTTATTGCATTCGTCCACCAGGGACTGCTGCTTAGCAAGTCTCACAGCCCTAGGTTTTGAAGTGATTCTTACAGTGCATGCACTCTGCTGTGAGGAAGAGGCCCCAGCCTTGGTCTCCTGAGGGCCTGCACTTTTCACCACATCCTCTGCAATCATGCTCTCATTCTCTTTTGACTGAGTATTTACTTCATCTTCTAGAGACTGCTGTCCCTTAGCTTGTTTAGTCCTGGGGACTGCTTGCTGGCAGAGGTCATCTTTTGGTATAACCAAATGAACATCTTTTTCAGGTTCCACCTTTATCTGACTTGAGTAACATCTTACAGGTGCTTCTCTACCAATGTTTTGACTTTGATGTGGTAACAAGTCTCCCTCTGGAAAACAAATGTCATCTTTACCATCATTTTCATAATTTTCCTTTGATTCTCTCACAGTCAAATTGTTAGTTTTAAATAGCTTTTTCTCTGAGTCATTTTTTATATAGCATGTTTCACTCATTTTTTCTTCCTCCATAATAGTTACTGACGACTGCCTGTGATTTATCAATGCATGAAGATTATTTCCAGACTCAGAAAATGCCTTCTGAATCTTGACCAAGGTCTCGGAAGTCACATTACTTTCATCCCCACTAAGGGAACTTCCCATTGCAATACTATCAGGCTGGCCATGTGCAGTGGAAGGGGTGAGTTCACCGGACATTGCTGGAGACTTTTCAACAGTAATATGCACAATTGAATTTTATTTGGGTATAAAGAAAAAGATTATGAAATATGCCTAAAGCTGGATGGAAATGAAAAAATTATATTGAGTGAGGCAACAGGTTCAGAAAGACAAATCCCACATGTAATAATATCTTATAATGCAGATCCTAGCTTTAAATTTCCAAACTCATGTGTGCACCTTACAGTATCTGCAGATACAAGGATGTTCAAAAAGGACTAAGGGAAAGAGGAAGATCTTGAGGGGAGGATATAGCGGAGCACACGTGATTTGAAACACAGAAGTGGTATTGCTGGAACATATGTAGTATTTCTAAATCTTTGTGAGGAGCCTCCTCACTGATTTACATATTAGCTGTAGCAGCTTTCGTGTCCACTAACAGTGAATAAGAATTCCCTTTCCCCACATCCTTTCTAGCATTTTTTGTCATTTAAAAGATAGCCATTCTAACTACTGTGAGATAAAATCTCAATATAGTTTTCATATTTATTGCCCTGATAGCTAAGAATGTTGAGCACTTTAATTTTTTTTTTATTTACTTATTTGAGAGCGACAGACACAGAGAGAAAGACAGATAGAGGGAGAGAGAGAGAATGGGCGCGCCGGGGCTTCCAGCCTCTGCAAACGAACTCCAGACGCGTGCGCCCCCTTGTGCATCTGGCTAACGTGGGACCTGGGGAACTGAGCCTTGAACTGGGATCCTTAGGCTTCACAAGCAAGCGCTTAAGCGCTAAGCCATCTCTCCAGCCCTGTTGAGCACTGTTTTAAAAAAGGTCTTGTATTTCTTTTGAGTACTCTCTATTATTTCAAATATTCAGACTCATAGCCCACTGATTGATTGTGATATTTGTTTTCTTGGGTTTGGTATTTTAAATTATTTATTTATTTTGAAATTTTTGTACATGTACATAATGTATTTTGATTTTATTTCCCCCTTCCCATTAACATCATTCTTCTTCCCCATTAATCTTCATCTTACTTGACTGCCCTTTAGAAAACCCATTGAGTTAAGTTAGTGTTGCTTGCATGATCATGAATAGAAAGATATTTTTTAATAATTTTTTTTTTAGGGCTGGAGAGATGGATGAGTGGTTAAGTGCTTGCCTGTGAAGCTTAAGGACCTTGGTTTGAGGCTCAATTCCCCAGGACCCACATTATCCAGATGCACAAGGGGCACACATCTGGAATTCGTTTGCAGTGGTTGGAAGCCCTGGTGTGCCCATGCTCTTCTCTCTGTCTCTTTCTCTTTCTGTCTGTTGCTCTCAAATAAATAAATAAAAAATAGACAAAAAATATTTTTTTAAACTTTATATGAGAGTGAGAGAGAGAGGCATACAGAAAGAGAGTAAATATGGGTGAGTCAGGGCCTCCTGTCACTGCAAATAAACTCCAGATACATGTGCCACTTTGTGCTTCTGGCTCTATGTGGGTACCAGGGAATTGAATTTGGGCCATCAGACTTTGTATTGCCAGCAGGTTATTCTATATTCTCTCTTCCCCATTCCCATTTCAATTGGCATGGTCCTCAACGGGGTCATCAGTATTCACTGTGTAGTCATGAATGCATAAGTCAGTCTGTGGGGAAGGGGCAATGCCTCAGAAGACACCTTCTATACTGTGGCTCTTCCATTCTTCCATGCCATCTTTATCAACGTTTTCTGAGACTTGGAGGCATGTTATAATCCTTCTTGAGTGTTAAGCTCTCAGCAGACTCTGATTTTGTTTTGATGAGTTTTGAGTCTCCTCGGTGTCTACTTCCATCTCCCTGGAGGAGTTTCTCAGGCTAGCAAGTGAGTGCAAAACTCATAATTCATCAATCTATTTCTTTGTAATGTTTTCTGTGCTCTGGCAGATGTGATGGAGATAACTTGTCTCGTGCTATGTAATTGGTTTTCTTTTCTTGTCATATTGGTGGGTCTTGGGTCTCTACTGTATTTGCTGCCATCTGTGAAAAGCAGATTCTCTAAGAGTGAAAGCAGTATGTATCAAAGGGGCAAAATGTAGATACTTAGATGCTTTTTGATAGGCACCTTTATAGAAAGAACAGTGGAGGCTTCATGAGAAATAATTTTTGTATCTATAGTAGTTTGGATCAGAAGCTATGGCTTTTTAACACTAGAAATACATCATTCTTAGCCCTTCTTGCTTTTAGTTTCTATTAAAAATTTGCTGTTATTCTGATGGGCTTGCCTTTTATGTGATGAGATGTTTTTCTTTTGTGACTTTTACTACTCTTTCTTTTTTTGGAGCATTTAGTCTTGATTATCCAATGTAGGAAATTTCTTTATGGTACTGTCTATTTGGTGTGCTATATGGCACTTGTACCTGGTCACACATCTTTTCCCCTAGATTTGGGAAATTTTCTTTTATAAATTTATTAGAAATATTTTCTATGTCATCTGCTAGAGTTTTTCTCCTTCTCTATGCTCATAATTTGTATTGCATACATGGTGCCTTTGGTCTTTTTTAGGAGTCTGATATTTATCTCATTTTCTGTTCATATGTATTTTTGAACATCTCATTTGTTATGTCTGACTGATCTGTTTATTTTTCCCTTGTCTTTAATCCCTGATATTTTTTCCTCCATATTGTCCATTCTTTTTTAAAAAAATTAAATATTTTATTTTTATTTATTTATGAGAAAGAAAAAGAGGGAAGGAGAGAGAGAGAGAGAGAGAGAGAGAGAGAGAGAGAGAGAGAGAGAATGTTTATGCCAGGGCCTTTAACCACTGCAAATAAACTCCAAACACATGTGCCACCTTGTGCATCTGGCTTATATGAGTCCTGGAAAATTGAACCTGGGTCTCTTGGCTTTGTAGGCAAATGCCTTAACCACTAAGCAATCTTGCCAGCCCTTCATTTTCAATTCTATAGAAGGTTTCTCATGGAGCTTTTTATTTGATTTATTACAATTCTTTATTTCCAATATCATTCCAATTTAATTTTCCTTCAGCGTTTTTACCTCTTTATTGAATTTCATTTTCACATCCTGGTTTGACTTCTTCATTTAATTTGTTTTTTTTTTGTGGGTTTTTCGGTATTATATTCAGGTATTGATTTATGTACTTTTTAAGTTATTTGTACATATTTGTCATCTTACTTTTTATTCTTCATCTGGAATTTCCTCTATGTAGCTCTCATGGGGAACCATTTCTGTGGGATTAGACAGTCTTGGCTTGGAACATATTGCCTTGGTTTTTCATGTTACTCTTTGCATTGAGACTTGCTCCTCTGGAGATAGTGAATTGTTCAAGTCATTCTGGCACACCTGTTTTAAGTGAGTGCTTTGATCAGTGTTTGTTGTTTCTTTGTCTTAGCTTGTCTTTGATAGGATTGGTGGTCCATGAAGTTCAGTTGTGGAAGCAGTCGGTGCTGGTCTTGGTTGGTGTGTGTTGTAGTCAGGTTCATATTTCTAGAAGAAATCACCCAAACAAGAGAAGCTTGGGGGAAGAAGAGTTTATTTCAGCTTACAGACTTGAGGGGAAGCTCCATTATAGCAGTGGGAAACAATGGCATGAGCAGAGGGTGGCCATCACCCCCTGACTCACATAAGGTAGGCAACAGGAACAGGAGAGTGTGCCAAACACTGGCAAGGGGACACTGGCTATAATATCCATAAGCCAATCCCCAACAATACACTGCCTCCAGGAGGCATTAATTCCCAAATCTTCATCAGCTGGAAAGCTAACATTCAGGACACCTAAGTTTATTGACGACACCTGAATCAAACCACCACATTCCTCCCCTGGCCTCCATAAACTGTTAACTATCCATGGTGCAAAATGCAATGCATTCAGTCCAACTTTAAAAGTTCCCACATTTTTTATGAATTCTAATGATGTTAAAATATCCCATAATCCAAGGTCTCTTAACTAAGCCATAATACCAAAAAAAAAAAAAAAAAAAAATCCCTCCCCAAACCATAATGGCACAGAGTAAACATTCACACTGCAAAAGATGGCATTGAGCATAGCAAAGAAATATTCAAGCAATATAAGATTTAAAACAGGGCAAACATCAAACTTTGTAGTTCCAAGTCCAATAACTCTAGCCAGTGAGAAGTCTTAGTCCAATAATTCTAACCAGCAACAAGTCTCTGGAGTTCCAATTATGTCCTTCCAGCTAGTCCTGGAAAACTTTATCTGTGGCAAACAGCTTTCCTTAGCAGCCATCTTGTGGTTCCAGCATCTTCGCTGGGTCTCCACTGCAACCCACAATTCATCCTCACAGCTCCATTGATTCTTCATGCAGGCAATCCCGAAAATCTGCTACACACTGCCCATGGTCATTTCCAAAACACAAGACCATGCTGCAAACTCAGTGACCCTTTCCTGCATTTCTTAAACTCCATAATACCACATGGGATGCCAGTTTGTTAATCCAAGGGGACATAAAATAGATTTTGAAGAACAGGACACTCGAGCATTCAGGCCCCTTTAAAAGACTGAATTCTTTCTGTTGTCTCAATGCAGTTCAGATGGCAAAATTCTCAATTGTTGTAATCTCCCAATTGCAGCTGAACAGGCAGCATTTCACCAAATATTTCACTTTTTCTGTGCCATATCCCTCTGCTCACACCAGTTTGTTTCTACATGAAGCAAGTCTGCACAACTTCTCAGGACACAGGCATAACAGCAAGCCTCACACAAACTGCATCTAGCCCAGTCCAGACAAAGCTCCTTTTCACTCTCATAGGCCAAACCTCACATTCCATAGTTTGTACTACATTCAGATCTTGCGACTCTGACCAGAATATTCTATCAAGCTGTATTTACAGCACCGCAAGGCATCTCTTAGGCCAAGGTTTCAAATCTTCCCACATCTCTCTTGAAAATCAGCTCCAAAAGGCCATAGCCACACAGTCAGGTATCTAGCAGCAGATGATACCCTACATGATACTAACATCACTGTTGCAGGCAGGTCCACATTACTGATGGAAATCACCCAACCAAGAGCAGCTTGGTGGCAAAACGATTTTATTTTGGCTGACAGACTCAAGGGGAGGCTCCATGTTGGGAGGGGAAAACTATGGCATGAGCAGAGAGTGCACATAATTTCCTGGCCAACCTGAGATGGACAACATGAACAGGAGAGGGGCCAAACATTGGCAAGGGGAAACTGGCTATAATACCCATAAGTCCACCCCTAGTAATACACTCCCTCCAGGAGGCATTAATTCCCAAATCTCCATCAGCTGGAAACCTAGCATTCAGAACACCTAAGTTTATGGGGGACACCTGAATCAAACCACCACAGGGTGTGTTAGGTGGACTTAGTTTGGGTGAGGTAGCATGTGCAGCCTCTGATCTTCCTGGGCCAGTTATTCACATTATGTATGTGGCATGGATGTGGGAGCCTAAACTCACATGTCTAAAGGTAATGGCTGGCAACTTGGTGAAGGGTGTGCTGATAGGCCAACTGTGTCCAGACTCACACCTGTGACACAATTGGAGGGCAATTCAAGGGAGCAGAAGGATGTGTGGGGCTGGATGGTATGTAGCCTCAGAATGGACAGGGGAGGGTGTGGGGAAATAGATGGCATACATGGATTAACATGCAGTGGCCATAGTAGCATGCACTTCTAAGTTTTAAAGTATATTTTGCTGATTTTTGAACTCTGAGAGATAACTAGGATTCAGGTGACTCCTATTTTTGTGAAAGGAGTGGTGGTAATCACTAAAGATGGAGAAAATGGAGCTGGGCATGCTGGTGTACGCCTTTAATCCTAGCATTTGGGAGGCAGAGGTAGGGGGATTGCTGTGAATTCAAGGCCAGCCTGAGATTACATAGTGAAGTCCAGGTCAGCCTTGGTTACAGAAAAACCCTACCTTGAAAAAAAAAAAAAAATGGAGAAAGTGGAGGAGTAGGTAGGAAGGTAGTAGCTAGAGCTTATTTAAGATATTTTTAGACATTTTCATGGAAACTTAAGTAGACATTCAACATGCAATTTATGTAAAGGCAGACCATAGCCCTAGTTTGGCATATAGTATGGGACTAGACAAGATAAACTAGAGAATGACTATAGGTAGTAAATAAATGAGGTTAAAGATATAAGCCCTGTTACATGTGAACACAATATAGTCAGAAAGATAAAGAGAACACTTGTGTAGTGTCTGGGAAGCCAAATGAAGACCTTATATATAAGGGTGTGGTATTAATTCATTTAAAAGCAGATGACTAAGCATTGTTATTTGATTTAGGCATGAAGGGCACTTCAGATATTGAAAGATAAGTTTTAATGAAGCTAATAGGGACACTTCTTTATTGGAGTGGATTTGATATGAAAACAGGAGGTGAAAGAGCAGAGGCAACATTTTTAAGGAATTTCACTGCAAAGGACTTCAGGGGAATAGGAAGTCGCATAAAGAGATTTTACTAAAAGAGGAGGTATAACACATGTTGAATGTTGAGGGGACTAATGCTATAGAGATGTAAATGTGGATGCTACATGAGAAAAAATACTGGAGCAAGTCTTTAGCGCACATGAGAGATAATGGATTCAATGGTTAAGATGAAGTTTGTTTAGATCTTCATTGTTGATGTGGCTTAGAAAAGATGAGGAAATATTACTATAATCTACACCTGGTATTTGGTATCTCTTTTCAGAAGATGAGACAGCTAATTGTCTTGGTTGTAGGTGTTTCATAACATTTAGGTTTTGACTTGTAAAAGGTATTGTGTAATACTGAACCTTTTTCAGTTCATGGACACTATCAAATGTGTTATGAAAAGAAGAGAAAGGATTTTTAAAATTCTTTGTGTGCCTATGTGTGTGGGGGCAGGGGACAGCCTTGGGTCTTGTTCTTTCTGTGCTAGCTGCCCTCTTTTGAGACAGGGTCTCTCATTGGTCAGGAGCTTGCCAAGTTTAGACTGGTTATCCAAAGAGCCCAGATATCTACCTGTGTTGAGTCCCTTGTGCTGGGATTAGAACTGTGCTCTACCATACTCATCTTTCATATGTGGGTTCTGGGGCCTCCTGATTGCAAGGCCAGAACTTTATTCACTGAGCCTTCAACCAGAAATATTACTATCCTGAGTTCATTCTTTATTAGCTAAGTTTTTTGCTTTAGCACACAGGCTGAAACTATGTATTGTAATACTTCTGTAAGATTCAACAAGTTAGTGCACCAAAATTAATTTTGGAAACAATTTTATGTTTGCATTTAAAATGGTTTTCAGAATTATACCTTATAAAATTATTTTAATATTTATTTATTTGAGAAGGAGGTAGACAAAGAGAGAGAGAATGGGTACACTAGGGTCTCTAGCCACTGCAAACAAACTCCAGATGCATGTGCCACCTTGTGCATCTGGCTTTATGTGATTACTGGAGAATCTAAGCACCTTAATAGCTAAGCCATCTCTCCAACCCCCATAAAAGTCTAAGTTTAAAAATAGTTTTGCATATTTTTTTCAAATTGCTAAGATGAAAGTATCTTTCAAATTGTTAAGATGGAAGATACATTAGCAGAAAAATTAAAATGAATAAAACCAAAATTCAGTCTTGATATATAATATGTCTTTAGCTCCCAGTGAAAGAAATTCAAATAGCAGCATGACATGAAGTTGTTTTCATCTTGTATGCTTGCTCCATCAGACTCTGCTTACCAGTGAAAACAGCCTGATGCAGTTTCCTGGCCTCTCTCATTTAGTCAGGGAAGTAATGTGAGGCTGTTGAATTATGTGAGATATGTTGATCTCTCACTCTAATGACATTATGCTAATGAGACTTGATGAATAAGGAAGAATATGTTTGCTAGATGTTTTGTTAAGGCACATGTATATCAGATGATAAAAGCTGAATCATATAAATGTTTAGGAGCCTCCTTCATAAATGTCATCCTTAAGTGGTCTGGGACATCCTGAATAGCTCTTCTAAAGTTTCTCTACTTTGCATTTCTTTTAAGTGGCTGTAAGGGATTTGACTTTGGGGGTGCAGCATAATTTATTTTTATTTATTTGAGAGAAAAAGAGAGAGAAAGAGGGGGTGGGGAGAGAGAGAGAAAATGAGCATGTCAGGGCCTTCAGCTGCTATAAATGAACTCCAGATGCATGCACCACCTTGTGCATCTGGCTTGGGTCCTCTGATTTTATAAGTAAGTGCCTTAACCACTAATCTCTCTCTCCAACCTATAATTTTTAAATTTTCTATTAACTGATAATTATTTTATAATTATTTGGTTTTATTTATTTATTTGAGAGAGATAGAAAGAGAGAGAAAGGGCATGCCAGGGCCTCTAGCTGCTGCAAATGAACTCCAGATGCATGTACCACCTTGTGTATCTCTGGCTTAGGTGGGTCCTGGGGAATCAAACCTGGTTCCTTTGGCTTTTAGCTAACCTCTAAGCCATCTCTCCAGCCCCTGACAGATATTTTTGATGTTTCTTCTAAGCTTTATTTACCGGAATGAACTTTTGTACAGCTAAATACACATACAAATCTATTGTTATAATACATTATAGAAAAAGAAAGACATTAAAATACATTATTACTTCTTAAAATATGGTAAAATTTAAAACAGTGAGCGTTTTTGAGTTTATTGAGTGGTTATAGTTTGTTTTTGAGCAAATAGTTAGCTATCTTTAGGGATTTATTGTAACAGTTAATATTTATAAAAATACAAAGATAACAAAAAATTCCATTTTTGTTTCATTCTTTCTCACTAGTATTTTAAAGTGATATCTGAAATCTTTTGATTCTACTGTGCAAATCAATTAGACCTCTAGAGAAAAAGTCCCTGAGCCACAAGCACATTTTAAGGTATCATGTGTTTGCAATATCTTTTGGTCACTGGCCTCTGGAGGTATATATAATTGGCTTTATGTCTTTCCATATTGGGATATTATGTGATGCTTTATGTTGGAGGACACAAGAAAATCTGAGTCTGTGACAATTCTGTTCTTTTTATACAGGTAAAATGGATGGATGGAGTACATTTAACAATGAGAAGAGTGACTTATTTGTAGACATGATTCTGTTGCTGGCATTGCTATAACTATGACTGCAACCTCAACCTACTTGAGTGAGCTAAAGCAGAATATCCAGGACAATGACTTGGACAGCATAAGAGAATACATGTAGATTGCTTATTAGTTCATTGACATGCTAGAAATTTTGAGCTGTGAGTTAGAACCACATTATATTTAGGAAAATGCAAAAAAATTGGGAAAATGTCAAGTAGATTTATTTTGAAAGCAAGCAACTTTTACCACTGAACAATCTCTCCAACCCAGTTTTGCAATATTTTGGATTCCACATATTTCGTTACTAATCATGGTGGTCTCTGATGATTGTATGAATGATCACATCCTCTAATACTTGATAAATAAGAAAAGTTAATTGATACTTAAAAATAAAAAGCAAAAAGGTAATGTTTTCTGTCCACTGACTTTTCAAAAGGAATAGGCATAAATTAATTATTTTCTCTAAACTAGAAGCAAGTATATCAGAAATCAGTTAGATTTATTTGTATTAATTTTATTTATGAACTTTAAGTACAACACAAAAGAGCTGAAGAGTTTTGAAAAATAGAAAACTTTCTGGAGTTGATGAGACTCTGAATAATGCAAAAGTATTGACAATGCTTTTAGGCTGGGCATGATGGTGCTTGCAACAGCCCCAGTCCTTGAGAGACAGAGGCTGGAGGATTGTTGTTAGTCTGAGGCCTGCCTGGTTCCATACTTCAAAGTCAACAAACCAACCAAATTTTCAGATATTTGGTTTATTAAGTCTTGTTAATATAAAGCTATGAGGTCCATTTGTTTTATTTATATACATATTTACTTGAAAAATATACAGACTTATTATTTTAAAAATATTTTTAATCTACTTATTTGTACAGAGAGCATGAACAGGAGTACTAGAGCTTCTTGTTGCTGCAAACAGTCATTTTGTGCATCTGTCATTATGTGAGTACTGGGGAGTTGAACTCAGGCTGTTAGGCTTTGCAAGGAAGTGCCTGAAGTACTGAGCAATCTCTCCAATCCCCAGGATTATTTATATTTCCCAGTATAATTAGTAGAAGAGATTTTATGCAAATTTGAAAAGTGAAAATAATAAATTAAAAAAAATTTTGTTTTTGTTTTTTATTTATTTATTTGAGAGTGACAGACAGAGAGAGAAAGAGGTAGAGAGATAGAGAGAAAATGGGCACACCAGGTTCTTCAGCCGCTGCAAAGGACCTCCAGATGTGTGTGCCCCTTGTGCATTTGGCTAACGTGGGTCCTGGGGAATCAAGCCTCGAACCAAGGTCCTTAGGCTTGACAGGCAAGCGCTTAGCCACTAAGCCATCTCTCCAGCCCTATGAAACTTTTAATAGAGGAAGATCATGTACTTGCAATATTTTAGACTGAGGATGAAATACAGATGGCTGATAGTCTACACAAGCATTTTGTCCTATTGAGCCATTGAACATGATGGCGCTATACTGGGAAACTTATTACAAAACACTTTCTATATCTATAAGGATTATATCTCTTGGACTTTGTTTTCAGGATTCACTAGTTCTACATAGATCAAGAAAAAGGAGACACATTGGGTCTTTTTCCTTTGGGGTGTTTCATTCAATGAATATAAATAATGTGCTTAAGGAATCTTGCTTTAAAGCACAGCTAATCTATAAGAGAAGATGATGCCAAACTCTATCCTTTAGTAATGTTCCCCAAGGATATTTATGGCTCTTTGGTACATACTTTTTAGCTCAATCTAGAAATCTCTATCTAACATTTCCTCTGGACTGAGATTTTTATCGTGACTCTGTAAACATATAATCACTCAAATTTAATTATATACTATACTGTATTACCTGGCACTTGCATTCCATAGTTTCATCTTGTAGTGCCTTAAATTTACTTTATTTATTAATTATTTATTTTTGAGGCATGGTCTTGTTGTAACCCCAGATGATCTAGAGTTCATTATATAGCTCGGGCTAGTCTTGAACTCACAGTGATACTACTGCTCCACATCCCAAGAGTTGGGATTACAGGCACAACCATGTCTAGTTAACCTCACTCTAATGGATATTGGAGATTAGAGATTGAAAAGACAGGCAAATTCTTAGCTGATACCAGTGCGCTGACGATATCTTCCAACAGCATTAGAACTTAAGATGCACCTAAAAATTTCATAAATAAAACCATTTTTGTATGTTTAAAAGTATAAAATTTAAAAAAAGTATAAAATAGAAAATGTGTTTAGAAACTCATCACTATGTACTGAGTGCAATGAATATATGTCAACAAAATTTATATGCAATGGATATGCCAATATAATTATTATAAACATATAATAATAAACATACCTGAAGATATAATGCTATTATTTCTTATAGCTATACAGTTTTTGAAGAATGGTTCTAAAATACAGTGCAAATCATACCTCATAAATTCTTTTATTTAAAGTAAATTATGTTTCTTCTTTTTTTCTCACAATTATACACACACTTTTTACATTTCATAGTCTTTGTTGTATTTTCTGTTAATCTCTTTTATTTCCTTTTTCTCTTCTTACATTTTATTAATGTGTTCAGATTTCAAAAATATGGAATGCATCACAAATTTGCATGTCATCCTGGACAGGGGCCATGCCTATTTTCCCTGCATCATTCTAGTTTTAGTTATGTGCTGCTGAAGTGAGCATTGTTCTTCACTTTTATAAACCCACAGTCTCCATTTTCTGTCTCTTAGGAACTCTGCCCAATCTCTGCCTGTCTCTTTAATTGTATAATCATATATAAGTTCATGTAGTTTTTAAATCATTACAGCACATCTTTTCTTTGTTTTTCCACCATGTACGCATGAGTCTTGTGGCACACTGCATAGAGGACAGATACAGCCTTAGCTCCATGGTAGCTGTACTCTTACTGAGAGAAAGAGCTCATGAACTGCATTTGTAGTGAGGCTAAGCAATCTTTGTCTTCCTAGACAGAAAGTGCTTTTGATTTACAGTTGGAAGTGTAGATTTTTATCATTAAACACTATAAATATTGTATTTTGAATAGGAGACAGTTATATACTGAAAAATGTTTCATTAGAAGTGATAATACATCTAAAATATGTTTTAGATGTGGAATTTTGATGCTGTCTTCATGCTGATACTTATTTTTAAATATTTTATTTAATTTTAATTTTTATTTATTTGAGAGAGAGAGGAGGCAGAGGGAGGGAGGGAAACCAAAAGAGAGAGAGAGAAGAGAGAATGGGTGCATCAGGGCTTCTAGCCACTGCAAATGAACTCCAGACACATGTGCTATCCTGTGCATCTGTCTTTTGTGGGTACTAGGAATTGAACCTGGGTCCTTTGGCTTTGCAGGGAAGTACCTTAAGTGCTAAGCCATCTCTCCAGCCCCTGATACTTATTTTTATTCATTCTTTTATTTTATGAGTTCAGCTCCATCCTAGGCAAATAAAAAATAAACTAATATTAACTTTAATGTACACTTATATATGTCATAGCTGCATGCTAAATACATGATTATAATATAATTACGTTATCCTTAAAAGTTAACCCAAGTTGATATTTTAAAGTTTGTTTTAAAGATAAACAAACTTAAATTCTGACGTTCAGAATTTAAGACCTTGCCCAGTACAACTCATTAGTGGCTCAACTACAGTAACAACTTTTTTGAATCAAAAGCCCACATTTTGTTTATCACATTATATTGTTTCTGTCGATAAAAATAACCTACATAAAATATGATAAATCATTTCTTCAAGGCTGAAAAAGGGCCTTCTATAACCTTGTTTCTTTCAGAGACAAAGCTTCCAGGTCATTTGCAATGTATTCTATGGCACTGTTTCTCACCCAACCTTCATGCTTCATGGGTTGATACTTTGTGGAGACATTTGAGTTTTGTCACAGGGTAAAATTTATAAACACCTACATTTTCTGTATTTAACATGACACAAACTGGCAACTGACCCGCATCCCTGTGTACCACGGTTTCATTATTTCATAGAATGCAGATATGAATATGGTATACTTTCTGTCTTTAAGTAGCTTACCTTTATTTGGTGAAGTTAATATTGTAACCACCTCAGTAAGTTTTAGAGATAGTAAAATAAATAATAATAGTATGAAACAGTACTTCATAGTTTTCATCAACATATAACAAATCTTGAAGTTAAATAGTTTGCAGTGGAGTGGAGTAGAATGGGCTTTCTTGTCAAAATAAGGTTTCAGTGTTAGTTCTGTATGCGAGAGTTGACAAAATGTAGGTAATTCTGTGCGCAAGAACCAGGTGTATATGATTCTTGAAACAGGGATCAAAACATAATTTGGGATTGAATTGTTTTCATGTTGAGTGATCTTATCTCTCATGAGGAACATTCTTTGACTCACTCTGGGGGAACATGGAAGGGTATTAAATTAGAGGCAACATGCCACAGAACATAACAATACTACATCACTGCCCCCTGTTCCCTGTATAGTCACCATTTCAAAATATATGGACAAAGTAGGTGGTTTTCCACCTCCAGTTTTTTAAGATGTAATTAAAAAAATAACAAGTCTTGGGTCTGGAAAATGGCTCAGCAATTAGGGTGCTTGCCTGCGAATCCTAAGACTTGAGTTTGATTCTCCAGTACCTATGTAAAGCCAGATGCACAAAGTGGCACATATGTCTGGAATTCATTTCCAGTGGCTGGAGGGCCTGGCATGTCCATTCTCACTCTGTCTTTTGCTGTCTTTCTATGCTTTCAAATAAATTTAAAAAATGCTTTTTATTAAAATATTACATACAACTATGGTATACAGTGTGATGTTTTGGCTTAAGTGTGGATTGTGAAGTACTTAAATCAAAGAAATTAACCTGTACACCTTCATTCTTATCTTATCTGCTGTGAAAACACTGAAGATCTATTCTCTTAGTAACCTATTAGCCTGCAACACAGCATTTTTAACTACTTTGCCATGCTGCATAATAGATTTCCATAAACATCCTAACAGTGTATTTGTATCTTTGTACCAATATCTTTCCTCTCTACTTGCCACTGCACCTCATTTTTGCATGGTGCAAAATTATATTTTCTGTTTGTATGGGCATGACTTCTTCAGATTCCATATATATTGAAGGTATTTCAGTATTTGCCTTTCATTAGTACAATGACCTCTAGGATCATTCAAGTTATTATACAACTCCAGAGTCCCTTTAAAAAAGTTATTTATTTATTTGAACCACACATGCTTGCACCATCAAGTGCACATGTATGACCTTTTACTTGCATCACCATGTGCATCTGGCTTATGTGAGATCTGGAAAGAGAACAAACATGGGTCCTTAGGCTTTCCAGGCAAGTGCCTTAACTGCTAAGCTGGCTCTCCAGTTCTCTGATTTTATATATATATAATTTACATTTTATTTGCAAGCAGAGGAAGAGAGAGAAAGAATAAGAATGGGTGCACTAGGGTCTAGACCATGTAAACAAACTCCAGATGCATGCACCATTTTGTACATCTAGATGTATGTGGGTATAAAGGAACTGAACTCAGACCATCAGGCTTTGTAAGCAAGTGACTTTAACCATTGAGAAATCTCTCTAGCCCCACATATGGTAATTTTTAAAAACATTTTTATTTACTTGCAAGGACAGAGAGAGAGAGAGAGAGAGAGAGGCCAGGGATTCTTGCAATTACAAATAATCTCCAGAAGCATGCTCCATTTTGTGTATCTGGGAATTGAACATGAGCCATCAGGTTTTGCAAGCAATTGCCTTTAATCACTAAGCCATCTCCATCCCCTACATATGATAATTAAAATTTATTTTTATTTATTTGCAAGGAGAGAGAGAGAGAGAGAGAGAGAGAGAATGGGTATAATAGGGCCTCCAAGCACTGCAACTAAACTCCAGCCATGAGCCACTTTGTGCATCTGGTTTTATGAGGGTAATGGGGAATTGAACTAAGATCATGAGGGTTTGCAGGGAAGTGCCTTAACCACTGACCAATCTCTCCAGCCCCACATACAGTAATTTTTAAGTGAACTTTCCTGTTTCTTTCCTTCTCTGTCTTCCCTCCCTCCTTCCTTTCCTTTCTTCCTACCTTTTTTCTTCCCTTCTTCCTTCCCCACTCCTTCCCTCCCTCCCTCCTTTCCTTCCTTCTTCTTTCCTTCCATCCATCCTTCTGTTTGCAGGGCTCAGTATCAAACCCTGGGACCAAGGCCTTGGTACTCTTCCACTGCTGAACTACATACCAAGCCTCTATTTATTATTATTTTTTTGTGGAACCCACATAATTTTTCTTCTAATGAATGCCTAAATTTATATGCCCATCAATAGTGTACATGTTTTTGTTTGTTTGTTTAAAACCACTCCAAATTTGCAATATTTTGACTTTTTGATAAAAGCAACTCTAACACATTTGAGGTGATATTTCCTTATGACGTTAAATACACTTCCCTGATAAGAACACAGTGTTCAACCCTTATTCATATGTCTGTTGACCTTTAGTTTTGTTTTAATGGTAAAGTAATAACTTTAATAACTTTGAATTGACTCCGTTTAGTCTATTAACACAATTAGAAACATATGTATTAACATGTTTGTATGTGTGTGTGAATGGACATACTAGGACCTCTTCTTGCTGGAAATGAACTTCAGACCTATGTCTCATGTTGTGTCTAACTTTACATGGATGCTGGGAAATTGAACCTTGTATGGAAGACTTTGCAAGCAAGTGTTGCTTTTTACCCTGTGCCATTCCCCCAACCCCTGATTAACACAATTATCATAATTTACATCTGCTCCTCTTCTTTTCTGACAGCACTGTTAACAAACCCAATGGAAGGAAGGAATCAGTCTGTGGTGTCAGAGTTTGTGTTCCTGGGACTCACCAACTCCTGGAGTATCCAACTGCTCCTCTTTGTCTTCTCCTCCATGTTTTATGTGGCAAGCATGGCAGGAAACTCCCTCATCGTGTTCACGGTGGCTTCTGACCCTCACCTGCACTCTCCCATGTACTTTCTGTTGGCCAACCTCTCCTTCATTGACTTAGGTGTATCTTCTGTCACTTCTCCCAAGATGATTTATGATCTGTTCAGGAAGCGCAAAGTCATCTCCTTTAGGGGCTGTGTCACTCAAATATTCTTCATACATGTCATTGGTGGTGTGGAGATGGTGCTGCTCATAGCCATGGCCTATGACAGGTATGTGGCCATCTGTAAGCCTCTCCATTACCTGACCATCATGAGCCCAAGAATGTGCATCTTTTTCTTAGTGTCTTCCTGGGTGGTTGGCCTGATGCATTCTGGGGTTCAATTAGCCTTTGTGGTAAATTTGCCTTTCTGTGGCCCTAATGTGTTGGACAGTTTCTACTGTGACCTACCAAGGTTTATCGAACTTTCCTGCACAGACACTCATCGATTGGAGTTCATGGTAACAGCCAACAGTGGATTCATCTCTGTGGGCTCCTTCTTCATCCTGATCATCTCCTACATTGTCATCGTAGTCACTGTTCAGAAGCACTCAAGTGGTTCCTCCAAAGCTCTGTCCACACTGTCAGCTCATGTCACTGTGGTAGTCCTGTTCTTTGGTCCTTTGATATTTGTTTATACATGGCCATATCCCTCCATACACCTGGATAAGTTTCTGGCCATATTTGATGCCGTCCTCACTCCTTTTCTGAATCCCATGATCTACACCTTCAGGAATCAAGAAATGAAAGTGGCAATGAGGAAAGTGTGCAGACAGCTACTGAGATACAGGACTATATCCTAAGTGGTTGCATCATGAACAGTGTTCATTGAACATAGGAGTTTATTGTAGATAAACTCTGAAAAAAAATGCCTTTTCCTACTTAGGTTAGTTTTTCTGTACTCATATTTAGGTGATTTTGTCTTCTATGTAGGAGACTAGAACAATTCTTTTCTTTTAATTTTTTTTGTTTATTTATTTGAGAGAGACAGAGAGGGACAGCAAGAGGCAGATAGAGAGAGGGAGAGAGAATGGGCACGCCAGGGCCTCCAGCCACTGCAAACGAACTCCAGACGCATGCGCCCCCTTGTGCTTCTGGCTAACATGGGTCCTGGGGAGTCAAGCCTCGAACCAGGGTCCTTAGGCTTCACAGGCAAGCACTTAACCGCTAAGCCATCTTTCCAGCCCACACCTGGAATTCTTATATTTGATCTTTTCATAGTGTCCCCTATATCTTGAAATTCCCATTCATTCCTTGCTATTAGCTTGTCTTTCTCTTTGTTGGACTGTATTAGATCTGCCACCTGGTCTTCTAGTTTAGGTATGTGTTCTCTCCTTCATCTATTCTACTGGTGAGACTTTCCACAGAGTTTTTTATTTCATTGACTGTATTCTTCACAGCCAGGATTTCAGCCTGGCTTTTCTTCAGTATTTCTATTTCCTTACTCATGTCTTGTAATGACCTCTTTATTTCATTAAGCTGGTTTCCTATGTTCTCTGTCAGAAGTTTGTTTTCTTCTTTAATTCCTTTGTTTTCTTCTTTTATTTCCTTCATATCTTCTCTGATTTCTTTGAGCATAGATACCATAATTTTCTTGAAATCTTTGTCAGGCATTTCATTTAAAATAGGATCATTGGTGATCATTTCTGATGGATTTATAGTTTTGGATGGGACTGTATTGTCTTGATTCTTTGAGTTTCTTTTATTATATTGTAGCGACTTTTGCATCCTGAATTGATTTGATGCTTAGGTTTTCTACTTATCTGCAGTGTTTCCTGACATGGAATACACTTCTATATACCCTCAGGATATGAGTTCAAGGTGCTAGGTGTAGCTCTTGTCCCCCAGTCAAGCCACAGAAGTAATCTTAGGTGTTAAGTTTGCTTGCTAAGCAAGTATTCTGTTGTACTGGGTGGAATAATTTACTGGCAAATTCTAAACTTCAACCAAGTAACATATGCAACCAATAAAAAACCAGCACAAAGTATGCAATTGTGGGGATTAAAACAAACAGTTATATAAAGTCAAAATCCTTAAGGTTGTTTGTTGTTCTATGTCTTTAATCTTGTTAGCTGGGAGGTAGAAATTTCTGTTCTGAATTGGGTACCAGGTCAACCTGGATCTGGATCAGATTCTGTCCCCAATAATGACAGAAGCAAAAACAAACAAACAAACAAACAAAAAAAAAAAACCAAGGCCCTATATATATATATATATATATATATTAAAGCACCAAAGGCAATAAAATTCAACCCCCAAATACAGGTTATTTTAAAATAGTAAAGCCAACCAAGAATTTATACCCCGTAACCTGCCCTGACAAGGAAAGAGAGATTAGCTCTTGCAGGGCTGTGTACCTGTTTTTTATGTTTTTTTTTTAAAAATTTGTTTGTTTGTTTGTGTGTGTGTGTGTGTGTGTGTGAGAGAGAGAGAGAGAGAGAGAGAGAGAGAGAGAGAGAGTCAGCCTTGTTACCTTTTGGGGTGGTTTCTAGTCTTAACAATGCTGAGTGCCCACCTTGATCCCTCTTTGATGTGCTGTGCAGCTGTACCTCTGATCCGCTCTGCTGGCTGTGCTACCACTGGGGACTGAATGCTGGTGGTTTGGGGTCCTGATGGTGGGGGATGGGAGAGTTCAGACTTCTGGAGTTGCTCACACTTTCAGTAGCTCTTCAGTTGATCTCAGCTGTCTTTCCTTCAGATTTCTTAACTTTGCAAGGATGATGAAGTTGAAAAATCTGTTGCTTAGTCTCTGCTGCTGCTGCTGCTGCCTGCTTCCTGGCGCACCTGGTGGGACTGCCCCAGTCAGATTGCGGGCAGTGTTCCCTCCCCCACATCCCCCCCCCCCCCGTACTGTGGGACTGCACTGGGCATGCAGATCATGGCATTGATTGCCTCAGTGGGACCCTGGCCTTTTTCCTCCTTTCTGGTGGGTCTTGGTCTCTTCCCCCTTCTCCACTGTGTCTAAGAATAACCTATATGCCTTCACTTTTCAGAAGAAGAGTGTATTTTGCTGGGGTTTTGCTTAAATCCCTCCCCAGGCTGGTCTGGCACAGCTCCTAAGCCTCCATCTTACCCAGAAGTCCCTGCTAATTATTTTTTGAATGTCAAAATAAACTGAGTCTTTCAGGTCAGAGGAAAAGTTGCTAAGGTGCAACTTTATTTGGTCATCAGGAATCTGGGTTCATGCAGACACCAGAAGGCTCCACCAGGCTGACCAAGTTCAACCTGAACAATGAGAAGTGCATGTTCAAGCCCCCCCTCCTACTTATTTGCTCACCACCATCCCGCAAACCCCCACTCCACTGCCCCCTCAGTAGCGGTCCTGGAAGCTTGTTTCTGGGTGTGGGGCACTAGTGTCTGGCATCCCAGAGGCCTTCTGGTGCCTGCTTGGACAGGTCTCAGCTCTTGTCTGGGCTTGCGTGAGTAAATGGGGAGGGTGGAGTGACTACTGCGGAGGCCTTGCAGCCCAGCCCATATGCCTAGGAGTGCTTGAGGGGCACCAGAGGAAAGGTCAGTGCCACATCTACCCTTTCCCCCAAGATTAGTCCCCTGGATCTGTCTACAAAAAAGGTTGGTGATGACATTGCCAAGGCAATGGGTGATTGGAAAGATCTGGGAATTACAGTGAAACAATCATTCAGAACAGATAGACTTGGATTGACGTCGACCAAGAGACAGAAAGAAGAAGAAAAACATTAAACACAGTGGCAATATTTCTTTTGATGAGATTGTCAAAACTGCCTGTCAGGTGCATCACTGGTCTTTGGACAGAGAACATTTTGGAACTATTAAAGAGATCCTCGGGCACTGTACAGTCTGTGGGGTGCAATATGGATGGCTGCCACATGCATGATATCATAGATGACATCAACAGTGGTATTAGCAACCAACTTGACTAGTGGCATAGCCTTCCAGATGTGATTTCAGCCACTTGGGGTTGCCACACATCAATGCTGTCCAATGCAATGCAGACAACAGCTGTGATTAGCTACAGAAGCAGCTGTGCTGCTTTTCTGCTGCAGCTCCTATTGGCTAATATGGCTCTGCAGACATGTCTTCCACATGTCTCTCAAGATACTCCTCCCTCCCCATAGCACTATGAGGCTAGGGTTGATACGAGCCCACTGTTTTTCATATCTTGGGTTCCTTCAGCCTCTCTCCTTAGTTCTTATAGCCCTGCCCAAACACTTTTATATAATCTCCTCAATTTATTCTCTTACTTATTTGAATGTGATATGTATTCTTGCCTGTGTCTTGACTATTTCCTCTCTACTTCTATAAGTCAGTGATAAGAAAGTGTATCCATATGCATTTGCTAAGTTAAATAAATGTAAATGTAAAGTATAAGATGCAGGCAGGGGGCATATATTAAGGGACAAGGTTCAAGAAAGTGTCTGGCTTTTTTGTGATATTCTAATTTTATAAATGGGAATTAATATACTCTGTAATTAGGAATTATTCTTTTTTTTTTAAAGTCATGTTTCTTTCTTTTCTTTTCTTTTTTTTTTTAAATTTTTTATTTATTTATTTGAGAGCGACAGACACAGAGAGAAAGACAGATAGAGGGATAGAGAGAGAATGGGCACACCAGGGCTTCCAGCCTCTGCAAACAAACTCCAGACGTGTGCGCCCCCTTGTGCATCTGGCTAACGTGGGACCTGGGGAATCGAGCCTCGAACCGGAGTCCTTAGGCTTCACAGGCAAGCGCTTAACCACTAAGCCATCTCTCCAGCCCTGTAATTAGGAATTATTTTAAAAACAAAACATATTTGTCCATGATCTCTACTCTTATCAAATAATTCTGATTTTGAGTACTCATTTGCTCATATTGAAATTAGAATTTTATTAGCTCTCATATATTAGATAAAATTTTCCATCTAAAATGAAGCAAATGATGACATTATTTGAATTTTGTCTGTTTCAGACTGCTCTGGGGATTCAGAACACCATACCCATGAGTTACCTGATCAGAAGCTTGATTCATAAATCAAATGTATATTGGTTTATTGAAGCTTTTGAAAGGATTTGTGTATTATAGACACGAGTGTCTTTAGGGGTGACTTAAAGAAGTTAGATGCATCTTTATTATTTCATTGCTAAGTAGTGAATCTCCTGTAAAGCTTTTTCACCCTTAAAGGCAGTGTTAAGAATTCAGTTATGTGTCCAATAAAGAAAAGAAGAAAACAGTAGATGAAAGCATTAAAGAGCAAAAGGTTGAAAGTACTTTATAACAAACTCAAGTTAATCAGAATAAGAAGTGACTGAGATACCACCAAACAGGTAGGAACTCTCATTGTTCAAATTTTGAGAACACATATCACACACATTTAAAAAAAAACTACTTCTAATTGGTTTACAGAGATTTAGGTGTTATTTATTCTGGCATTTTCAGTACAATTTGATGTTTGTTTTTTTTTTAATATTTTTTATTCATTATTTATTTATTTATTTGAAAGTGACAGACAGAGAGAAAGACAGATAGAGGGAGAGAGAGAGAATGGGCGAGCCAGGACTTCCAGCCACTGCAAACGAACTCCAGACGCGTGCGCCCCCTTGTGCATCTGGCTAACGTGGGACCTGGGGAACCGAGCCTCGAACCTGGGTCCTTAGTCTTCACAGGCAAGCGCTTAACCGCTAAGCCATCTCTCCAGCCCTGATGTTTGTTTTTATTTTTATTTTTTGAAAGAGAGAGAGAGAGAGAGAGAGAGAGAGAATAAGCGAGCCAGGTCCTTTCAGCCACTGTGAACCAACTCCAGATGTGTGTGCCGCCTTATGGGCATGCCTGATATTGCACACATGCATCACTTGCATCTGGCTATGTGGGAGCTGGAGGATTTGAACAGGAGTCCTAAGGCTTTGCAGGCAAACACCTTAACCACCTAGCAATCTTTCCAGCCTGATTGTTTTTTAAATACCTGTCCTCCCTCCTATTCTCCCTCTCTATCTTTCCCCAAATATTAAACAGAAGTGGCAAAGTGGACTTCTTTGTGTTGTTCCTGGTTTTAGTACTTCAGTTTTTCTCCATTTAATGTAGCCAGTGGGATTGTCACATACAACCTTTATTATTTTGAAGTATGTTCCATCTATTCCAACTTTTCTCTTTCATCAAGAAGACATGTTGGACTTTGTCAAATGTCAAGAAGTAATAAAAATCAGGGCAGAAGTTATTGAAATAGACACTTAAAGAAGAATGCATGGAAATAATCAAAATGAAAGTTAGTTCTTTGGTAAATCCTTAGCCAAAGTAACAAAAAGAGAACCAAATTAACAAAATTAGAGAAAAGAAATCTTACAACAGACCCCAAAGAAATCCAAAACATCATTAGAGAATATTTTGCAAACATTCATAAAGATGAAAATCATCAATAAATGGACAAATTTCTGAACACATATAACCTCCCAAAGTTAAAAACAAAAGGCATGAATAACTTAGACCCATTATAAGCAATAAGATTGAAATGGTAGCTAAAACCCTCACCACAAAGAAACAGCCTATATCAGATAGATTCACCACATGATTCTGAATTTTAAGGACTATCTGATATGAACTCTTCTTGATGTCTATTAGTTTGAGATTGGCTGTTTTTCTAAAGCCTTGAGGGGGATTGTGAGGTTATGATCTCTCTAACTTCTTGATATGGTAGCACAGAGCTATAAACTTTTCTCTTCGGAGTGCCTTGGCTGCATTCCAGAGTACTTAATAAGTTATATTATCATTTTGGTTTGTTCCTAAGAAGTTTGAAATTACCTTCCCTATTTATTTAAAAATAAATTCAAATGCAATTCAAAAGTGTGTGCAGCCAGATGTGGTGGCACACGCCTTTAATCCCAGCACTCAGGAGGCAGAAGTAGGGGGATCACTGTGAGTTTGAGGCCACCTTGAGACTACAGAGTGAGTTCCAGGTCTGTCTGGGCTAGAGTGAGACCCTACCTCATAAAACAAGGCAAAAAATGGGTGCAGTTTCTGTATTTTCTCTTTTTTTTTTTTTGATATCTACTTTTATTCCATTGTGATCTGATATGACATAGGGTTTTACCTCTTATTTTGGTATTTGTTGAGGGATTTTTTTTTTTAATTATTTATTTATTTATTTGAGAGCGACAGAGACAGAGAGAAAGACAGATAGAGGGAGAGAGAGAGAATGGGCGCGCCAGGGCTTCCAGCCTCTGCAAACGAACTCCAGACGCGTGCGCCCCCTCGTGCATCTGGCTAACGTGGGACCTGGGGAATCGAGCCTCGAACCGGGATTCTTAGGCTTCACAGGCAAGCACTTAACCGCTAAGCCATCTCTCCAGCCCAAGGGATTTTTTTTGTGGCCAATTATGTGACCAGTTTTGGAGAAGACTCCATGTGCTGCTGAGAAGACAGTGTTTTATGCTGAGTGGAATACTGTCTATTAGGTTCGGTTGATCTACTGTGTAGTTCAGCTCTAAGGTTTCTTTTCACCATTCAGTCTGGAAGTCCTAAGTGTGACAACGGGGTATCGAAAGTCTCTCACTACTGTTGTGTTTGAACCTGTGTATTCTTTTATGTCCTTTATTGTTTTATGAATCCCCAATATTATATTTGGTATGTAAATATTTACAACTGTAATATCTTTGAAGGACTCAGGAAGCCATAATAAGCCTCAGAATCATCAATAAGCCTAAGGTTTTGCTTCCCAGCAAGGTCAGTTTCCTGATAAGGGGGAATAGACTGTATGCACCATGCTTTCCTGTGGTCATAGATAAGTTTGCTTACAATAAGTTTGCTTAACGTTCCTCAAACACACATAGCCAATCACAATAAAGGTTACCTAGTCTGCTTGGAATCCCCCTATCTCCCTGCCCACCAGCTTTGCCCACCAGTATCCTAAGCCTATCAGAAAAATACAAGTGCAGTTACTGCTTAAATCAACCAATCATGTAACCATTCTCCTACCTCTCCCTACTTCTTTGTTCAAATCTCTATAAGAAACCTACGTCCCTGCTGCTCAGGGCTCTTGTACGGATCCACTGCCTTGGTGAAGTCAAGAGTCTGAGCTTAAGCCCAAAATAAAGCTCTTTGCTGTTGCATAACGTGTCAGACTCTCGGTGGTCTTTGGGGACTCTGAGATCTGCGCATAACAATCTTCTTGATGAATTGTTCCCTTGCATTACAGTTTGCAATAGTAGAAACACAGGTTTGCCAGATTAAGCCTGTCAGTGGGTTGTTAGTTGAGAGAGGTTTGTACCACATTTCTAGTGTATTCTTTGGGCTGATTAGCCCCACACCGTAGGCTGGATAACAAGCTGGCCCCCTGAGGTTATAGAATTAAAGTTCCCCCCACACAGGCTTTGGATGGGGGTGCTGGAGGCAATGGCCTTGCTGTACTTTCACAGGCAGAGCAACTGTGGCCAGAGGCTCTGCACATGTGCTCTCCATGTTCTCCAGGTTGGGAAGGGTCCTGTGTCTGTTTAGCCAGGGAAATTTCTTTCTTAGTTTCAAGTATCTCAGCCATTCATCTGGCACTTACCTTTGCTTTCAGTAACACAAGGCTCTAGAGTCTTGGGTGGAAAATGGAAAGTAAAGGGACATAATGGACCCAGTTAAACATCTTCCTGTGCAGCCCTTGCCTTTAGGCACACATAATGGAGGCCACCACCCAAGTTGATCTTCCTGACAGATAAAGAAGTTACAGGAATCATTATCACAGGCCTTATTGCAAAATGTAGGTGTTTTCTGTTATCTAAGAAACGGGATGACTGACTCTGTGCAATGTTCCATGACCTTCCTGTACCTCTCTCTTTCTAAATACACTTGTGATTACATAGCATAGAAAGTTTCTTGCTTCAGTTCTACCTATGTGACCTATGAATACCTTGTGACCTATTGTGTAATGACTGCCTTTGTTTAACAGTAACTTAATGTAACTTTGTGTTTTAACTTCCATCCTGCTTTTACAATGACCATCTTATGATAATTCTCCAATAAAAGCTGGCATTCCCAGCAGTTCAGGGCTGCACTCAAAGATCTTTGTGTAGTCCTGGTGTACCAGCCTTTACCCAGCACTCTATGAGTCAGTGGTCTAACTTGTATGATCCTGGACCCCATAACATCTTGGGGGTTACCCTGAATCCAATTTTAAAGACCTCCCTCCCCAGTTCTGGGTTAACCAAACTGGGGAAGGACCCATAAATCTCAGATAGAGAACCAGATCTTCACCAGTTTTCATGTTCTTGGTGTTGGAGTCAGTAGAAAGCCGGAGACCATGAGCTTTTTTCTAGGACAGCCGGTCCTTCCCTTTGCTGGGTAAGAAACTTCCAGAGTTGCTTTTTCCACTCTTCCTTTTTTTTTTTTTTTCTTTCTGGTTTTGTGTGCTTTTCTGGGTCCAAGAGGGAAGTTGGATGCAACATTAATTTGCCTGGACAAGGGATCCAGGAGCCATCCTCAACCCTTTCTGGCTCCATTTGGAGATTTCAAATGAAGGTCTGTTTCTGGTTCAGTTTTTCTTTGGCAACTGCAGCAGTATCAGGAAAGTCAGAATTGCTAGCATATTTGTGTTTGGTATTGTGTTGGTGTGTCTTTTCCTTGTCTTCAAAAATATGAGTTAAAATCATTCTGTTGAAAAATCCCCTTTAAAACTGGTTTAAAAGGACTTTAAAGATCTTCAGGATTAAAAAAAAAAAAAAAAAAAAAAAAAAAAGCATCAGAATTGGGTGACCAAGTCTGTCTTGGTAAACTAAATACTTTTTGTTCAATAGATCGGCCAGCATTTAACATTGAATGGCCATCAGAGGACACTTTTAACTTATCTTGAATTTGCTCTGTACAAAAAACAAACAAACAAACAACAACAACAGAAAAAAAAAAAAAACACTCAAATGAGGTAGGCCTATTATCCTAACTACTTGGGAAGCTGATACAGAAGGATCCCCAATTCAAGGTTCCAATGTGATAGCCTGACTCCACATTTTAAACCATGTGACTTAAATTGCTTGATAAAAATAAGTACATAATGTTAATTTGAACTGTGCCTGAGATTTCCTCTTTTGTTTGGGCTTTAAACAAATAAGACATCGTTTATGGACACCTTTTGGTTTCCTTATTAATCCAAATAGTCCAATAGGTCTCTCCTAATGTTTTTGTTGACTTTTGATTTATTCCAAGGTTTTTTGGATTTTGTCTTCAAAAGTCAGATTTCACTAAAGCCTATGGTGAGCTGAAATTTTATATAAACAAAGCCATATTTTGTTACATGATATCATAAATATAATTACTGAGTTCATGTTCTAGGTCACCTTCAACATATACAGAGGATTATTGAAAACAACAAAATTCTCTCTTGGTGACTCATAAGTTGCCAGGTATTTTAAAAGATTGCAATGTCCTATTACTTAAAGAGAGGAGGCAACTGGCCTGAGTTCTAGGCCAGCCTGCCTCAGGACAGAAACAAAAATTTGTCTTAGTTATTTGTAATAAAAACATTTCCAAGTGTATTAGAGGTATTATTAAAGATAATCCCCCAAAAGGTTGTCATGTTTTGCCTGTATGCATAGAACATGTATTTCATGAAGTTTATTAATAGGAGTTATCTCAAATCAATGTGTTATATAAAATCTGAAGGTATATATACTGGTATTAAAAAGCACGTCTGGTTGTCAGAGTTTTTGGTGACCTAAATACTAAGGAAGGCTTTTTCTCTACAAATTTCCAATAGTAAAGTGGTTAACTCTTTGAAGCCAGACTACTTCTTTATCAGTGGGTAATGAGATTAATCAATTTGGTGTCTTATAAGAAAGGTGGTTAATTATGGTTTGAGATGAGGTGATTGAAAGGAACCAGGAAGGTATTTTTCAATGTTGTACATAGAATGCTCATTAAAATGCATTTTGAGTGGAACTTAGATCAGAAGTTAAAGTACATGGATGAAGATGTGCGTATGTAAAAAGGGTGTAAGAGATCTAAAAAGATCAGATTTTGATTTTGCCTAAAATTAATTTCCTTTTAAAAGGATCAGAAAGCTAATTTTCAGGCTAAAGCTAAACACCATGCCTAAAGTTAAAGATTTTTCAATTGTTTAGAGATTTTTAAGGATGCTTTAAAAGTTTTATATAGGGACATAGACTCAATGTAAATTCAGCTTACATTAGAGACAGGTGATGTCCTATGTTTAGGTGGGTCACAAAGTCATAATTACAGATGTAATTTATATTCTTTGGAGGTCTAACCAGGTTAGACATAGACAAGAACTTATGTATTACAAATGGGTGAAACAAATTTCCTAGGTAAAAACAAACAGCTTCAGAGTAAGACAAGGAATGGTAGGATGCCTAGCTTTCTGCTCTGTCATTTCCTTTTGCTCTTGCTTAGTGTTATATGCTGTTTAAAGTCATGGCAAGGTGGACTCTGGAAAAAAGGATGATGTCTTCTTTATCTCAGACCCCATGCAAGTTTAAGCCATGTGTCCCCCTGAACCAGCCCAGATACAAAATGGCCAGTTGTCTCTGACAAGGAAAAGGGAATGACAAATGGCATATAACTTTGTTTCTCTTTATAGTTCCTCTTTGGACACTTAAAGTCAATATGTTAGATGAAATTTCTCAGTAGAAAAAAGGTTAAATAAGTAAACTGAGTCAAGGTACTTGATTAAGTTACAAACTTCTTATATAAGACAAACATCAGGCTCACCTAAAATGTATATCCAGACATAAACAGATGATAAAAAAGGCATCAAGTAAATGATGGCTTAATAGTTAATGTTCTTATCTGGGAAGTCTAAATACCTAGGTTTTAGTCCCAAGCACCCCATTCTTATTGCGAAACCTAAATCTGACTTAAAGCAGGTTCTCTGATATCCCTTCTTGGGACAGTCTTCTGCACCCATCAGTCCACATGGGAGGACTGTCAGCAACTCTTGCAGTCCCTCTTCACCACAGAGAAATGTAAAAGAATCAGAAGGGAAGCCAAGAAACTAGTGGTGGGAGCTGATGGCCACCTCACCGAGAACCCTAATGTTATTGATAAAGTGTTCCCTTCCATACAACCAGACTGGGACCCCAACATCACTGAAGGTAGGGTGTCCCTTAACCTCTTCTGCTGCACTCTGTTGGGTGGTCTCCAGGAGCTGCTCACTCAGCACTCTAAAAATTTGTCTAAGGTGGGTGAAGTGACCCAAGGGTCCACATAATCCTCCACTTCTTTCCTGGAAAGGCTGCAGGAAGCATATAGGACATAACCCCCCATAGACCCTGCAGCGCCTGAGAATAGGAGAGCTATTAATATTGCTTTTGTAACAGTCCACACCATTTATTACAAAGAGATTCAGAGAATAGAAGGCTTTAAGGATAAACTTCTTTCAGAGGATAAACTTCTTTCAGAGTTAGTAGAGATTGCTGCCAGGGTAAATAATAATAGAGATACTCCAGAAGATAGACAGGCTATGAAAATGGCTAAGGTTATGGTGGCTACCTTCCAGAAGGCACAAGGCCCCATGAGACAGCCCTTATACTTTGCTCAGTATGATTCCACCTGAAAGGCAAATATATATTGTGCTGGAGCTAAAAGATTCTTTCTTTAGTATCCCATTAGTGAAGGGAAGTAAACCTATTTTTTGCCTTTGAATGGAAAGACCTGGAACAAGGCACCAATGGGAAACTAAGCTGGACTAGGCTTCCATAGGGATTAAGAAATTCCCCTACCCTCTTTGGTGAGGCTCTTCATAGAGAATTGCAGGTCCTTCACAAGAAAACGCCTGAAGCAACTCTCCTAGAGTACATGGACGACCTCCTCCTAGGTGCAGAAATGAAAGAGGAATGCTGCTCTGCCACAGAGTGTCTCCTGGACAACTTGGAACATGTGGGCTATCATGTGTCAGCCAGAAAGGCTCAACTGTGTGTGTGTAAGGCAACCTACTTGGGATACGAACTCCAAGAAGGCAAGAGGATGCTATTGGCCTCTAGGATTCATGCCCTCACTAAAATCCCCACTAAGAGACAGATGAAAGAATTCCTTGGAGCTGCAGGATATTGCAGAATTTAGATCCCAAGGTTTGATGAATTAGCCAAGCTTCTCTATGAGGCCATGAGAGAACAAACAACAAAACAAACAGACAACAACAACAAAAAGATTTTAATTGGGCTGAAAATGAGAAACAAGCATTCCAAGAACTAAAGTCAGCTATGACATCAGCCCCTGCCCTGGTGCTTCCAGTCTTAACCAAATCCTTCCACTTGTACATGGATGAAAAGAAGGGGTCAGTCAGAGGTGTCCTAACCCAAAGATTGGGGCTGTGGCATCGCCCAGTGGCCTACTTGTCTAAGAAGTTAGACCCAGTAGCTGTTGGTTGACCCCCTTGTCTCCAGGTTATTGCAGATGCTGCTATTCTGACAGAGGACACTGACAAAATAACCTTGGGCCAGACTTTATCAATTATGGCCCCACATGTGATAGAGACTCTTTTAAAACCCCCCCCGACTTTCCACCTCTCACATAACCTACTATCAGGCCTTGCTCTTAGATCAATCAAGGATACAGTTTTGCCAAACCAAAGCTTTGAACAAAGCCTCCCTGGTGTCAGAAACTGATGAGTAATCAACCCCTCTGCATGACTGCCTAAAGATCACCCCTGCCTTCCATGGACTCCACCCAGACCTGACAGATGTGGCTTGGCTGGACCTTGATCTGGTGATGTATACTGATGGCAGTACCTTTGTCCTGGACAGATTCAGGTATGCAGAGGTGGCTTTGGTGTCTATGGAAGAAACCCTTTGGGCTGAAGCCCTACCTCGGGGTACATCAGTTCAGAAAGCTGAACTGATAGCACTGACCCAGACTCTGATATTGGGAAAAGACAAGACAGTGAATGTCTACACAGACAGCCCTTGTGCCTTTGCCATAGCACATGTACATGGGGTCATCTATTGGGAGCGAGGGCTATTAACAGAAGGATGTAAAGACATTAAAAGCAAAGATAAAATTCTGGACTTATTGGCTGCCATTTGGGCACCTGCTAAAGTGGCTATAATCCATTGTCCAGGTCATCAGAGAGACCCCAGAAGCAAGAAATAACAGACTGGCAGACCTACCAACAAAGACTGTTGCCTCTCTATTGAGAGACCAGGGGGAAGTAATGTGCTGCATCTGGCTTCTGTGACCTCACTTAGTGGCTGGACAGTAGTGCTACAATTTTAAATCAGACAGCCATTGTAAGTAAAAAGGCCCAGGCCTGACTTAGATAAAGAACTAGCTGGCTAATGTTCTGATCTTTACTTCTGTAAATTTTGTTTGCATGCTCAATTGCTGCTTTTCAGAAACGCCCTGTTTGCCCCCATCCCTTTCAGCCTGGCAACAGAGTTCAGATCAAGAGACACCATGTGGGGATGATGGAAGGGCCCCCACCAGGTCATCCTAACCATTTCAATGGCCATGAAAGTAGAGGAGACAAAATAGAAAAGGATTCAACTTTTTCTGAAATAAGGGTGCTTATTATGGCTTTAGGTAAAATTTGTTGCTTTTATGCCAATCAGTGTTGGGCCCTGAAAGGCCCAGGCGTGAGGCCTAGTGGAACTTCCTGAGCCTAGCTAAAGTTTGGCGACCTGTCTCTGGCCAGCTAGGACTCAGCAGGATGTCTAATGGCTTCTGGCCTGCTACCGCCGCATGGCAATTGTAATTACCATTTCAATAGGTACAGTTTACTATTGGCCCTTATCTCTTCCCCCATCCTAAAATCCCTGCCTTTGTCCCCAACGTGATATAGGCAACTGCTCAGAGTAATAAAGCGAGTTGTTCCTGCATGAAAAAGACTCCCGACTCAGTGTGGTTTTTCTCTGGTGGCCAGGAGAGGTTTCTGAGTCGTCCGACGCTCATCATCCCCTCAACCCCTAGGGAGGAACCAGCAGGCCTGGTCCTTCCCTCGGCACTACCTGAGCGGGAAGGAGCCCTGCATCTGGCGCCTAACGTGCGGCTCTGGGACCCCGACAGACTAGTGCACCCCGTGAGAGGCAGTCGTTGAGGAGGTAATCAGTGAGTGCGGGTGAGCGTACCCTCATGAGCTATGAGGCAGTCTTCATGTTTAGTGCACTAAACTTTGCTTCTATAACCTGTACTTACTTGTCGACATCTCTTCGTTCCCTTTCTCTTCCCCTTCCCCTTTGGTTCGCGGGCAGCTTTTGTATATCTAAAGGCTCGTGCTTCTCTCTCTGTCTGCTTGGCCTGTGAAGGCAGGCCAGCTTTTTCTACCATTATGGAACTTCCCCTGGATCTGTAAGCTTCAGTAAATATCCCTTCCTCCATAACTGTAACCTGGTCTGGAAGTTTATCTCAGCAAACCTAAAGCTGTCTAATGAGCTGAGATGAACCTGACCATGTGGATGTTGATCTTTTGAAACCTTTGCTTTAAAAAAATAGACATGGACTTGATTCTTACAACTAAAGGTGTCTTCTGGAGTGATAAGCCAAATTTTATGGACTATTCAGATGAAAGTTTAAAAATTCTAAGTACAGACAGCATTAAACTTCGAGGCTTAGCTTACAAGCTTTCTAAGAGGAAAGAAAGACTACAGGGAACCTCATTGGAACTGGGCTACTGGCATAAGGGCTGGCTGCGTCCTGCTGCCCAGGCCCAAAAAGAGTTTAATCAAGGTTAAATTTGTAATAGACTGATATGCTTTGCTAGAGATATTGGATTAAAAAATTAAAGATTTGCCTTTTCTTTGTTTTGGTTTTTCAAGGTAGGATTTCACTCTAGCCCAGGCTGACCTGGAATTCCCTAAGAAGCCTCAGGGTGGCCTAAAACTCATGGTAATCCCCTACCTCCGCCTCCCAAGTGCTGGGATTAAAGGTGTACACCACCACGCCTGGCTGAGACTTAAGATTTTAAGCTAAAAAAAAAAAACCTCAAACAAGTTAAAATTATAAGTGCTGAGGCACATTTTAAGTTATGATGGTTCAATATACATTGTTTTAGTCTCTCCTATGCCTTATACCAATTAAAAATGTTTACTCTGTGCCTTTATATATTAGAAGTGTTTAATTTGTTTAATTTTACAAATCTCAATATCTTAAATTGGTCAAGACTGTGGAGACCTTTAAAATTAAACTGAGTACAGTTTATAATATATGATAGTTATAAATCTACTGGGAGCCAAGGACAAAATTTGGTAATTTAAATAGATGGCCCCCCTCCTGGCAGCTTGTGCCCAAGCCTTCCCTACTGGAAAATGGCGGGCACTCCACCTTCTGGGAGACTTCCACGTGGCCCCTTTGGACTGACCCAGATGGGGACAGGGGAGACGTCTGCCATCTCATGGTGACTGGGCTCACTGACCTTTTCCCGCACCTACTGGACATTGACACATGCCAGAAAAAGAAAAAATCTAAACATACCATTAGTTATATGCTTCAATGTTTTGCCACTCTTGGGCTACCTGATCAAATTAAAGCAAATAATGGCCCCTGCTTCGTAAGCAAGGCCTTTATAGATTTTCTCCAGACCTGGAAAATCTCACATTCCACAGGCAGCCTATACAACCCCCAGCAAGCTATTATTAAAAGATATAATCATGGGCTTAGTGGTTAAGCGCTTGCCTGTGAAGTCTAAGGACCCAGGTTCAAGGCTCGACTCCCCAGGACCCACATTAGCCAAATACACAAGGGGGCACATGTGTCTGAAATTCCTTTGCAGTGGCTAAAGGCCTTAACACGCCCATTCTCTCTCCCTCTTTCTGCCTCTTTCTCTGTCTGTCGCTCTCAAATAAATAAATAAAAATATTTAAAAAAAAAATATATAGTCAAACTCTCAAGTCTCAATTACAAAAACAAAAGGGGGAATCCATACCCCCACACAACCAACTAAAAAGGGCCTTATTTACCCTAAATATTTTAACTTTGTCTAACAATTTATAATGTATGATGGTTATAAATCTATTAGACTCCAAGGGCAAAGTGTGATAATTTAAATAAATGGACCCCAATATATTCAATTGTTTATCTTAAGGTGTGATGGTGGGTTTCAGATTTCAATCTAAAGATATACAAAGTGTGCCTAACAGGAGTTCCTAAAGTGTGCTGTGGCTTTTGACTTTAATATCATACTTTTAATGTCTCACTATTCTTCATACTCACAGCTTTAAAGTAGTTCCTAAGAAAGTTCAAACTGTATCTCCTTTTAATATCTTGGGCTTGATCCTTACCATAGATACATACATAGATACCTGTTAGATACTCTATATACTAGGGTTAAAAGTTAAAACTTGTTTGGAGTGTCATGTAGATTTTCAATAGATTTGTGTTACTTCTAAAAAATATAATAACAGTTAACAGCATTGGGGAAATACATTTAAGAGATATTTGGCACAATAATATTTCCTTAGATCTAATTCAGTTACATTCAGAGATTTTGTCTTTACAAAATAATCAGCTTATTTTCGATACAGCTAAAGCTGCTCATGACTTAATATCTGCTTTTAAGTCTGCCTTGCATGGATGGAATTCTCTCACTTCTTGGATAGGAAGCTTTGCTGCTACAGGTGTTTGTCTTTTGTTTATTCTGTGTCTGCTGCCCATACTCGTTAAATGCCTTTTGAGATCCATTATGGATATCCGTGCAGAAATACATAGGATACAGCTACAGACCCGACCTCAGTTTCCTGAGACATTATCTTAAAGCCCCTGCAGAGGCTGGTAGTCAAAGACGGGTAAGATTTTCTTGAGTTAGGTCAACCTAAGACAGGGCATGAATGATGGAATTCATGTACCAATGATGGGTAAGGCCTAAATATTGTAGAGAACAACCTAAGACAGACACAGTCTTTCTTCACCGAGGCCCAGAGGGGCCCGGTTCATAAAAAATAATAAATAAAAAAGGGGGAATTGTCGGGAGCCATTTTGGTTGGACTTGTATCCATAGCTCTGGGATTTTGGCAGCAACACTTTAGCAAAACTATAGCACCTACAGTAAGCAAGGTTATGTATATTCAGTGTTGGAAGCCATTTTGCTGGCCAATAGTCTTTTGTACTGAGAAGTACTTGAAATACAAAAACTCTATAACAGAAAGGAGTTTTTTGATAGAAACATGTGTGAAGCTCATAAAATTTTTGTCCATGGGAAAACTTTGTAAAAAGAAAACAACCCATTTGGGTACCAGTGAGAGACCTAAAATATTTGTCCCAACAAGGGGACACTGACAATCACTTCTCTAGGGAGTGTCCTGCCCCTGAGGACTGTTCCTAAAATGGTCCTTTACCCTGCTAAATTAAATAACTCCCTCCCTTGCAGAGGATTGCTGGCTTTGCCTCCAATCTGAGCCTCTCTGGCTGCTTGCAGTACAGTTGCCCATATGACCTTAAAAAAACTGCTCAGCCACCTTCCCCAGCCCTGTCCAGATTTTCCCAATGTTTCCTCTGGGCATTTGGGCCCCGCCTTCCCCTAATAATTCCAGTATAGATGTGAGATACTTTCATCCTTCCTTCTGTAATTTTAACAAAACTGAGCCCAGTGCTCAACGCTGCCTGCCTTCTGGAATGGCTTATGTTTGCGGAGGTGAAATGGCCTATAACTTTCAGCCCAGCAATTGGACGGGCCTTTATGCCCCAGCCACCTTAATCCCAGATGTAGATATCACTTCTGGAAGCTAGATTCCCTGGCTAAGGTAGTCCTACAAAACAGGAGAGGACTAGACCTACTAACAGCCAAAAAGGGAGGCATATGTTTGTTTTTACAGGAAAAATGCTGCTTTTATGCCAATAAATCGGGAATCATCCAGGACAAGATTAAGAGGCTCTAGGAGGACTTGGAGAGGAGGCAACGGGACCCCCAGGACAACCTGCTGCAGACGGGCTTACATGACTTCTTACCCTACCTTCTCCCTCTACCTGGACTCCTACCCTTCCTTCTCCTTCCCCTTCTCCTTATCCTCACTGTTGGGCCTTGTGTAATTAACAAAATTACACAATTTATTCACCAGCGGCTAGAGGTAATAAAACTTCATCAGGTCAAGATATCACAGGCTGGCAACTCAGGAATTAAGTTCCTCAGATGACCCATTGCCACCTCCCCTGCCTTCCATGTGACCAATGACGGGTAAGTCCCCAGAGGGGTACAACCTAAGACAGGCCATGGAGTGGCTTCTCAGTGAGCTAAACACCTGGTACTCAATGACGGGTAAGATCCCCAGAGGGGGACAACCTAAGACAGGGGCCACGGTGACTAATGCTCTTACAAAAACAAAAGGGGGAGATGTTGGGCCCTGAAAGGCCCAGGTGTGAGGCCTAGTGGAACTTCCTGAGCCTAGCTAAAGTTTGGTGACCTGTCTCTGGCCAGCTAAGACTCAGCAGGATGCCTAATGGCTTCTGGCCTGCTACCGCCTCATGGCAATTGTAATTACCATTTCAATAGGTACAGTTTACTATTGGCCCTTACCTCTTCCCCCATCCTAAAATCCCCACCTTCATCCCCAACGTGATATAGGCAACTGCTCAGAGTAATAAAGTGAGTTGTTTCTGCATGGAAAAGACTCCCGACTCAGTGTGGTTTTTCTCCGGTGGCCAGGAGAGGTCTGGGTTGTCTGACGCTCATCATCCTCCTCAACCCCTAGGGAGGAACCAGCAGGCCTGGTCCTTCCTTCGGCACTACCTGTGTGGGAAGGAGCCCCACAAATAAGTAAGGAATAATCCAAGATATATTCACTTTAGTTAGAGAAAATCTCAAAGAAATAAAACTTCAGAGACAAGCCACTAATAATTGATTTCAATCTATGTTTAGTTGGTCTCCATTGCTAACTTTCCTTATTTATTCTATTGCTGGCCCCCTGATACTACTGCTGTTAGAATACCTTGTGACTTTTTTTGTAATGCCAACCCCCTTGTTTAACAGTAACTTAATGTAACTTTGTACTTTATCTTCCATCCTGTTTTTACAATGAACATCTTATAATAATTCTCCAATAAAAGCTGGTATTCCCAGCAGTTCAGGGCTTCACTCAGAGATTCCCTACCTCTTGTGTGTAGTCCTGATGTACCAGCCTTTACCCAGCCCTCTGTGAGTCAGTGGTCTTACTTGTGCAACACCAAACCCCATAAAACTAGGCAGTTTCCTCTGTGGTGGTGAACTCAGAGCTGTGCTCAGGGCAGACTGTGAATCTTCCTGGTGTGACTGCATTTCCAATGCACTGGTGTCTGAGTTCTAGTCTTTCTGTTCTGTAATGGGTAACTCAGAGATTCACCAGTCTGACACAAATATGATATTAATAAATAGAGGCATTTATTTCTGGCCAGGACTACACTCTGAGCCAGGAACTTGAGAGTGCAGCCCCAGTTGTATCTGGTCAGGATTTATAAGGACAAATTGCTAAACAAGTCTATGTGACAATAGTCAAAAGCCTAGTTATAAAGATGAAAAAGAAAAAGGTCACTGGTTATCTCATTCAAGCAGATGGCCTGGTATTCTGCATAACAAAGATAACATTTGCAAGGTACCTCATCCTGGATACCACAGGTTACATTTATTTCTTTCTTTCTTTCTTTCTTTCTTTCTTTCTTTCTTTCTTTCTTTCTTTCTTTCTTCTTTCTTCCTTTCTTTCTTTTTTGTCTTTTGAGGTAGGGTCTCACTCTAGCCCAGGCTGACCTGGAATTCACTGTGGAGTCTGAGGGTGGCCTTGAACTCTTGGCAATCCTCCTACCTCTGCCTCCCAAGTGCTGTGATTAAAGACATGCACCACCATGCCTGGAACATTTCTTTATAACATTTTCTTATCCATCACATTCCCCCCTTGTGTTGGCTTGCCAAGTCAAAGCTTTGACTTTCCCATTAAAACCAGCTGGTATTGGGACCTAATAACCATTAATTTTACCAAGGAAATTCTCTGGTGGATAAACTTGGTTAGAGCATTCAACATACAGGGACCTACAGTCAATTCTAAAAGTAACAGAATTATGCACACAGAGATGGCAGTAAGCAGAGAGGTGAGCAAAGGTGAACCAAGAAAAATTTTTATAGAAGCAAGGGGGTATCTGGTTTACAGAAGTGGGACATGCCAGCTTGTGCAGTCCATATTGCCAGGCTCCTTCTGGCAGGTAGTGCTGAGGAAAGACCAGGCCCGCTGGTTCCTCCCAAGGGGTTGAGGAGGAGGGTGGGTGTGGATGGCCAGAAACAAACCACCGAGCTGGGAGTCTTGTCGAAGCAGGAACTCACTTTATTGTAACAGGCAGGTGCTTATATAACTTTGAGAATGAGGGTGGGAATTTGATGATGGGGTGAGATGTAAGGGCCAATAGCATACCGTGACTTTTGAGATGATTTGTTCTAAGCATGCGTGAGAGAACTCCAACTTCCTACATGGAAGTAGCAGGCCTGAGGCCATTAGGAATGCTGCTGAGTCATAGCTGGCCAGAGACAGGTTGCCAAACTTTAGCTAGGCTCAGGAAGTTCCACTAGGCCTCATGTCTGAGCCTCTCAAGTCCCAACATCTCCTCCTTTTGTTTTTGTAAGAGCATTAGTCACCATGGCCCCTGTCTTAGGTTGTCCCCCTCTGGGAATCTTACCAGTCACTGGGTACCATGTGTTTAGCTCACTGAGAACCCACTCCATGGCCTGTCTTAGGTTGTCTCAGTCAGTCTGAGATCTTACCCATCATCAGTCATATGGAGGGCAGAGGAGGTGGCAGTGGGTCATCTGAGGAACTTAATTCTTGAGTTGCCAGCCTGTGGTAATGTATCTCAACCTGATGGAGTTTTATTGCCTCTAGCCACTGGTGAATGAATTGTATAATTTTGTTAATTACACAAGGCCCAAAGTGAGGATAAGGGAAAGGAGAAGAAGAGGTCCAAGTAGAGGGAGGAGGTAAGGTAAGAAGCCATGCAGGCCCATTCACAGTGGGTTGTCCTGGAGGTCCCGTTGTCTCTTCTCCAGGTCCTCTTGAAGTCTTTTGATCTTGTCTTGAACAATTCTCCATCTATTGGCATAGAAACAGCATTTTTCCCATAAAAACAAACATATGCTTCCCTGTTTGGTGGTTAATAGGTCTAGTCCCCTCCTGTTTTGTAGGACTACCTCAGCCAGTGAGTCTAGTTGCTTTTATGTCACTGATCAACTGGAGAGAAAGTTTTCTATGGAGATGGAGTGCCATGCCCACTGCAGCTGTTCTGGTGGCCATGCCTGTGGTTATTCCCAACCCGATGAGTAAAGGTAACATTTGTACAGCTCTCTTAGGTCTCCCTCTGATATAATCAAGAGAGGGTATAGGGAGGGCTTCATCTCCAGGAATGATGTCTATGTCTGGGATTAAGGTGGCTGTGTCACAAAGGCCCGTCCAATTGGTGGGCAGAAAGTCATAGGCCATCCAACCTCTACAAACATAAACCATTCCAGAAGGTGGGCAGCATTGAGCACTGGGCTCAGTTGTGTTGAAAGTACAGAAGGAAGGATGAGTGTATCCCACATCTGTATTGGAGTTATTAGGGTAAGGTGAGGCCCAAATGTAAGTTCCAGAAAGAGATATTGGGAAAAGCTGGATGGGGATGGGGAAGGTGGCTGAGCAATTTTTTAGGGTCATATGGGCAACTGTAGTTGTCATTGGTGATTACTGCAAGCAGCCAGGGAGGCCCGTATGGGAGGCAAAGCCAGCAATCCTCCACAAGGGAGGGAGTTGTTTGGTTTAGTAGGGTGAAGACCATTTTAGAAACAGTCCTCAGGGGTGGGACACTCCCTGGAGAAGTGATTGTCAGTGTCCCCTTGTTGGGACAAATATTTTAGGTCTCTTGCTGGTACCCAAATGGGTCTTCTTTCATCTTGAGGGAAGACACATCCAAACCCTCTCCCTGCTGTGAGGAGTGGGTCTGGTCCTCTCCAGGCCACATTCAATGGGTCCCTCCATCTTACCCAGATAGAACTGTAGGTAAAGGATGAGGACCAATGATTTTGAAAAGGGGATAATTGTTTATATTCTTTAGAAAAATTAAAAATATTTAGGGTAAATAATGCTTTTTTAGTTGGTTATATGGGGGTAAGGATTCCCCCTTTTGTTTTTGTAATTGAGACTTGAGAGTCTGATTATATCTTTCAATGATAGCCTGGCCCCAGGGGTTGTATGGGATGCCTGTGGAATGTGAGATTTTCCAGGTCTGGAGAAAATCTACAAAGGCCTTGCTTGCAAACAGGGGCCATTATCTGTCTTAACTTGGTCAGGTAGTCCAAGGGTGGCAAAGCATTGAAGAATATGACTAATGGCATGTTTATATTTCTCCCTGGCATGTGCAGATGCCTAACAGGCATGGGAGAAAGTATCAACTGATAAAAATATGTATTTAAGTTTTCCAAAGGGGGAATAATGAGTAACATCTATTTGCTAAAGATGGTTGGTGAAAGGCCCCGAGGGTTACTCCCAGAAGTTTGGAGGGCGGGGGAAAACCTGTAGGAAGGGTTGGCAAGACTTGCATGTCCTAATAATCCTTTAAAGATCTTTATTTGGTATTTTGGGGAATCTTTGTTTAAGGCCTCTCCAGTTGGTGTGGGTTAGTGAATGAAATTGGATAGCCTCTGAGACAGTGAGCCACAGAGCCCAATTGATTGGCCAAGCTGTTTCCATCAGACAGGAAACCTGGTAAATTTTGATGGCCTCTAAGGTGTTGTATGAAGATAGGGTATACTCTCTGTTTTAGTAGGGTATGAGCCTGGATCATTAAGGGGCATATAGGGTTGGAATCAAGTCTAATATGAGCTTCAATGAGATTGGGCAATAGATTTACCACGTAGAGGCTGTCAGAAAATAAGTTGAACGGCTCTTGAATGGTATCCAGGTCCAGAACAACTGCAAAAAGCTCTTTGTACTGTGCTGATTGATCCCTCTATTTCCTGACAGATAGACTTGATGGGCTCAGGTTTGATGCCCAATTTAAAGAGGGGACACACAACCAGGGAAGCCCCCAGGCATCTCCCATCTGTAAAAGCAATGAGGAAGTCAGGGTTGGGTTGAGGTAGGAAAAGCCTAGGGGGTCTCCACTCCAACCTAGAGAAGGAGCTCATCCACTTATGAGGGCCATAATGGCAGTCTATGGTGCCCAGAAACCCTTCAAGTACCAAAGCAACTCTTATATTATTTCTTTGGAGCCAAGTGAAATCAGTTATCTTATGCAGGGTAACGATGGAGTGAGGCTCAATACCAAAGAGTCTAATGGCAGTTTCCCTTCCTTTAATGATACAATCAGCTACTTGGTTACTTAAAGAATAGACCCTAGGGGCCACACCAATAGATAGGTGAATCCACTGAATAGGCTCACCCTTTTGAGCCAGCAGGGCAGTTATCAGGGTCTCCCCAGGGAAAAGGTAGAGGGAAAGAGGAAGATTAGGGTCAAATCATTTGAGATTGGAGTTATCTATGGTCTCCTGGACTCTGTGGAGGATTTGTCTCTGCCCAGACGTTAGGGTTACTTGGGATAAAAGATCAAGTCCCTTTAGGAAGTCGAACAAGGGGGATAATTCCTCAGTGGTTATAGGTATCAAGGGCCTCACCCAGTTAATTTCTTCCAAGAGTTTCTGGAGTTGAGGCAAGGTGTAAGAATCCTGAATATAATGCTGTGGTTTAACAGGAGAAACTCTATCTAGGAATGTAGGGGAGGTCCCCCAGAAGGCCAAGGAGCACTCCCAAAGGGACCAAGTGAGGGGTATAGGGATACACCCTTTTCTGGGGTTTTTAAAGCTGCATCTCCAGGAGGAGTAGCCTGATCAGGCTGTATGCTGTCTTTTCCTTTTTCCTCTGTCTTTCGTTTTTGTTTGTTTGGTTTTGGAGGGAAGCAGCCCTTAAGGGCTGAGATCATAGGGAGGAACCCTAAGGGGGGTATCTGACCCTTCTCCACATGTGCCTGACAAACAAGGGCCTCTACCCTGTCCCAAGTGTCCCAATCAAGGAGATTTCCTTCCGGCAGCCATGGTGCCACCTTAAGAAGACAATCCCAGATCTGTTAAGCTTGATTATCAGTCAAATCAAGTCTTCTATTCTTCAGGAGTGTCCTGAGAGATTCTAAGGCAGGATTAGATTTAGAGGTAGACTGTCCTATATTATAATGTCGAGAGAGAAATCTCCATAAAATTAGGGCAATAGCAATCCACAGACACATGAGTACAACTCAAACACAAGGACCCAAAAGATAGGTAAACATGCTGTAGAATTAAGTTCAGATTTAGATCCGTGACAGATGAGTCTGTGTCCTTAGGGGACAGCTCAATGATACCAAACATGGCGCGGATGAGAGCAGGTCTCCCCAGCAGATTTGTTTCATCTTCCAGGATGTAGCCCTCACTTAAATGAGGGGGCAATATGCCTTGAGTGTCCTCCAGGTCTGTCTGCCTACAAGGTGTGTCCACTAGGGACATATGACTTGTTCAGAAATACAAAAGCCACAGATGCAGCTTGCTCGTGAACCGAAAGTGAAAGGAAAGGGAACAAAGAGATGTTGACAAGCAAGTACAGGTTATAGAAGCAAAGTTTAGCACATTAAATATGAAGACGGCCTCATAACTTATGAGGGTACACTCACTCACACATGCACACTGACTGACCTCCTCAACGAGAATGCCTCACACAGGGCACCAGTCTACTGGGTTCCTGTAGCCCTACATTGGGCGCTGGACTTCTGGGCTCCCCCTGGCAGGTAGTGTGGAGCAAGGACCAGGCCCGCTGGTTCCTCCCAAGGGGTTGAGGAGGAGAGTGGGTGTCGACAGCCAGGAACAAACCACTGAGCTGGGAGTCTTGTTGAAGCAGGAACTCACTTTATTGTAAGAGGCAGGTACTTATATAGCTTTGATAATGAGGGTGGAGATTTTAGGATGGGGTGAAATGTAAGAGCCAATAGCATACCATGACTTTTGAGATGATTGGTTCTAAGCATGTGTGAGAGAACTCCAACTTCCTACATGGAAGAAGCATGCCTGAGGCCATTAGGCATGCTGCTGAGTCATAGCTGGCCAGAGACAGGTCACCAAACTTAAGCTAGCCTCAGGAAGTTCCACTAGGCCTCACGTCCGGGCCTCTCAAGGCCCAACACATATTATTCAAAACTTTTTTTTTTTTTTTTTTGATATTTCATGTTGTAGTCTGCAAGCTTCTGCCATGCATGATAGACTAGTCAGCTTCCAGAGTGGCTAGAGCAGGGCTGTAGTCACTTTGTCAGGGGCAGGTGTCCTCTGGGTTTCTGGTAATCTGTTAGCTGCTATGATCAGCTAAGGACATTGTCCCCTTGACTCTGGTGTGATGAATCCATCCCCCTTGGCTGATGGGTATTAGCCTAATTTCCTTAAGGTATGTGGGTCCCCTTGTGTTATTATATATTTTTCCACTATAAATCTGAATAAAGAGACACCTGAAAACAACCAGCATCCCCCATGTCAGCAAGTACAAAAGGCTAGAACTCTAAATTGCTTTTACATGTTAGGATGAGGACCCAATATCTGTCGTTAGTGATATTCTTCCTTTAATAAGATATATCAAGGAGAGAGCAGATAAATCAATTACTATCAGGTAAGCATAACCAGTGAGCACAATTTTTGGAATTTTTTTTATTTAAAGGCAACACGACTGACTAATCAGAGACAGGCAGAGGCAGAAGGTATGACTTAATGTTAGAGTTTAGTATGATAAGCCAGCATCAGACAGGAGAGCCTATATGTCTGAGTCTTTGTTTATATTGTAATATTTTGTGGTTATGTTTTTCTTACTGGGTGATTAAGACCATGCAGACTGCCAGAATTAGACGTATATTTTGGAGGTCAATAATGGTTTTGTAGTGAGAGACCAAAAAGAAATACCATGTAAATAATTAAACAATGGCACTGCCATTTTAGGACAAATCATTGTGAACAAAAGAGGAGCCCAGGCTCGGCTCAGATAAGGAACTAGCTGACTAACGTGCTGACCTTTGCTTCTGTAACTCATGCTCACTTGCTCAACAGGACATTCCAGGAATATTTAGCTGTGGGGGCTTCCGGCCTCTTGCAAAAGATAGGTTCTGCAAGCAATCTGCTGACCAGAGATAAGCAACTAGAAATATTCCCGTGCATGCCTTCTTGGAACCAATCATTTTAAAAGATGCAATGTGATGTGACCCTTTTGTCCCCTTCCTATTCTTTTTCCTTTATAAACCCCTACTTTTAGAAGGTCAGGGCTCTCTCCCACTCCCACTGTGTCAGTCTGTGTGGATAAAGACCCTGCTTAAGCTTGACATTAAAAGAAACCTGTTGCTTTTACATTTGAGTGTCTCGGCTTCTGTGGTGGTCCTCTGGGTGACTCCAGGGTGACTGGGGGTCTTGCCTCATGGTCAGGGGTCTTGGCACAACAGTAGGAGAGACTTTCAGGGACCTGTGAGGAGTACTATGACCCTCAGTATTGTCATCTGCTAGGATAAGTCAAGGCCATGCACACCAAGTGGCCCTCCCTCTTTTGGGAAGCCTGGAGGACTACTTTTCCTCTGATGCAACTCTCCTGTTGTAGATACACTGATTTGAATTCATCTCTGGGTCTCCATATCTTCCCTGATCAAGAAGGCAGGTAAGTTGCCAGAGGCTAGAAGTTAGTAAATGATCCATCATCTTCTGTGGCCCTCTGATCTGGGAGTGGGAACCAAAATATTGGTTATCTTCTTAACTCCAATGTTTCCAATTGACTTTGGCTTCTACATACGGTTATTAATCACTCAGACAAGCTGCTCAAATCTGATTAGCAAAACAGGTTGAGTTAGAAAGGTACAGAGCATATTGGTTGGCAAAGCAGATCTGGTCAGGGAATGACAAATAGTTTAAAGTCATTCTGATTAGTATTTAAGTTTAGTTGTGAGATGACAATATAAGTTATATCTAGAACATATAAAACACACACATTTTATCTTTCAGGTATCTGTCAATTAGAAGTACAGACAGAACATTTTAGTAGCCCTGAAAGCAACATATCTTAAGTATCAATATCTCTATAAGTAATGAACTTAAGATAACAGAAATGAGAAAATTAAGTAAAACTTTGACTGAGCCTGATTATACATACAATAAGAATAAAATAAAACCTGGTCATTGTTGAGTTAAGCAAGACCAGTTTTAACATACATTAGAGATAATATGACAGATACAAAGTAATTTCTTAAATAAGTACCTTTTACCATTGAACAATTTTATGACTTAACTAAAGAAATGTTTATGACTATTATATAAAGCTTAGACAAACTATATTAACATTGTATACAGTGGGTTTCACTAAGATGTGGGGCGTTTCCTCAGTTATCTTAAGAAAAAAGTCAAAATGACCACATCACCTTTTGTAAGACTTAGATTATAACCTCAGTGATAATCACCCAACAAAACCAGCATGATAAAGACAGGAATCATTTTTAAATTGTAGGGTTTTAGCCATATATGGTGATGCATGCTTTTAATCACTGCACTTGGGAGGCAGAGATAAGATCACTTTGAGTTTGAGGACAGTGAGATTCCTACCTCACAAAAAGTAAATAAAAGCTGGAGAGATGGCTTAGTGGTTAAGGCGCTTGCCTGCAAAGCCAAACAGCCTTGGTTTGATTCCCCAGGACCCACATAACCCTGGTGCACAAGGTGGCACATGTGTCTGGAGTTTGTTTACAGTGGCTGGAGTCCCTGGTGTGCTCATACTCTCTGTGTGTGTGTGTGTCTCTCTCTCTGTGTCTCTGTGTGTGTGTGTGGGGGGGGGTTGTGTGTGTGTCTGCCTCTTTTCCCTTCTCACTCTCTCAAATAAATAAATCAAAAAAATTAATAAATAAAAATTACCTTAGCCTTTAGTCTTTTTAAGAAAAAAACACATTAAGAAAAACTTTAGATGATTTTTAAGGTTTTTAAATGATCTTATTGGCCAAAAATAGCATTAACCAAATGAAACACAAGATCTAAAAGCTTCCATTTTTTAAAATTTTCTATTACTACTGATTGGTTCAGCTGAATAGTTTTGCTTATTAATAGCCAAACATTATGTTCTCTGCATAAACCAAATTACAATATTCTAGTACCTGAAAAAGTCTGATATTGACAAAAAATAGGCTTCACATATTTAAGGCACATGAGGCTACACAGAGGAAAGTATAAACAAAAGATCTGCTAACAGAATTAAAAATAAACAAGAAATCTATATTATGTAGTAACATTTTTGGGTTTAAATATGAAGATATGGGGGGAGGGAGGGTATTACCATAGGATATTTTTTTATAATCATGGAAAATGTTAATAAAAATTGTGAAAAGAAAAATATTAAAATAAAATTAAAATTGAAAAAAAAGAAAAAGAAAAGAAAAAACAACAAACAAGCAAACAAACAAAAAATCCTTCCAGGAACACTGTCCTCTGCAACAAGTGAGAATTAAACAGCTATTTTTCCACAGAAACATTAAAAAAAAAAAATGAAGATATGAAAAACTACAATGTTTAAAGCTAATCAGAATCATGATACCTTTGTATAATATTTTCATTTCTTTTCATTATGAGGAGATTTAACCCTTTTAAAAGCTAAATAAGATGTCTAGTCAGCCTGTAAGTCAGTTTCTGAAATAAGTTCAGCTATATCTAACATACCCAAAGAATAGAGGAACTGGACTAAAGTGCCATGATCTAATGAAAAATGAGACAAGTCTCACGGAAAAGAGAGGGAATGGGCATGCCAGGGCTACTTGTCACTGCAAATAATCTCCAAATGCATGCTCCATTATGTGCATCTGGCCTTATATGGGTATGGGGGGACCTAACCCAGGTCATCTGGCTTTTCAAACATGCACCTTTAACTGCTGAGCCAGAAAGAAATATTTTTAATACCCTCCAAATCAATTCTATAGAATTATAGTGAGTCCAAAAATGTACAAAGTTTCATGTCATAATCTATAACTACTCAAACCTTAACCAACTCTATAATTTACCTGTGGCACTCTGGTAAACTTATCACTAATGATGTAAGTTAAACCTAAAATAATTAAGATTGTGATTGTTGGAGGAACTGGGGAATTACATCTTAAATCACAACATAACTTTGTTTATAATTTTCTTTTACTGTGTACCATGAAGTAAACAGTTTCCAAGTGTATGACACATAAATTCTGTCTCCAAATATGGTCTGTTTGCCTTACCAAATATGAAAAAAAAGTGGATAATTCCTCCAAAATATTTTTGAGGCAGGGTTTTAGATATAATAAACTTAGGGGAGAACTAAATATTAATGAGCCCATTTTAACCTTAAGATTTAGTTAAAAGGTTGACAAATAGAGGAACCTAGCAAACTTGGTTGGGTACTCTAAATTCAGTCTTTCATAATCATCTTTACCAGATTAACATCAATAAGTTAGTTTTAAGTTTACAACCTGGTAACCTGCGACCAGCCAGGATCGTCCTTTGTTAGTCTGATGTAAGCCTTAGGCTAATAGCCATTTTATATTTCAAGAAGTCTGTAGTCTGATCAAGTACTTTAAGATCTAGTTAATCAACTTTGTCTTTAACCTTCTGTTTAAGTTTACTGATACCTTCATCTACACACTTTATAGTCTATGGAACCATTTTGTAACAATCTTTTTCATCAAACACTTAATAACCAACAGTTAAAGTTTTCTCTCCAGTTTAGTTAGTTCATCTCATCACTACCAACAAAAACTTTTATTGTCCTTACTTTTAATATGACCATTTAAGGTTTTTTTTTTTTTTTTTTTTTTTTGTCTACCACCACATGCAGCTCAAGAGGCTTTTAAAATTAGCTCTTTATAGAATAGTAGACCATACTTGACTTATACTATTTACCCAGAATATCCTGAAACATATATTTTTTTTAAATATGAAAGCATATTCGAACTGTAAGGTTCAGGAGTGACCAAGAACACAGAGACCACTCTGAGGCAAACATGGAAGCTTTTATTCAGGAAAAACACTAGCTGCCAGGACTGACTCTTAAGAGTGGAGCAGTCAAATTTGAGATTACAGATAGTGTGCTATATAGAGCTCTACAGCTAGGGGAATGTGAGGAACGTTTTTGTTCTTTACATTAGCCATAGGATGTGAGACCAGAAGTGACCAGATGGGAGATAAGGGGCAGGAAACCTAGACACCGGGGGCATTGTTAGGCAAGGAAGGGATAATGGCTAGGTGGTTTCTTAAGGAATGTGGATGACCAACTCTTCCTTATGTCTCTGTCACCCCCCTGCTGTCCTCGGTGACTCCATTTTGTCCTGACTTAACACAAACATTATTAGAAATTTTCAGATAAACTCAGTTTTGCATACTTCTAAACTTAAACAAATCTTGAGGCTGTTTCTGTTAGTAGTCATGTAGAGGCATGGAGATATAATGTAAACTTAAAAACAGTTGCAAAAATGGGAAGTCCCCTATTTTTGTCCTTACTATGGAAAGCTGCCCCAGCCATCGCAGTTTTCCCCCAGGTCCTAGTATCCTACCCCTGAGGAACACTGTGGGACTGCATAACCTCTTTTTTTTTTTTTTTTTTTTTTGTAAATTCCAGGGATAGTTTTGGACTTCCTCAGGGCTACAAGGCAGCTTTATGATCCTGTCATTTTAAGAGTAGGAGAATATTGCATTTTTTCTGCCTATGATTTTAATTACTTTTAGTGTTCCTTCTGGGGAACACTCAACAGTAAAAGTTGGCCATGCAGTCTTAGACAGTGGTCTTGTTGGAGGACATTCCCCACAATGAATTTCCTACTATGTTGGTGTTGTATAACAGACACAAAGGTAAAGCATTATCATTCTGCAGCCTTAGGGCCATGAGCAACACATATACTCATATGCAGACATATTCATTCCAAGTGCAGTTTTCATGTAGACTACAGATATATCTTCCCCTCACACATCCATCCATCCATCCATTCAGAAGCTATGCATTCCCATTTTCAATTCCTATTCTATTTATAACTCTGGAGATGAAAACCAAAACTCAAAATTACTTTGGGTATAATTTCAGATTTCATATTTAGTATTTTCCAAACAAAAAATTGACTATTTTCAATTCCAATTTTTAACTTCTAATTTACAATTTAATTGGGGTGGTCCAGGTGTCCAGGTCACCCAAGGACAAGCCCTGACTTGACTTGCAGTTGAGAGGTTGAAGGTTCCCTCTGGTGTCATCTAACAACAAAGGACAGCCAATCTAACTCACAGAACTTCCTCACAGAGAAGGAATCACATGTGGCACCTGTTGTGCCAAGACCCCTGACCAGGAGCCAAGACCCTTGGTCACCCAGGAATCACCCAGAGAACTGTCACAGAAGCTGAGACACTCAAATGTAAAAGCAGCAGGTTTTTTTATTGTAAGCCTGGGCATAGGTTCCATCCACACAGTCTGCCACAGCAGTACTGAGGGAGAGAGCCCAGACCCTCAGAGGTAAGGGGTTTATGAAGGAAAGGTTACATCACATTGTGACTTTTAAAATGATTGGTTCTAAGAGGGCATGGCAGGAATTTCAGAGAAGGTGCACTTGGGAACTCCAGCCTACTTATCTTAGGTCAGTAACTTATTTTCAGAACCTATCATTTGCAAGAGCTGTTTGCAGAACTTATCTTTTGCAAGAGGCTGGTTCCTCTGTGGCTAGGTCTCTGGAATGTCTGAAGGACACAGGAACCAGATGGATGCCATGACAGGCTTCAGAGTCCTCAGTAGGAATAAGTTACAAGTTTCAGCTTAAACAAAGGAAGAAAGGGGAAGCTGCCCTGGCCCCTCCCTGCCCAGGACACCTGAGACTTCCCAAAGACTTGTCCCTCCTATGTCCCTGTCTCAGCCAATAGAAATACATACAAATGTTTTTGTTGCTTGTTTAGCCAATTGCAGCAGAGGTTGCTTAGTTACCTAGGTCCTGCCCACCAACCTTGCCACCAATGTCCTAAGAAATCAACCAAACATGTGCCCATTCCCTACTTCTTTGTTCAAATCTCTATAAAAACCTGCCCCCCTGCTGCTTGGGGCTCTTGTATGGATCCACTGCATTGGTGAATTCAAGAGACCAAGCTTAGGCCCGAAATAAAGCTCCTTGCCCTTGCATATGTGTTTGGTTTTCCTTAGTGGTCACTGGGGATGCTGAGAACTGGGCATAACATTTGGAAGCTCATCCTGGATCTCCTCAGAGACTGCTGAGGACCACCAACACGTGGAGCTCAGGTTATCGGCTGATAAATGTGCTTCTGTTTTGTGCTTCTGTGTTTTGTCTTCCTGAAAACCTGTCCTTCATTCTTCCTTTCATTAGAAAATTGTGGCTGGGGTGAATGCACCCCTGCCACAGAACAGCAAGATGCCATGGTCTCATTCAGTTTTGTAGCAGCTGGCCACTTTTTTCAGATGGGTCCTGGGTGCCCCAGGCCCACTTGGAGGGAATTTCATTCCCCTATCTATAGAGACAATGGGAGAGGCTGTTGTCTCAGTTTTGTAGTAGCTGGACACTCTGTCTGGATGGCAGGTCCTGGGTTCCCCAGTCCTGCCCAAAGGGGATTTCATTCCCCTATCTGTAGAGACAATGCAAGAGGCTGCTGTCTCAGTTTGTAGTTGCTGGCCAGCTGAACTTTTTCTTGCTGTCTCTTTTTTTGTTTTCTTTGTTGGAATTACTATTTGTGTGCTTGGACAGATGGGACAGATGCAGACTACCCCACTTTCTTTACTGACAGACTACTTTCAGGACATTAAAATTAGGGCCCCTTGGAGTCACAGCATTCCCTCCTTGGGTGATGGGGCCCCCATACCAAGATGGTAATCAATTTGGGATGATTGTCAACAATTGCTACAGATTCTCTTTACTACAGAGGAAAGAGAGAAGTCAGACTGTAGCCCAGAAATTAGTTCCAGGCACTGATTGGAATCCCACCAATAATCAGGCTGTCATTGATGCCTTTCTTCCTTTGACTAGACCAGACTGGGATTTCAACATGGCAGCAGGTAAGGAGGGAGCCTTTCAACTTTCTCCAAGGAGTGTCTTTCTCTCTCCACACTATCACCCACCCCCGGTTGCTTGGATGCCTTTGGGGTGAACCATGGCAGCCTCCCCCAAGCAAAAATCCAAAAAGCCCACAGCTGGTGCCTGAACAGGGACCTTATGACATGGACAGGGTGGGTGAGTGCTTCCCAGAGGGACTGGGAGACATTGGCCCATGCGGCCTTGCCTCCATGTTTTGAAGGCTGGCAAATTTCTCTTTCTCCTTTATTTTCAGTTTACACCATTGCACGGGACCAGACACAAAGAATTGGCAACTGATATCTCTTGGCCGAGGCCACTCTTCGGTATTGGCTGAAGGCCAGCCGTCATCTGCCTGGACCCTGACAGCCCATTGGGTGTTGGCAAAAACACTCTATTTCTCTCTGACACATACATACACAAAAAAATTTCTAATCTTTCTCTGTCATGGGTAACATTGCCTCCCACCAATATATGTGTGTGTGTGTGTGTGTGTGTGTGTGTGTGTGTGTGTGTGTATTTCAGATTCATGGAATAAGAGCTCTTCTGAAAGGTAAGGGAATTAGCTGTCCCAGAGGGAGGCAGGCAAGAAAGAAAGGAAGAAGTCCTCCAGGTCATTTCTGGATTTCTGGGCATCCATGTTGACCCACATAGCTTATCTGGCTAGGAAATGAAAAGTTCAGTTAAGAAATTTCTGCTCACTTCCTTTTCAAGGTCTCCAAAGTGGCTTGGGTCAGAGTCACGTGGCAGCCTGTCAATGGCCCCTCTGCCCATGCAGGTGCAATGTCTCCGCCTCCTCTCCCAGTGGCCCCCGAGCAGGCCCACTCCTTCTTCAGTGGCCTCCCAGTGGGCAGCCTTCTTCAGAGGCCTCCCGGCAGTCCTGGAGTCCCCCTTTTTTCCCCTTCAGGTAGTCAGAATCCTTGGCCAACAAGCAGTCGTCTTGGCCATTACCTCCACATGTACTAGATGGACCCCTGGAAAGTGCCAGAAGTAGGGCAAGGCTGATCTAAGGTGTATACAAGCTCTGCCCAGCCACAACAGTACACCAAAAAGTGGCAAGAGAAAAAAAAAGTGTCAACTTTGTTACTTTTGTTATCATAAATATAACTACTGAATTTATGTTATAGGTCAACTTCAACTTTCATAGAGGACTATTAAAAACAACAGAATTCTGTCTAAAATGATAACATAACTTGTCAGATATTAAAAAAAAATGTAATGTACTTAAAAGGAGGAGGCAACTGACTTGATTTCTAGACCACCCTGCCTCAAGATAACAACAATATTTGCCTTAGTTTAATGTCTTATTGGTATTAATAACACAAAATTGTCGTTGGCCTACTCACTTGTTAGTGAGTAACAGGATTAATTAATTTGGTGGTCTGTCACAATAGCCTTATAAGAAAGGTGGTTAATAATGGGATGAGATGAATTGATTGAAGGAACTGGGAAGGAATTTTTCAATGATGGGACATAGAATGCTCATTAAAAATGTTTTTTGAGTTTTTAGATGAGAATGTTAAAGTATGTGAATAAAGATGTGCATATATAGGAAAGAATTTTCAGGCTAAACCTAAACACCATGCCTAAAGTTAGAGATTTTTCAACTGTTTACAGACTCTTAAGGGTACTCTAAAAGTTTTATATAAGGACATAGTCTTCATCTAAATTCATCTTACATTAGACACAGGTGATGCCTGTGCTAGGTGGGTCACAAAGTCATAAGTATAGATGTAATTGGAGGTTTAACCAGGTTAAACATACACAAGAGTCTATCACCTTGTGTTTTGCAAATGTGTAAATTTGCTATATAAAACAAACAACTTCAGAATAGGATAAGGAATGTCAGGATGCTTATCTCTCTGCTCTGTAATTTCAATTTGCTCTTGCTTTCCAACAAATTTTTACTTAAATTAATGGAAAGCTGGATGCTGAAAAAAAAAAAAAAGACAGATGGAACCCCCTTTATCTCAGACCCCATGCAAGTTTAAGCCATGTGTCTCTCAGACTCTGACTGAGACAAAATGGGCAATTGTCTCTGACAAGGAAAAAGGAGTACAGCATATAACTGTGGTTCTCTTTAGTTCTTCTCTTTTGAACACCTAAAGTCACATCTGTTAGATAAAATTTCTCACTAGACTAAATGTTAAATAGGTAAACTGAGTCAAGGTATATGATCAGGTTACAAACTCCTTACATAAGACAAGCATCAGACTTACCTAATGTGTACATCAGGGTAAGGGCCCCTTCGTTGAAACATTTAATTGGAGTAAATATAATGTTTCCTGATGCCAAGGTTTTAATCAGTATAGAAACTGAGTCTTATGATAAGGCCTCACTCATTAACAGGTCACTGATGCTAATTTGTTATGATTTAAGGGTGATAAAACTGGCTTTAAGACTCTCTCAGTAAAGTAAATTAGGTTCCTCTTTTAATCAAGGTTTTAACTATTCTTAAGATAAAGGCTCACATAGAAGTGGTTAATTTCCAAAGGTGAAGTACTCATACCTAAAGACATTGTGACTTTAAAGATAGCTTCTGTCTTATTTATGTTAATTCTATTGAATGGTCATAACTAGGTTTAATCACTTAGGTTTAAGTGATTAATTTCAGTAAGGATAATTTTCATCTTCCTGGGATATGTTGGGATAGCTTGCATAAGTTTTATCAAATTAAAATCATGGGTAAAACATAAAATTGTTTTATGTTAATAAAAATTTCTGTGGTACATAAAATCAGTAGCTATCAAGGTTAAGCCAAAATCATTGGTGGTCAAATAATGTGTTTTTTTTTTTTTTCTTTCAAAAGGATTTATCAAGGGTTATATTAGAATTTATCTAGCTGTTTTGGTTTTAAAAAAATTTTCAAGCTCTGTGGTTCTGTTTTCAATGTTCTCTGGGTAATTTGTACCAACACAGGTATCTGAACTAATCAAGGATGTTTTCAAACACAGGTGCTAGGACTTTGTACTGTGTTACTTGTCCTTTTCTGACAATTTCCAGGTTTAATGAGTTAGTCTGTAAAACAATTGGTGCTGTTTTCAAGACTGGTAGCAGGTTCTGCCTATATTTATAATTATTAGATAATTAAAATATAAGATTTGTAAATATTAGATATTTAAAATATAAGATGTGCCTACTTTCTATACCTCATATATAAGGCTTATGCTGCTATAGTACAACTAAAAATTTAAAGATAGGACAAAATGATTTTAGAAGCCCTTGTACCCATCTTTAACTAAATCTATTTCAATAATCAAATGTGCTCTGTATGTACATACATCAAGGGTGGTATAACTTCCTTTCTAAGTGTGATAATTACCTACGTAATAGCCAAAGTCAATTGGAATCATGAGAGCAAGAGGTGCCAATATTTTGGCCTGTGTTCCCAGGTCATGAGGCCACTGGAGATGATGGGACATTTCTACACTGGCCCCCTGGTAAGTCACCTGTCTTCCTTAGCAGAAAGGATATGGAGAACCAAACAAAAATTGGTGTACAGTCTGAAACAGGAGAGTCACAACTGAGGAACCATCAGTCACCCTGACTTCCCAATGAAGGGAAAATGACTTGGCCAGCATGGCCCTGACGCATCCCAGCAGAGAGAAGACACCAGTAAGCTATGGGGCTACTCCTGTGTCCCTAAAGTCTCTTTGGAGAGCCATTAGTGACCTCCAAAACTACTCCTTAATTAAATGTGGCTATCTGCATGGTCTTAAACACTCAGAGAGAAGTGTATAACCAAAGATAAAAAAAAATATATGTTACATATATGAATGGCCTATTAAGTAACACAAGAGCTTTCCAAGGCGAGAAACAAACATTAAGACAATTTTTCCCCATAGTTTTAATTCTATAATATATATATATATATATATATATATATATATATATATATATATATAGATGTTCAAAGGGTTATTTTCAAACCTAAAATATGTAAATAATCTGGGAGACTGGGTGTGGCCATCGCCACAAGATGCTGGAAGGCATCCTATGCTGGAAGGGTCCCTAAGTCTTCATTCTGACCACACCTACTGCTGTGAAGATGATGGAATTGCCACTTGGATTCATCACACCCACATCCGATCAGCAGATCCAATGGCTGAACCTGAGGACTATCAGCTACAATGAAAATGCAGCACTCCACTCAAGCTTCAACTCAAATGCTCCTGATCCTGACTGTGCTCCTAACTGTATGAATTGTGGCAGCTACTCCCCACCAAGTTTATAATCTGACCTGGATAATCACCAACACTGGCATGGGGGAAATTTCTTACTCCAAATCACATCTTGCCCCATGCGGAACCTGGTTTCCTGATTTGATCTTTGACCTCCATCAACTAGTGGGTAACTCATGGGACTCTGGCAAATCAGGAAATTTCTTATTTCTATATATGCCCTGGGCACTTAGGGAAAGCAAGCATCAAAGGGGGCTGTGGGGGACCTGAAACTTTCTACTGTGCTGGCTGGCAATGTGTGTCTACTGGAAGGGTATATTGAAGCCCACCTACTAAGGGGGACTATATGTGGCCTTAGGAAAAAATGTTCTTTTTATATCAACCAATCAGGTATAATTAAAGACTCAATGGTGAAGGTATGAGAGAATCTGGAAAAATTAAGAAAGAAAAGCTGATAGAGGATGGTTTGAGTCATGGTTCAGTCATTCCCCATGGTTAACAACTCTGCTGTCTGCTTTAGCAGGGCCATTACTTTTATTTTTGTTGCTAATCACAATAGGACCTTACATTATTAATAGATTAGTTGCTTCTGTTATGGAATGCATTAATACAGTACAGCTTATGGTTTTAAGATCACAGTATATACCATTAGACTCCACTCACTAACTCAATTGGGATCCAAGATTGGCTTCTCATGGTACATAGAGAGGGGGAAATGAGAGACCAAGGAGAAGTAACATGCTGCATCTGGCTTCTGTGACCTTGCTTAGCAGCTGGACAGTGGTGCTGCCATTTTAAATCATCATTTTGACTCAGATGAGGAACTAGCTGACTAATGTGCTATTTTTGCTTCTGCATCCATGCTTGCTTAGCTATAGCCCCCCCCCCCACCCTCTGATTCCTGGGAAACCTCCACCCAAGGGCATGTTATGCCCAGTTCTCAGCATCCCCAATGACCACCCAGGAGAACCAAACATGTATGCAAGGGCAAGGAGCATTATTTTGGGCTTAAGCTCAGTCTCTTGACTTCACCAATGCAGTGAATCCATACAAGAGCCCGGAGCAGTGGGGAGGGGGGGGCAGGTTTCTCATAGGGATTTGAACAAAGAAGTAGGGAATGGGTACATGATTGGTTAATTTCTTAGGACATTGGTGGCAAAGTTGGTGGGTGGGAGCTAGGTAACGTCTGCTGCAATTGGCTAAACAAGCAGCAACAACATTTGTATGTATTTTGATTGGCCAAGACAGGAGGTAAAAGGGATAAATCTCTTAATTGGCTGGGGCAGGGAAGTAGGAGGGACAAGTTTTTGGCAAGTCTCAGGTGTCCTGGGCAGTTGCCCCTTTGTTCCTTTGTTTAAGCTGAAACTTGTAACTTATGCCTACTGAGGACTCTGAAGCCTGTCATGGCATCCATCTGGTTCCTGAGTCCTTCATTCCCCCCTCTTTTTGTACCATGAGGAGCAAATCTGGGATCCTAATTGAATTAGTGAGTGGAGTCTAATGGTATATACTGTGATCTTAAAACCATAAGCTGTACTGTATTAATGTGTTCACTAACAAAAGCAACCAATCTATTAATAATGCAAGGTCCTATTGTTATTAGCAACAAAAATAAAAGTAATGGCCCTGCTAAAGCAGACAGTAGAGTTGTTAACCATGGGGAATGACTGAACCATGACTTAAACCATCCTCTATTAGCTTCCCCCCCACCCAAATTCTCTCATACCTTCACCATTGAGTCTCTAATTATACCTGAATGGTTGACATAAAAACATTTTTCCCTTAAGGCCACACATAGTCCCCCTTGCTGGAGGAATAAAAAGTCCAACCCCTATCCATTCCATAATACAACCTCAGCTAAGAAATCTATATTTTTCTCTAAGTGAGTAATGGACGTTTTTAGCCTCTGAATGTCCAAGTCTATACTTGATATTTTCTTTGAAGGGTGAGTGCTGTAATTCCTGTTCTTGCCCCTTCTAGGCCTGCATTGGGAAATGTCACCAACCAGACAATAAATAAGGCACCTGGATCATACCCAGTAACATAGTCTTATTCCCCAGGTCTTTTCATTATCCCAGGACACCTATCTCCCTTTTTCTGAAAAGTTGAGAGAAATGAAATTACAGGTCTTATTTCCTTTTAAGGGAGGGAGGTAACATAGTCCATTTTGGTCCCTGGTCTGGTTCAGTGTCATGGTGATAAGGTCCCCCTTATTAGGTGGGTTTCAATATACTCTTCCGGTAGACACACATTGCCAGCCAGCACAGTAGAAGGCTTTAGGCGCCCACAGCCCCCTTTGAGTCTTGCTTTTCCTAAGTGCCCAGCATACATAGAAATAAGAAATTTCCTAATTCCCCACAGAGTCCCATGAGTCACCTACTAGTTGATGGGGGTCAAAGATGAAATCAGGAAACCAAGTTCCCCATGGGGCTAGATGTGGTTTGGAGTAAGCAATTTCCCCCATGGCAGTGTTGATTATGTCAGATTATAAAGTTAGTGGGGAGTAGCTGCCACAATACGTACACTTAGGAACACAGCCAGGATCAGGTGTTGAAGCTTGAGTGGGGTGCTGCATTTCCATTGTGGCAGATAGTCCTCAGGTTCAGCCAGTGGATCTGCTGGTAATATGTGGGTGGGGATGATGAATCTAAGTTGCAATTCTGTCCATATTCACAGAGGTAGGTGTGGTCAGGATGAAGACATAGGTTTCCTTCCAGTGGGGTTCCGGTGTCTCGTGGCACCCAGTCTACCAGATTATTTATATATTTTACATATTTACGTATTTTAGAATTGAAAATAACTCTTTGAACATCTTTATTTGTTTTTTTATGATATAATTAAAACTATGGGGAAAATTGTCTTAATGTTTGTTTCTTGTCTTGGAAAGCTCTCGTGTTACTTAATAGGCGATTTATATATGTAAGGTATTTTTTTTTATTTTTGGTTATACATTTCTCTCTGAGTGTTTAAGACCATGCAGATAGCCACGTTTAATTAAGGATTAGTTTTGGAGATCACTAATGGCTCTCCAAAGAGACTTTAGGGACACAGGAGTAGCCTCATAGCTTACTGGTATCTTTTTGTCCATTAGGATGAGTCAGGGGCATGCTGGCCAAGTAGTTTTCCCTTCATTGGGAAGTCAGGGTGACTGATTGCTCCCCAATTGTGACTCTCCTGTTTCAGACTGTACACCAATTTTTGTTTGGTTCTCCATATCCTCCCTGCTCAGGAAGACAGGTGACTTGTCAGGCGGCCAGTGTAAAAGTAGCCTATCATCTCCAGTGGCTTCATGACCTGGGAACACAGGCCGAAATATTGACATTTTTACTCCAATGATTCCAATTGGCTTTGGCATCTATGTAGGTGATTAACACACTTAGAAAGGAAGTTACACCAGCATGGATGTATGTACATATAGAGCACATTTAATTACTGAAATAGACTTAGTTAAAGAATGGCACAAGGGCTTCTAAAATCATTTTGTCCTATCTTTAAATTTTTAGTTGTACTATAGCAGCATAAGCCTTATATATGAGGTATAGAAAGTAGGCACATCTTATATTTTAAATATCTAATATTTACAAATCTTATATTTTAATTATCTAATAATTATAAATATAGGCAGAACCTGCTACCAGTCTTGAAAACAGCACCAATTGTTTTACAGACTAACTCATTAAACCTGGAAATTGTCAGAAAAGGACAAGTAACACAGTACAAAGTCCTAGCACCTGTGTTTGAAAACATCCTTGATTAGTTCAGATACCTGTGTTGGTACAAATTACCCAGAGAACATTGAAAACAGAACCACAGAGCTTGAAAATTTTTTTAAAACCAAAACAGCTAGATAAATTCTAATATAACCCTTGATAAATCCTTTTGAAAGAAAAAAAAAAAAACACATTATTTGACCACCAATGATTTTGGCTTAACCTTGATAGCTACTGATTTTATGTACCACAGAAATTTTTATTAACATAAAACAATTTTATGTTTTACCCATGATTTTAATTTGATAAAACTTATGCAAGCTATCCCAACATATCCCAGGAAGATGAAAATTATCCTTACTGAAATTAATCACTTAAACCTAAGTGATTAAACCTAGTTATGACCATTCAATAGAATTAACATAAATAAGACAGAAGCTATCTTTAAAGTCACAATGTCTTTAGGTATGAGTACTTCACCTTTGGAAATTAACCACTTCTATGTGAGCCTTTATCTTAAGAATAGTTAAAACCTTGATTAAAAGAGGAACCTAATTTACTTTACTGAGAGAGTCTTAAAGCCAGTTTTATCACCCTTAAATCATAACAAATTAGCATCAGTGACCTGTTAATGAGTGAGGCCTTATCATAAGACTCAGTTTCTATACTGATTAAAACCTTGGCATCAGGAAACATTATATTTACTCCAATTAAATGTTTCAACGAAGGGGCCCTTACCCTGATGTACACATTAGGTAAGTCTGATGCTTGTCTTATGTAAGGAGTTTGTAACCTGATCATATACCTTGACTCAGTTTACCTATTTAACATTTAGTCTAGTGAGAAATTTTATCTAACAGATGTGACTTTAGGTGTTCAAAAGAGAAGAACTAAAGAGAACCACAGTTATATGCTGTACTCCTTTTTCCTTGTCAGAGACAATTGCCCATTTTGTCTCAGTCAGAGTCTGAGAGACACATGGCTTAAACTTGCATGGGGTCTGAGATAAAGGGGGTTCCATCTGTCTTTTTTTTTTTTTCAGCATCCAGCTTTCCATTAATTTAAGTAAAAATTTGTTGGAAAGCAAGAGCAAATTGAAATTACAGAGCAGAGAGATAAGCATCCTGACATTCCTTATCCTATTCTGAAGTTGTTTGTTTTATATAGCAAATTTACACATTTGCAAAACACAAGGTGATAGACTCTTGTGTATGTTTAACCTGGTTAAACCTCCAATTACATCTATACTTATGACTTTGTGACCCACCTAGCACAGGCATCACCTGTGTCTAATGTAAGATGAATTTAGATGAAGACTATGTCCTTATATAAAACTTTTAGAGTACCCTTAAGAGTCTGTAAACAGTTGAAAAATCTCTAACTTTAGGCATGGTGTTTAGGTTTAGCCTGAAAATTCTTTCCTATATATGCACATCTTTATTCACATACTTTAACATTCTCATCTAAAAGCTCAAAAACCATTTTTAATGAGCATTCTATGTCCCATCATTGAAAAATTCCTTCCCAGTTCCTTCAATCAATTCATCTCATCCCATTATTAACCACCTTTCTTATAAGGCTATTGTGACAGACTACACCAAATTAATTAATCCAGGGCAAATATTGTTGCTATCTTGAGGCAGGTTGGCCTAAAAGTCAGGTCAGTTGCCTCCTCCCTTTTTAAGTGCATTACAAATTTTTTAATACCTGACAAATTATAAGTTACCATTTTAGACAGAATTCTGTTGTTTTTAATAATCCTCTATGAAAGTTGAATTTGGTCTAGAACATAAATTCAGTTATTATATTTATGATATCATGTAACAAAGTTGACCTTTTTTTTTTTACATAAAACTTCAGTTCTTTACAGGCTGTAGTTAAATGTGACTTTTTTTTCTTTCTTTCTTTTTCTTTTTGGTGTGCTGTTGCAGCTGGGTGGGGCTTGTATACACCTTAGATCAACCCTGCCTTACTCCTGGCACTCACCAGGGGTCTGGCCTTCAGTCATTACCGAAGAGTGGCCTCTGCCAAGAGATGTCAGTTGACAGTTTGTCATGTCTGGTCCCACACAATGGCATGAGCCAAAAATAGAGGAGGAGAAAGAAAAACCTGCCAGCCCTCAAAAACATGGAGGCAAGGCCACATGGTCCGATGTCTCCCAGACCCTCTGGGTCAGCACTCCCCCACCCTGTCCATCTCATAAGCTCCCTGTTCAGGCACCAGCTGTGGGTTTGGTTCCTCTTTTGAGTGTAACTGCCAGCACCTGTAAAGGAGGGGGTAAGGAAGGGAGGAAAGACTTCATCCAGAGGAGAGGCTCTTCTATCAGGTTTCCAGGTCACAATATAAGGGATTTGATCAGGGTGTCCACTCCTAGGGTGAAAAACAATTTTTTTTTAACCTCAAGTATAGTAGTTAGGTGAAAGGACCCCTCTGGTGGCCATCGTACATTGAAGGTAGGCCATTCAGAGGAACAAAATGTAATCCATCTGTGTTTTTATTTTTTTAATTTTTTTTAATTAATTAATTAATTTATTTGAGAGCGGCAGACACAGAGAGAAAGACAGATGGAGAGAGAGAGAAGAGGCGCGCCAGGGCTTCCAGCCTCTGCAAACGAACTCCAGACGCGTGCGCCCCCTTGTGCATCTGGCTAACGTGGGACCTGGGGAACCGAGCCTCGAACCGGGGTCCTTAGGCTTCACAGGCAAGCGCTTAACTGCTAAGCCATCTCTCCAGCCCTCCATCTGTCTTTTTAATGTCACCCCATTATTATGGGCATCTTCTTTCACATTCTTCCAGTGTGTGAGGCAGAGTCCTAAAGGGGAGGAAGGAATCTGTCCCGTGTTATTGAGTCAGGGGAGGAATGTCTGTAGGATTAGGGCAATGACAAGACAAACAAGTATTACACAGACACACAGGGCCCATAACAACAGATGTGTGCCCCACAGAGTCACATTCAAGTCCATGGTGGCCAGAAGAGTCTGAGTCCTTAGGGGATGGCTCAATAATGCCAAACATGGTATGCATGGGAGCAGGTCTCTCCAGCAGGTTTGCTCCATCCTCTGGGACAGAGCCCCCACTCAGATGAGGGGGAGGATGTCTTGTGCCTCCTCCAGGTCTGTCCTTATGGTGTGTCCACCAGGATGTATGACTTGATCTGAAAACAGATGCAGCTAGCCAAGAGAGTAAAAGTAAAAAGAGAGTGCTCAAGTGGAAAACTTACCTGACCAGTCAGAGAAGAAGCCTTCAGTGTCTCAGGTTCGTTGGGGATGGGGAGGGGTCTCTGGGGATCCTGAACAAGCCCCCAAGATGTTGTGCCAAGACCCCTGACCAGGAGCCCAGACCCTCGCTCACCCAGGAGTCACTCAGAGAACTGCCACTGAAGCCGAGACACTCAAATATAAAAGCAGCAATTTTCTTTACTGCAAGCCTAGGCCTGGGCTCCATCCACACAGTCCAGCACAGTGGTAGTGAGGGAGAGAGCCCCGACCCTCAGAGGAAAGGGGTTTATAAAGGAAAGGTTACATCACATTGTGACTTTTAAAATGATTGGTTCTAAGAGGTCATGCACAGGAATTTCAGAGAGGGTGCACATGGGAACTCCAGCCTATTTATCTTAGGTCAGTAACTTGTTTGCAGAACTTATCTTCTGCAAGCGGCTGGGGCCTCCATGGCTAGGTATTTCTGGAATATCCTTGGGTGGAGGTTTCCCCGGAATCGAGGGCGGGGGGGGGGGGGCTTTAGCTAAGCAAGCATTGATACATAAGCAAAAATAGCACAATAGTCAGCTAGTTCCTCACCTGAGTCCAAATGACTGTCTGATTTAAAATGGCAGCACCACCGTCCAGCCACTAAGCGGGGTCACAGAAGGCAGATGCAGCATGTTACTTCTCTTTGGTCTCTCAGCACCTAAGCCAGACACCCACTGTTGGAAGAATGAGAAGTTCGTAAGGACACATTACAAATGGACTAGGTGTGCTCTGTCCCATCGTGGAGTTTTCAGATTCTGCAGCTGGTTTCCTAGGAGGATCCAAAAATGTTGAGACAAAAGGACAAAATAAACACAAAACACAAATACAGACACATGGCTACATGAACTGCAACAGACCAGGAGTAGGAGGAGATCTCACCACCGCCCAGGATTAGGGAAGTAGGGCTGCGTCCAGCCTTCCATTGAATCCCCCTTACTTCTGGAGGCTTTCCAAACCAGATGATTCTCTGCAACATTGTTGATATTTCCTGACTACCACTCTTTCCTACCAAGGCCTGGAGAATATCCTTGGGGCTAAGTAATGTCTGTAGCAGCTACCCCCTAGGGTCTCCAACCTACAGTCAGAATTGAGTTCCAAAAAATCAAGACTCTGTGAGACAAGAGTCGGTGAGTAACAAAAATGCACGCAAACAGAAACAAAACTTCAGAATGCCACCCTGTCACTCTAAAGAGTATAGAAGGCTCTTTGTCTTCTTTAGTCACAGAAGACATGTGGTAGCTAAGGTCCTGGAAACTGTCAGTGCCAGGCCTTAACAACATCCTACTTGGGCCAAAGAGAAAGTCACTTCATCAGCTGCCCCAAGGGGTTCGGCCCTGTGTCCTTCACTTGGTGTTTTTCTGGCCTTAAGGCCAGTCAGAAAAAAAAAAAAAAAAAAGCAAGAGTAAATCAGGCTGAATGCCCCTGGCATGTCCTGGTTGAGCCCCCAAATGTAATGGGTCTGGGGTCACTCAGAGATTTATGAGTCTGACATGAATATGATATTAATAAATAGAGGCATTTTTTATGACCTGGACTACACTTTGAGCAGTGAACTTGATATGCAGCCTACAGTTACATCTGGTCAGGGTTTATAAGGAAAAATTGCTAAACAAGTCACAAACCTAGTTACAAAGGTGAGAAATTTAAAAAAAAAAAAAAAAAGGTTAGCGGTTCTCTCATTCAAGCAGACGGCCTGGTATTCTGCATATCAAAGATAACATTAGCAAGGTACCATATCCTGCATACCACAGGTAACATTTCTTTATGACAACATTTCCTTATTGATCACATTCCCTTATCCATAATCTTCCTCCCTCCCTTCTTTTTTCTTTGTTTTCTAAGGTTCTTCTTCAGTTTCCCCTTTGCAACAGTTTTATTCTCGGTTGTTTCCTTCCTTCACTGGTAACACTGGGGCTGTTTCTAATCTACCATCTTACTTGGCAATCTTTCATACACATTTAATAACTTTTCTTTGCTTTTGTTTCCCTTTACGGCTGAAATGTGCCATTTCTAGGCTTCCTTTTTCTTGTCTAATTTCTCCTTCAGTTCAATTTCATCCAGGCTCATTATATTATAATTGGCTCAGCATTTGTTTGGCTTACCCTAGTATGAAAATTCTAGAGCTCCAAATACCGCATCCAGAAAGTAGTCAGAAAATCTATATATATAAAGACATATTTTCTTGTGTCTGAATCATTGAAGTTATTATTATATTACTTACATGTATAAGAAATTTGTTTTAATCTACAAAATTAGAGAATACATTAGCTGTATCCAAAGTATTTTTATTTAAACATATGACTTCTTCCATGGGAAATTTTACATTTTTTTCAAATATTTTGTTTTTATTTATTAGAGTCAGAGAGAGAGAGAAGGAGAGTGAGAATGGACACACCAGGGCTTTCAGCCACTGCAAACGAACTCCAGACACATGTAAAACCATGTGCATCTGGATTATGTGGGACCTGAAGAATCAAACCTGGGCTTTGCAGGAATGCACCATCATAGCTAAGCCATCTCTCCAGCCTGAAACTTTACATTTGTATGACGTGTGTGAAAGACCCAGAAACCAGACTGGCACCATGACAGGTTTCAGTAAGGCACTGCCCCAGCTAGGCTTAAGTTTCAAATTCCTGCTTAGGCAGAGCACCTCAGTCAGCACCTAGACATGTCCAGACATGCTCAAGACTTGCCCAAGATTTGTCCCTTTTGCCTCTCTGCACCAGCCAATCAAAAGAATGCAAGTACATTTACTGTTTAAACCCACCAATCATGCAACCACCCCTTACTTCTTTGTTCAAATCCCTATAAAAACCCTGTCCTCCTGCTACTCGGGGCTCTTGCATGGATCCACGGTGCTGGTGAAGTCAAGAGTCCAAGCTTAAGCCTGAAATAAAGCTCTTTGCCTTTACATGCATGTTTAGTTCTCCTTGGTGTCACTGGAGGCACCAAGAACTGGGCATAACATTTGGGGGCTCATCCCAGGATACCCTCAGAGACCCCTGAGGACCACCAACACATGGAGATCAGTAGCCAGCTGGTAAGTGTGCTTCTGTGTTTTGTCTTTTCTGAAAACCTGTCCTTCATCCTTCCTTTCATCAGAAAATTGTGGTTGGGCCGATGCACGTCTGGAAGCCACTGTGTCTGGATGGTGAGTCCTGGGTGCCCCAGGCCAGCCTGAGGGGGATTTCATTGCCCTGGTAGATTTGCAGAGGCAACACAGGTCGCTACTGTGGAATGGCGAGGAGCTGCTGTCTCAGTTTCAGTTTTGTAGTTGCTGGGCAGCTTTTTTGCTGTCTCTTTTTCCTTTTCTTTGTTGGAATTACTATTTGTGTGATTGGGCAGATGGGATATATGCAGAGTACCCCTTTTCTTTACTGATGGACCACTTTCATGGCATTAAAGTTAGGGCTCATAACCTCAGTGTAGAAATAAAGAAAACTAAATTTACCACTCTTTGCAGGAGCAAATGGCCCACCTTCAATATGGGCTGGCCACTAGAGGGCACCTTCCACTTGCCGATCATACAGTGATTCCAGGAAAGCATCTTTCAAGGACTTCCTGGCCACCCAGACCAAATCCCCTATATTCTGGTCTGGCGGGACCTGGTGGAGGACCCTCCCTCTTGGGTTAAACCCCCAACACAGGAGACTACAACTATTATGGCAATTAAGAAGAAAGATAAACCAGATGACCCCTCCTCTTCTTCCCCATCTGCTCCTCTATATCCTGTACTCCCAAACTTGCAGGAAGAATTAATCTTCCCTCCTCCCTACCCTCCTCCACCTATACACCCATTCCACCCACTGGGCCACATCCTCAAGATCCTCCACCAGCAGCCCTGCCTCCACCCATACAAAGCCCTCTCCACATTCATAGTAGGGACCCTTGGAGTCAAGCACTGGACCTGGAGGCCACAGTATACCTCCTCTGGGTTATGGGGCCCCCAGACCAAAATGGTAATCAGCCACATCACTACTGGCCCATTTGCTACTAGTGATCTTTATAATTGAAAAATGCAAACTCCTAAATTTTCTGAAAAACTGCAGGGACTAAATTGACCTTTTGGAATCTATTATTTTCACTCACCTACCAACTTGGGATTATTGTCAACAATTGCTACAGATTCTCTTTACTACAGTGGGAAGAGAGAATCCAGACTGAAGCCTGAAAATTGGTTCTGGGGGCTGATGCAAATCCCACCAATAATCAAGCTATCATTGATACCTTTTTCCCTTTGACTAGACCAGACTAGAATTTTAACATGGCAGCAGGTAAGGAGAGACTCCAGGTGTACTGCTGGACCCTAATGGAGGGCCTCAGGGCCACCGCTAGCCATCCCACTAATTTGGCTAAGGTTAGTGATGTGCAGCAAGGTAAAGATGAGAGTTCTGCCACTTTTCTGGAAACACTCACAGAAGCATATTGTACATACACTCCTATGGGTCCAGAGCTTCCAGAAAATAAGACATCAGTTATCCTCAGTTTTGTCAACCAGGCAGCCCCAGACATTAGGAGGAAAATTCAAAAATTGGGCAAACTAGCAGATAAGAGTTTACAGGAGCTGGTGTCATTGGACAAACGAGGGTATAATAATAGAGAGAGTCCCAAGACCAAGCCATTGCCTCAGCAAATGAAAAGAGTACCTGTCATTTGGCCAAGATCCTCCTGGCAGCTCGCGTGGAGTCCCCTGATGCCCAATGCTGGCATTACAAGAAACTTGTAGGAGAGCAAAGTAAGAGTGAACCTCCACGAGATAGGCCTGAACTCCAACATGACCAATGTACCTATTATAAAGAGATGGGACATTGGATACAAGAATGCCCTAAAAGGCCTCCTCAGAAAACCAGCCACTCAGAGCGAGTGCATGCTCTGGAATTAGAAGGACTTGATGACTGAGGGAGATGAGGTTCAGACCCCCTCCCCGAACCCAGGGTAACTTTAAGGATGGAGGGGATGCCTATTAATTTTTTAGTAGATACTGGGGCACAACATTCAGTGTTAACAAAGCCCCAAGGGCAACTGTCAGGTAAAAAGTCTTGGGTGCAAGAGTCCACTGGTATGAACCAGTATTCATGGACTACCCAAAGAACAGTGGACCTTGGCACTGACTGGATATCCCACTCATTTATGGTCATACCAGAATGACCCTCCCCTTTCCTGGGGAGAGACTTATTAACCAAAATAGGAGCTTAAATTTCTTTTCACCCATATGGGCCTCATCTTACTGATAGAAATGGGCACCCAGTGCAAATGTTAACTATGCAAGTAGAAGATGAATATAGACTCCACCAACAACCAAGTCCTATGATGGACATTGCTGAATGGTTACAAAAGTTCCCTGAGGCCAGGACAGAAACAGCAGGGATGGGACTGGCCTCCCATTGTCAGCCCATTTGGGTGGAATAAAAGCCTGTAGCAACTACCATCAGGGTGAAGCAATACCCCATGTCAAGAGAAGCCTGTGTGGGACTAATCCCCCATATTAGGCAACTCCAAGACCTTAGGGTACTTGTCCCCTGCCACTCCATTTGGAATACTCTGCTCTTATCAGTAAAGAAACCACATACCAGGGATTATAGGCCAGTCCAGGACCTAAGGGAGGTAAACAAATGGGTGATGGATATCTGCTCAATGGTACCAAACCCCTACACATTCTTGAGATCCTTGCCTCCTTCCAGAATATGGTATACTGTTTTGGACTTAATAGATGCCTTCTTTAGTCTGTCACTGGCTATCCCCACCAAGCATGAAACAGCTAAAGTGGTAACTGAGAAAATCCTAGAGGATATCCTTCCCAGGTATGGAATGTCTGCTCTTTTGAGCTCAGACAATGGACCAGCCTTTATCTCTCAGGTAACATAAGAAGTTGTTAAGATTTTGGGGGCAAGTTGGAAATTACATTGTACTTACAGACCCCAAAGCTCAGGACAGGCAGAAAGATTAATAGACTCTAAAGGAGACCCTTACTAAATTAACCATGGAGACTGGTGGAGACCGGGTACCTCTCCTCCCTTTTGCCCTCTACAGGGTGTGAAATACACCCTATATGTAAGGCCTAACACCCTGTGAAATAATGTTTGGGAGACCACCCCCAATTCTGCCTGACTTAAAAGCAGAGTTGATTGCTGAATTTAATAATCAACAGTTGCAGGAATCTCTTCAGTCTCTTGTTATAACTCATAGTGAGGTATGGCCACAACTGAAGGACATATATGAAACTGGACATTCCCCACAGACTCATGGTTATAATTCAGTAGACTGGGTGTTTGCTCACTGCTACCATTGCAAGACACTTGAACCCCATGGGAAAAGACCCTACATCATCATCTTGACCACACCTACAGCTGTGAAGGTGGACAGAATTGCCACGTGGATCCATCACACCCACATCTGACCTGCAGACCCCCTGGCTGAACCTGAAGACTACAAGCCACAATGGAAAATCAATCAGGAATGCAGCACCCCACTCAAGCTCAGACTCAAATGCTCTTGATCCTAACCATGCTCATAACTGTATGTAGTTCCAACCCACACTGGGCTGTCACCACCAAATGGATACTCTGAGGTCCTAAGACTTCCCCACAAGACTTAGGAAGAGAGGTACAACACTGGTACTAACTGGCCCAGAGAGTACCACCTTCCCCATCTTTCACCTAGATCTTTCTGCCCTAGCCAGCCTCATATGGGGACACCCAAACCCACTTCCAGGGTACAAAAATAAGAATTTTCCATCATATCAAGTTGAAGAGAGTGATGCTAATTGTGGTAGAGACTGCCAGGAACAAAAGCTCATAACTATCAAATTTTGTTTGTCCAGGGACAAACGATTGTGGAACTTGTGGTGGGACAGAAAATTTCTTTTGCTATAAATGGGGCTGTGAAACTAACACTCCTTGGGTAGAAGATAAAAATCACCACCATATACATATTGGTAGAACAAACAATCAGACATTACTAAAAAGAGAAAGCCATCCCCACCTCTATAACAGAAAAGGGACAAAGAAGCAGGGGATGGAAAGTCAGAAAAATTTGGGGTCTGAGATTATATGAAAATACAATTAGTCAGGATAGGGGGCATCTCTTTTATATCCAGAGACAGGTTGTTCTGGCAGGGCCTCCCCCTGTAGCTACAGGACCAGCAGCTAGCTCCTGTCTTGTCCATTCTAAAGCCTAAAGTGCCAACCTCAGTCTTGAGCACCATTTCTCCCATAGATGGGATTACAAGCCTAAGTATCACTCTGAGGTCCCTGGTGCATCCAATTTATTCGGATTACTTAATCTCACCTTTAATTTCCTTAAGTCTACTACTAACCTCACCAGAGAAGATTGTTGGCTTTGCTTAGATCCCAGGTCCCCATACTATACTGGTTGGGCTACTGTAGGAAACTTGTCATCTCCCCCAGAAGCCCATTGAGATGTTCTTGGGAAGAATCACCCATCCTTACCCTTCAAGCTGTAACAGGGAAAGGACTATGTGTAATAGGGAAAGGGGAAATCTAAATAATTTCCTTTACCTTAAACACCTTTATAACCACACTATTGTCACAAATGATAGTAATTCCTATTTAGCGCCTCCTAATGGAACTTGGTTTGCTTGCACCACAGGCTTGACCCCTTGCATCCACCCATGAGTTCTTCAGGACTCCAGCCTGTGTGTTGTAGTTACACTATTCCCTCAAGTTTATTACCTTCCTTTCAGCTTGTATATGGAAATGGCCCTGGACCATCACAGACAAAAATGAAATTTTGGGGCTTCAGCAATCCTTCTTTCAATATTCATTGGGTCTGGCATAGGTGCAGAAATCAGCACTGGTACAACGACCTTGATTAGGGCAAAGCAGAATTTCCAGGCCCTAAGTTACCTTATAGACAAAGATCTCGCTCAATTTGAAAAGTCTATTCATCACTTAGTGCAGTCAACAGATTCATTAGCTGAAATGGCGTTACAAAATAGAAGGGGATTAGATCTACTCTTCCTACAACAAGGAGGACTATGCCAAGTCCTGGGAGAGGAATGTTATTTTTATGCCATCAATTCAAGTATCATTAGAGATATCTTAGCCATGGACCACAAGAAAGTAGAGGAAAGGACTAAAGCTAGACAACAGAATGAATCCATGTTTGATTGGTTCCCATGGCTAACAACCTTGCTTCCAGCCTTAGCTGGACCCCTGATTCTGTTATTGTTGTTACTAACACTTGGACCCTGCATAATCAATAAACTAATCTCTTTTGTCAGGACATGAATTAATGCACGACAACACATGGTGCTAAGCACCCAGTACCATCCTTTACAGCCTCTTCCCTAATAAAGACCCAAAATTTGGTCCTCTTAAGTTACAAGTAGATGGAGGAATGAAACACCCAGAAATCAGACTAGCACCATGACAGGCTTCAGTAAGGCACTGCCCCGGCTAGGCCTAAGTTTCAAATTCCTGCTTAGGCAGAGGACCTGAGTCAGCCCCTAGACATGTCCAGGCATTCCCAAGACTTGCCCAAGACTTGTACCTTATGCCTCTCTGCCCCAGCCAATCAAAAGAATACAAGTACAGTTACTGTTTAAACCAACCAATCATGTAATCACCTCCTACTTCTTTGTTCAAATCCCTATGAAAACACTGACCTCCCCCTACTTGGGGCTGTTGCAAAGGATCCACTGTGCTGATGAAGTCAAGAGTCTGAGCTTAAGCCTGAAGTAATACTCTTTGCCTTTTCATGCATGTTTGATTCTCCTTGGTAGTCACTGGGGGTGCCGAGAACTGGGTATAAGAGTGTGGTCATTATAGGCTCCCTGCCTTCTTAATAATAGCTAGTTAATGATTATTTAGAGACCGCTTTTATGATGAGTTTCATTTTGGCTTCCCTTCCATTTGTTTATGCATCTGTTCATTCATTATCCATCCTCCTGCCCATCTACTAACTCATTCACTGGTCTAGCTAACACTAAGAGGCTATTGTGGTTTGAATGGGAAATTTCCCTCATAGGCTCATGTATTTCCACACTTGGTGCCCAGCTGATGGAAGACAACGTGATCTTAGGGAAATAGTGATATTAAAAAACAAAAACAAAAAACTTGGGGTGGAAAGAATGTCAGAGTCACATGTTGGGTCATGATATGCAGAGACATTTATCGTACCAATAACTGTGGGCTAACTCCACAATGCACGACCCATTTACATCAACAAGGAGGGTCCAATGGGAGGGGGTAGATCATAGATGAGCCTAAACAATGGTACCAAACTGCCTGTATTTGCTGAAAAGAAAAATAATAAATTAAAAATTAAAAAAAAAAACACCTCATTACAAAACCTGCACAACATTGGACTCATTAACATTCCACCATGGGTGATGGTGGGGTGGGGGGAAGACAGCAAAATAGAAGAGGGACTAATTGGAAAGAAGAAGGGTTTCAGTGGAAGGGGATCAGGGGAAAGGAGGCAAAAGAAGGAAATGGGAGAGGATTATGACAAATATACATTATATACATGTAGGGAAATTTTTGATAAAATATTTTAAAAGCCTCATGACCTACTATACTGGCAAGTATATTAGCAGTTGTGATTCATAATATGCCCTCTTCCTTTGTTTTTCCCAGCTTTATTTTTCCCTATATTATTCATATAAAGGGCACTAGTGAAGGATATCACTTTGGGTTTAAATTTTTCTGCAATGATATAATTATTATGTTAGGAAGAAAAATTTCTTTTACCATGATATTGCCTACCACTGCTGGTTACTTGGATAAAAGAAAATAGTGGAGGAAGAGAATACAAGAACAATTTTTTTCTTTGTATTTTTTATTATTTTTGGTTTGAAGTCTATTTTATCTTATATTAATATAGCTACACCTGCTTGTTTCTTATTCCCATTTACTTGGAATATTGTTTCCACCCTTTCACCCTGAGGAGGTGTCTGCCTTTAGTGGTGAGGTGGGTTTCTTGAAGACAACAGATTGGGGGGTCTACTTTTCTGATCCACGCTGTTAGCTTGTGTCTCCTGATGGGTGAATTAAGGCAACTAATATTTAGGGTAATGACTGTGAGATTTGATTTGATCCCTGCCATATTGTGTTGGTATATGTGGTTTGGTGTTTTCATGGACTTTGAAGTTTTTTGTACCTTCTCTGTGTTTGGTTATTGTGATCTGCTTCTTGCAGCATTTCAGTTTGATTATTTGATCCTTTTGTATGGAGAATTTCCTGATATACTCTCTGTAGGTTTGGTTTTGTGTTCATATAATTGTAAAGCTGAGTTTTGTCATGGAAAGTTTTTCTTTTAACTACCTATTATGAGGGATACTTTTGCTGAGTAGAGTAGTTTGTGTTAGAAGCCACAGGTTCTTAGACTTGTCAGTGTTTTATTTAGGTCCTTAGAGCTTTTAGGGTTTCCATTTAGAAGTCTGAAGTAATTCTGATGGGGTTACCATTAAAAGTGATGTGCTGTTTTTCCCCACCTGCTTTTAGGATTTTCTCTTTGGTGTCAATATTTAGAGTCTCAATGACAATATGTCTTGGAGAGTTTCTCCTTTGGTCTGATCTTTTTGGAGTTCTGTCAGCTTCTTGTATCTTGATGGGCCTTTCTTTTGAGAGAGTGGGGAAGTTTTCTTCAATTATTTTCTTAAATAAGTTCTCCATGACTTTGGTCTGAATTTCTTCTCCTTCTGGTATTCCAATGATCCTGATATTAGATGGTACCATCACTTTGGAAAGCAATATGGAGACTCCTGAAAGAGCCAACTGTAGAGTTACCAACATAACCCATTATTCCTTTATGGGGCTTCTACCCTAAAACCTTTAAATCACAGTCCAGAGAGACTTGCTCAACCATGTTTATAGAAGCTCAATTCATAATAGCTAAGAGTTGGAATCAACCCAGATGTCCATCACTAGAAGAATGGATAACTAAGATGTGATATATCTACACAATGGAATTCTACACAACATTAAGAAAAAATGACACAATGAAATTTGAGGAAAAATAGTTGAACCTGGAACAGGTCATTCTCAGTGAACTTACCCTATCACAGAAAGAAAGTTGTCACATAGTGTCACTCATCTACAGCACCTAACCTGAATCTATCCAAGATGCCAACATACCCAGCAAGCATCTCAAGGACTAGACAATAGGGTGGGTGGGGAGGGAGAGGAGGGCAAGGGAGGAGGTGGAGACACAAATCTAGACCCAAATGGCAATGGTCCCATAAAATTCTACATCCTAAAAGGCAGACCAAATGGTTGAACCTTCCCCAGGTCCTTTGAGGAAACACCTATGATACAAGACACTGCAGAGGGTATTATGAAGACTGACCTTAATCTTCTAGAGCTTCTCTCTCTCTGTCTCTCTCTCTCTCTCCTCTCTCTAACTCTTTGTATTAGTTAAATTTTCTTCCTTTCTTAGTGGGCACTGACCTGTAACTCCCAGTACCAGCATGTGGTTGTCATCCACAATGAGCTTTTGATCAGAGAGACCTACAAGTTTTCCTAAAAGAATGACAGATTTCTGTCAGAATACTTGAGGACCCACCAAAGGTTAGTGGTAAGACCCTACTGCTGAAGACACCATATGCAGTTGACACATAAAATGGAATGATATGACTGGAAGCTGGAAGAGAGTCAGAGTCCCAGACAGTCAGTGCATCTAGTGCCAGAAGGTGCTACATGGGTGACCGGGGAAAAATGACCAATATCTGTCCAAGAAACTCGTGGTCTAACCTACTTAGCAGCAAATAACCTGTCATGATGCTCACACAAGTGCAATAGTGGCACACAGCCATGGTGGGAAGCCAACTGCTCTTGATTTGGCTAACTGATCCCTTCAGTGGAACAGGACCCATAGTTGGAGCTGGGAAACAAGTCAGAACCATATCCAAACACAAGCCTTCTCTCCATTACCAAGCTCCCACCAATCATGGGCTACAAGAGGGCCTACACCTATTAAATTCTCTATAAAAAAATAAGGTTTATCCCATTTGTCTGGTGCTAACTTTACTCTCTGTTGGAAAATCTGCTTCTCTTTTTCAGACAGATGCAGATCCTTAGGAGAGAACCACCCCATAATACCTCAAAAGGTCCCCAGCTGTAACTAAGAACAATTGGCAAAACAAACAAGGGTGCTGTTTTCTTGGTGAACCAGGTATCAGCACAAGGTGAAGGAGATCAACACAGAGAACAATGTACTCCTACCAAACCAGATATCCAGAGACCCAGAGGGCCCCAACCCCTCATCACTGAAGCAGACCAAAAATGAACCCAATATGGCTCAGGTAAATTTTGTGGAAGAGGGGTGGAAAGAATGTCAGAGCCACATGTTGGGTCATGATATGCAGAGACCTTTCTCCTACCCATAACTGTGGGCTAATTCCATAATGCATGACCCATATACCTCAACAAGGAGGCACAGGGGGAGGAGGTAGGACATGGATGAGCCTAACAATGGTTGACTGTATTCACTGAGTATAAAACTAATAAGTAAATAATAATAAATTATAAAAAAGAATAATTTTTTGTCCATCCAACTTCACTCAAATGCTCCTCAACCCCTCTTTGTGCCTTTATTATAATCTCTAATTTCTTAATTAGGGTGAATCATTTTTGTGCCTGCCGAGTCTTGGCTACATTAATGTACAAACTGAAAAGTTGGTATAATTTTTTTCCTAAAATTTTATTGTGCTAAACTTCTCATTGATAACATGTATGTATGTCTAGGCCATGTGCATTACATGTGTAACCACATTCTATCTGCTACTTCCTATCATTTTTATATGAGTACTGTGACATGGTTGTTTTTATTCAGCATCTGACCTTTCTTTTCAACGTCCCTGAAGGTTTTGACATTATGAGTAGAGTACACTTTCTATAACTTCCTATGAAGTGATTCATGCTTTAGTTGATTCATTTACTTCTAAGCCTTAATGAACTTCTGTATAGCTAAATATTTGTACACATCCATAGTTGTATAGTGTTTCTTATAAAATGAATGCTTCATAAATACTTTTACTTCTTAAAATATACTAAAGGTTTAGGACACATTTTTTTGTGTGAGGTAGAGTCTCACTGTATTCCAGGCTGATCTAGTAATCATTCTGTATTCCTGGGCTGGCCTAGAACTCACATTGTTCCTCCTACCTCTGCCTCCAGAGTACTGGGATTAAATAGGGTATTTTTTTTTTTTTTTGAGACAGTTAGGTAATTTTTTACACTTAATTTTGAGTTGCTATTTATATAGCTTAGGAATTAATTGCAATCCATTAAAAAACAAAATGGTAAAACAGTAGGAAAATTAACTATTTTTGTTTCCTTCTTTTTCTCTAGGATTATACAATGAGATAAAACATGCTTTAGCTGCACTGGACAAATCAAATGGTCCTCCAGGGAAAAAGTCCCTGAACCAACTCTCATGTGTTTTCAGCATCTCTTACTCATTGGTCTCTTGAGGTATGTAAGATTAGATTCATATTTTCTTATGATAGGTTAGTATTGGCACTTCATGTTAGAGAAAACAGGGATCTCAGTCTGCAAATGTGCTTTTTATATAGGTAAAATGGGTGGATGGATTTAAATTGAATATAAGAAGAGTGGCTTTATTTTTACATATGATTCTGATATTGAGATTGATATAAATATTTGTTATACTCTAAACTGCTTGAGTAAGCTTAAAGCAAAATAGATACATATCTAGGAATTGTAATTGAACAACATAAAAGAATAATTATTGAAATGTTCATTGATATATTTATTTATTTATTTTAAAATTTTTATTTATTATTTGAGAGCAACAGACACAGAGAGAAAGACAGATAGAGGGAGAGAGAGAATGGGCGCGCCAGGGCTTCCAGCCTCTACAAACGAACTCCAGACACGTGCGCCCCCTTGTGCATCTGGCTTACATGGGACCTGGGGAACCGAGCCTCGAACCAGAGTTCTTAGGCTTCACAGGCAAGCGCTTAACCACTAAGCCATCTCTCCAGCCCCATTGATATATTTTAAAAGGTTAACTGAATTTGACCAGAACTACATTATACCTAGAAGAATGTACAAGACACCAGAAAACATCAAAATATTTGTAATACTTGGAATTTAGGATAGGTTGCTATTTTTATTTTTTTCAGCAATGACTGTCTGAATGATTTCATCATCTAAGCATTTGATAGATAGGGAAAATTTGATGACAGTTAAAACTAAATGACAGCTTAGTATGGTGTAGCAAATCTTTAATCCCAAGACTGGAGGCTTAGATAGGAGGGTCACAGTGAATTCAAGGCCAGTCTGAGGCTACAGACTGAGTTCTGGTTCTTATCCAGATTTTGGGGATTTATTAATGATCCATAAGATAAGTAATTTCACAGTGGACACAGGCTCATTGGGAATGTCTTCATCAGCAGTATTAGAACTTAAAAACAAACCTAGACATACAGTACTATAATTTGTTATAATTTTGTAATTTCTAAGAATTGAAGTAAATTTTTGCTCATAATCACGCAAATACTTTTTCAATTTCATAGTCATTTTAGGTGTTAGCTTTAACCTCATTTCTTTATTTTTCTATAATTTTTCTTCACTTCCATTTTCTTTTATTTTTTATTTTCTCTGTCAGTTTAGAACTCCGCAAGTCTATTATCTTCTTTATTTTATAATCGCATATATTTTATGTGGGCTTGAAATCACCAAAATGCACCTTTTCCACCTGTATCTTAGCAAGTATTTGTCTGTTTGATGTAGTTATGATTCTGAGTTTTGGAGTACATTATATAGAAAACAGATAGCCTTAAATTTATGGGCATTGTAGTATAGTTGAGAAGGAAAACAATAAGTTACATTCATTGTAAACACTGAGGAGCCATGCAGTGTTTTTTGAGAGCAAATACATTTAAATTATATTTTTAAGTTATATTTTGATCACTAAACTGAGTATTATACTCTATTATCGGATAGGAGGTAATATATTTTGTAGTATCTTTTATTAAGAAGTAGTTGATATAATTTAAAATATATTTTAGGTGCTGAGTTTTTGTGTTCTCTGTTTGTTACCATCTTTTATTTATTCATTCAACTAATATTTTCATTAGTATCATGGGCAATTGAGAGAAAATAAATTTAATATTTATTAATTATATATATGGAATATCTACATACTGAATGCATAATTATGATCTTTAATTATCCCTAAAGTATAGCAAAAAAGCAGCATTTTTTGGTCATTATATTCATGAACTGATATGCAAGGTTTTGCTATTAATTCAAAATAATAATAATAAAGATTCAAATAGAGATGTTTCTAAGCATATTTTTTCTACTGAGCATGATAAAGACTGGTAACTGACAAGTTCATCTACCTATACCTGTGTGGACCAATTCTTTCTTGATTCAGAGACTGCAAATATGAATAAGTCATAGTACCTCAGCACCACCCTGATATTTGGTAAGTTAATCTTGCAACTAGTTTGCTAAATCATAGAGTCATAAAATAAATTATAATAATATAAAGACCTAAAATTAAAAACATTTAATGAATCTTGAAGCTAGATATTTTCCAGATGTGGGAAATGGAATAAAACAGCTTATTTGTGACAATGAAATCTGAAGTTTAAAGCTGCGTTGTTTTGTGTGACTGAGCCAGGAGATATATAAATAAATATATAGTATGTATAATTATAAATAATTAAACTAATATAATACACTAATGTAGAATGTAATATGAATTTTGAAACAAAAAATCAATAGAATTTGGGATTGAAATACTACTTTCCATATTGACCATTATTTTCTCTCATGATGATCATTTTTGTACCCACTTTGGGGGAAAGCAGAAGGATATGAAATAAGACACCTTATATAGAACAGAACAAGATTACAAGACTGCCACTGGCTGCCTTGTGCGGTAATTTTAAAAAATCTGTGAGTATACTATGCTGCATCTCCAACGTTGCTAACTATAATTAACAAATAAAACTGGCATATACTTGTGGTGTACAATGTGATGTTTGATTTATCTATATATACATTGTGAAATAGCTAAATGAAACTGGTGAGTATACTCACTATGTACTTATTTTCTTTGAGAACATTGAAGATCTATCCTATTAGATTTTTTTTTTTTAAGGCAAGCCCAACAGACTGTCTTTTTTTTTTTTTTAATTTTAGAGAGAGAGGAGAGATTGCACCAGAGCCTCAGCCACTGCAATTGAGCTCCCAATACTTGTGCCACCTAGTGCGCATGTACGACCTTGTGCTTGCTTCACATTTGTGCTTTTGGCTAAGGTGGGATCTGGAGAGTAGAACATAGGACCTTAGGCTTCGGAGGCAAGCACCTTAACCACTAAGTCATCTCTCCAGCCCAGACTGCCTTTTTAAAAATAAGAGTGAGAAAGAGAGAGAGAGAGAAAAGAAACTGGAGAATGGCCATGACAGCGCCTCCAGCCATTGCAACAGAACCCCAGATGTGTGCACCATCTTGTGCACATGTGGGACCTTGTGTGCTTGCATCCCCTTGTGTGTCTGGTTTATGTGGAACCTGGGGAGTCAAACATGAGTCCTTAGTCTTCACAGGCAAGTGCCTTATCCACTAAGCCATCGCTCCAGCCCCTCGGCAAATTTTAAGCATACAACATACTATTATTTTTACTATAATCACCTTGATGCACATCAATCCAGTCTGATAGAATATTTGAGTCTTTTGACCAACATTTTCTTACACTGCTTTTCCATCACACTTCATTTTTTCTTGGTGCACCATAATATTCTTAGCTTCTATCAGCATGACTTCTTCAGATTCATCACATAAGTGAGTTTTCCATTTGTCTTTGTTACTTCAATTTCATTTAGCAAAATGACCTGCAGCTTATTCATCTTATAACAAACATAAGATTTCCTTTATTTTTAAAGGCGGAAGAATATGTTTTTATATATTACTTACTGTATGTAATACTGCAATGAAAGTGGGAGGATGTTTGGACTTTGCAGTATTATTCCTTTGCCTATATCCCCTCAAAAGTGGTATTGGTGAATGATCTTTTTCTCTCTCTCTCTCTTTTATGTTACAGTGCTTGGAAAAATTCTAGGGCCCTATTGCATTAGTCAACAAATATTATATAGCTGAGCTATACACATAGGCCTATATTTCTATTTTTAAAAAATATTTCATTTTTATTTATTCATTTGACAGAGAGAGAGAGAGAGAGAGAGAGAGAGAGAGAGAGAGAGAGAGAGAGAGAGAATGGGTGCGCCAGGGCCTCCAGCCACTGAAAACGAACTCCAGATGCATGCACCACCTTGTGCATCTGGTTTACATGGGTCCTGGAAAATTGAACAGAAGTCCTTTGGCTTTGCAAGCAAATGCCTTAACTGCTAAGCCATCCCTCCACCCCCCCCCATTTTTCTATTTTTAATCCATAATGTATATTCTAATTTGTATGGTCAACAATAGTGTACAAGGTTTTCTTATTTCAGAACTATTTCATACACATTATCTTTTGACCCTTTGGTAAAGGCTTTTTAGAAATGTGAAATGATATGTGGTGTTCACATTTTATTTACCTGTTGAGTAATAATGCATAGCACTTGTTCATATACTTTTTGGTCTGTATTCTTTAAGCTAAAGTACAAACAGAATTTCATAACACTGAGTTCCATCCTTCTATTAACATAATTGCAATTTACAGCTGCTCCTGCTCTCCTTCAGGTAGCACTGTCAACAAAGCCAATGGAAGGAGGGAATCACTCTGTGGTGACAGAGTTTGTGTTCCTGGGAGCCACCAACTCCTGGAATATCCAACTGCTCCTCTTTGTCTTCTCCTCCATGTTTTATGTGGCAAGCATGGCAGGAAACTCCCTCATCGTGTTCACGGTGGCTTCTGACCCTCACCTGCACTCTCCCATGTACTTTCTATTAGCCAACCTCTCCTTCATTGACTTAGGTGTTTCTTCTGTCACTTGTCCAAAGATGATTTATGACCTGTTCAGAAGGCACAAAGTCATCTCATTTACATGTTGTATCACTCAAATGTTCTTCATCCATGTCATTGGTGGTGTGGAGGTAGTGCTGCTCATAGCCATGGCCTATGACAGGTATGTGGCCATCTGTAAGCCTCTCCATTACCTGACCATCATGAGCCCAAGAATGTGCATCTTCTTTTTAGTGGTTGCCTGGGTGGTTGGCCTTATGCATTCTGGAGTTCAACTGGCCTTTGTGGTAAATTTACCTTTCTGTGGCCCAAATGTGTTAGACAGCTTTTACTGTGACCTACCAAGGTTTATCAAACTTGCCTGCATAGATACCAACCAACTGCAATTAATGGTCTCAGCCAACAGTGGATTCATCTCTGTGGGCTCCTTCGTCATCCTGATCATCTCCTATGTTGTCATAGTAGTCACTGTTCAGAAACACTCATCAGGTAGTTCTTCCAAAGCTCTGTCTACACTGTCAGCTCATATTACTGTGGTAGTCCTGTTTTTTGGTCCTTTGATATTTGTCTATACCTGTCCATCTCCCTCCATACACCTGGATAAATTTCTGGCCCTATTTGATGCAGTCCACACTCCTTTTCTGAATCCTGTGATCTACACTTTCAGGAACCAAGAGATGAAAGTGGCAATGAGAAGAGTGTGCAGACAGCTACTGAGATACAAGACTATATCTTAAGTGGTTGCATCATGAACAGTATTCATTGGACATAAATTAATTCTAGATAAACTCAGTGAAAAATCTATTTTCCCCTTCTTGGATTTGTATATCTCACCTGCACACTGATCTTTGTTCTACTTTGACTTTTATTTAGGAAGGGGCTTAAAATACCTTTTAAAAACAGAAAAGAAATTTTATATGAATTTGTCTAAGACTACTATAATCCAGAGCCTTAATTCCTAAGGAATAATACTTATATGAAGTAAACTCGCAGACACACAGAAGACAGAATGTATTTTAATGCCATTAGTGGGAAAGCTTGTCTCTTTAAAAAATTTTTTTTGTATATTTTTATTTATTTGAGAGCAACAGAGAGGGAAAGAGGCAGATAGAGAGGGAGAATGGGTGTGCCAGGGCCTCCAGCCACTGCAAATGAACTCCAGATGCCTGTGCCCCCTTGTGCATCTGGCTAATGTGGGTCCTGGGGAATTGAGCCTCCTACCGGTGTCCTCAGGCTTGATAGGCAAGCCCTTAACCACTAAACCATCTCTGCAGCCCCAGCTTGTCTCTTTAGTATGAGTGGAAATTTCTGGCCATATTGCATGGTATGAATCATGGTAGAACTGGCACAATTTTAAATTTGTTCTCTACCTCCCATATATTCAATTTCCTCTTTTGGTTGCCTGCCTGACTAGGAAATAATTCAGAATCTTAAGAGCACACATTCACGGGTCTATGGTTACATGCCTTTCATTCTCTCTCTCTCTCTCTCTTTCTTCTTCTTTTTCTTTATTTTTGGGGTAGGGTCTCTCTCTGGCCCAAGCTGACCTGGAACTCACAGTGAGCCTCCTACCTCAGCCTCCTGAGTGCTGAGATTAAAGGCATGCGCCACCACTCCTGGGAGATGTGTGCCTGGTAGGAGAGGCTGTGTGAGCTGTTCTGTGACGACCCATGAGGAACTAAGTAAATGCCAGCCTTTCTGTCCAATTAACAGTATGATATTCCAACTAATTCAAATTTTGTCCTTTACTTCACATTTTCTCAGATTCTCTTTTTCTCAGTATGTTTCCATTTTAGAGTTTGCCACAAGAATTGTTTATCTGATACTTGGAAGGCAGAGTGAAACTACTCAGTTTTTAATCTGTGGACTAAGGGCTATAATAAAAAGATCTTTGCCTTTATTTGTGATATTTTTATTTTCCAAATAAGAATGGATTAATAGACATTATATATAGCTAGAAATTATTTTAAAAATAAGGATATTAGTCAATAATCCTTACTGCTATTAAGTTATTCTGATACCTTTATACTGGATTTTTTGCCAAAGCAGATACAATAATAATCATGTATAATACAAAATATCACAATTTATATCTCATGAAAACTATAGGTGAATAATAATTCCTCAAGCTGGAGAGATGGCTTAGCAGTTAAGGCACTTGCCTATAAAGCCAAAGGATCCAAGTTCAATTCTCCAGGACCCACATAAGCCAGATGCACAAGGGGGTGCCCATAACTGGAGTTCATTTGCAGTGACTGGAGGCCCTGGTGTGCCCATTTTCTCTGTCTCTCTCTGTGTTTTTTCTCTCTCTCTCTTTCAAATAAGTAAATAAAATAAAATATTTAAATAATAATTCCTCATAGATTCAAATATCACTAGGATATAGTTAGTATTGATTGAGATTTTTTATTTTAATTTTTATTAACATTTTCCATGATTATAAAATATATCCCATGGTAATTCCCTCCCTCCCCACCCCCACACTTTCCCGTTTGAAATTCCATTCTCCATCATATTACCTCCCCATTACAATCATTGTAATTACATATATACAATATCAACCTATTAAGTATCCTCCTCCCTTCCTTTCTCCACCCTTTATGTCTCCTTTTCAACTTACTGGTCTCTGCTACTAAGTATTTTCATTCTCACGCAGAAGCCCAGTCATCTGTAGCTAGGATCCGCATATGAGAGAGAACATGGGGCGCTTGGCTTTCTGGGCCTGGGTTACCTGACTTAGTATAATACTTTCCAGGTCCATCCATTTTTCTGCAAATTTCATAACTTCATTTTTCTTTACCGCTGAGTAGAACTCCATTGTATAAATGTACCGCATCTTCATTATCCACTCATCTGTTGAGGGACATCTAGGCTGGTTCCATTTCCCAGCTATTATAAATTGAGCAGCAATAAACATGGTTGAGCACATACTTCTAAGGAAATGAGATGAGTCCTTTGGATATATGCCTAGGAGTGCTATAGCTGGGTCATATGGTAGATCAATCTCTAGCTGCTTTAGGAACCTCCACACTGTTTTCCACAATGGCTGGACCAGATTGCATTCCCACCAGCAGTGTAGAAGGGTTCCTTTTTTTCCACATCCCCGCCAACATTTATGATCATTTGTTTTCATGATGGTGGCCAATCTGACAGGAGTGAGATGGAATCTCAATGTAGTTTTAATCTGCATTTCCCTGATGACTAGTGACGTAGAACATTTTTTTAGATGCTTATATGCCATTCGTATTTCTTCCTTTGAGAACTCTCTATTTAGCTCCATAGCCCATTTTTTGATTGGCTTGTTTGATTCCTTATTATTTAACTTTTTGAGTTCTTTGTATATCCTAGATATTAATCCTCTATCAGATATATAGCTGGCGAAGATTTTTTCCCATTCTGTAGGTTGCCTCTTTGCTTTTTTCACTGTGTCCTTTGCGGTGCAAAATCTTTGTAATTTCATTAGGTCCCAGTGGTTAATCTGTGGTTTTATTGCCTGAGCAATTGGGGTTGTATTCAGAAAGTCTTTGCCAAGACCAATATGTTGAAGGGTTTCCCCTACTTTTTCCTCTAGCAGTTTCAAAGTTTCCGGTCTGATGTTAAGGTCTTTAATCCATTTGGACTTAATTCTTGTGCATGGCGAGAGAGAAGAATCTATTTTCATCCTTCTGCAGATATTTATCCAGTTTTCAAAACACCATTTGCTGAAGAGGCTGTCTCTTCTCCAATGAGTATTTTTGGCATTTTTATCGAATATCAGGTGGCTATAGCTACTTGGGCTTACATCTGGGTCCTCTATTCTGTTCCACTGATGTACATGTCTGTTTTTGTGCCAGTACCATGCTGTTTTTGTTACTATGGCTCTGTAGTATAGGGTAAAATCAGGTATGGTGATACCACCAGCCTCTTTTTTGTTGCTCAGTATTATTTTAGATATTCGAGGTTTTTTGTGATTCCAAATGAATTTTTGGATTGTTTTTTCTATTTCCATGAAGAAAGCCTTTGGAATTTTGATAGGGATTGCAGTAAATGTGTAGATTGCTTTAGGTAAGATTGCCATTTTCACAATATTGATTCTTCCAATCCAGGAACAAGGGATGTTTCTCCACTTTCTAGTGTCTTCTGCAATTTCTCGCTTGAGTGTTTTAAAGTTCTCATTGTATAGATTCTTTACTTCCTTGGTTAGGTTTATTCCAAGGTATTTTATTTTTTTTGATGCAATTGTGAATGGGAGTGATTCTCTGATTTCATCCTCTGTGTGTTTGTTGTTAGTATATATGAAGGCTACTGATTTCTGTGTATTTATTTTGTATGCTGCTACATTGCTGTAGGTTTTGATCAGCTCTAACAGCTTGCTAGTAGAGTCTTTAGGGTCCTTTATGTATAGAATCATGTCATCTGCAAATAATGATAACTTGATCTCTTCCTTTCCAATTTGTATCCCTTTTATGTGTGTCTCTTGCCTTATTGCTATGGCTAAGACTTCCAAAACTATATTAAATAGAAGTGGGGACAGTGCACACCCTTGTCTTGTTCCTGATTTTAGTGGAAAAGCTTCCAGTTTTTCCCCATTAAGTAATATGTTGGCTGTAGGCTTGTCATAAATAGCCTTTATTATATTAAGATATGTTCCTTCTATTCCCAGTCTCTGTAGGACTTTTATCATGAAGGGATGTTGGATTTTGTCAAATGCTTTCTCTGCGTCTAATGAGATGATCATGTGATTTTTGTCCTTCAACCCGTTTATGTAATGTATTACATTTATAGATTTGCGTATGTTGAACCATCCCTGCATCTCTGGGATAAAGCCTACTTGGTCAGGGTGAATGATCTTTTTGATATATTCTTGTATTCTGTTTGCCAATATTTTGTTGAGAATTTTTGCATCTATGTTCATGAGGGAGATTGGTCTGTAATTTTCTTTTTTTGTTCTATCTTTGCCTGGTTTTGGTATCAGGGTGATGCTGGCCTCATAGAAGGAGTTTGGTAGAATTCCTTCTTTTTCTATTTCCTGGAAAAGCTTAAGAAGCAATGGTGTTAGCTCTTCCTTAAAAGTCTGGTAAAATTCAGCAGTGAATCCATCCAGGCCTGGGCTTTTTTTAGTTGGGAGATTATTGATAACTGTTCGGATCTCCATGTTTGTTATAGGTCTATTTAAGTGATTAATCTCATTTTGATTTAATTTAGGTAGGTCATATAGATCAAGGAAATCATCCATTTCTTTCAGATTTTCATACTTTGTGGAGTATATGCTTTTATAGTATGTCCCTATGATTTTTTGAATTTCTCTGGAATCTGTTGTGATGTTACCTTGTTCATCTCTGATTTTATTAATTTGTGTCTCTTCTCTCTTTCTTTTGGTCAGATTTGCTAAGGGTTTATCAATCTTGTTTATCCTTTCAAAGAACCAACTCTTTGGTTCATTAATTCTTTGGATTGTTCTTTTTGTTTCTATTTCATTAATTTCTGCCCTAATCTTTATTATTTCTTCCCGTCTACTAATTTTTGGTTTGCCTTGTTCTTCTTTTTCCAAGGCTTTAAGGCGAAGCATTAGGTCGTTTACTTGCGACCTTTCTAATTTCTTAATATAGGCACTTAAGGCTATAAATTTACTTCTTAGAACTGCCTTCATTGTGTCCCAGAGATTTTGGTATGTTGTGTTCTCATTATCATTTGACTCTATAAATTTTTTGATTTCCTTTTTGATTTCTTCATTGACCCACTCATCATTTAGTAGTGTATTGTTTAGTTTCCATGATTTTGTGTATGCTCTATAGCCTTTCTTGCTACTGATTTGTAGTTTAATTCCATTGTGGTCAGATAGAATGCAAGGAATTATTTCAATTTTCCTGAATTTGTTAAGATTTGCTTTGTGTCCTAATATATGGTCTATCTTAGAGAATGTTCCATGTGTTGCTGAAAAGAATGTATATTCTGCAGCCTTTGGATGAAATGTCCTGTATATATCTGTTAGGTGCATTCCTTCTATGACCTCATTTAGTCCAGATGCCTCTCTGTTTATTCTTTCCCTGGATGACCTGTCAATTGATGAGAGTGGGGTGTTAAAGTCACCCACCACCACTGTGTTTGGTGTTATCTGTGACCTTAGTTCTAATAGTGTTTGTTTGACGAATTTGGGAGCCCCCATGTTAGGTGCATATATGTTTAGGATTTTAATGTCCACCTGTTGGAGTGTGCCCTTAATCAATATAAAGTGACCTTCCTTATCTTTCTTGACTAACGTCGGACTAAAGTCTACCCTGTCTGATATTAGGATAGCAACCCCTGCTTGTTTTCTAGGCCCATTTGCTTGAAACACCGTCTTCCAACCTTTCACCCTAAGATAATGTCTATCCTTTGTAGAAAGGTGAGTTTCTTGGAGACAACAAATTGTAGGATCCTGCTTTTTAACCCAGTCTGCAAATCTATGTCTTTTGGTTGGGGCATTGAGACTGTTGATATTAAGAGATATTATTGAAAGGTGTGTATTTATGTTTGCCATTTTTGTGTGTGTGTGTGTGTTACTGGTTCTACCTGTGCTCTCTTCTGCTAACTGGTATTTGAGTATAGCTTGTTTTTTCTAGGTTCCTTATATGTGTGCTTTTCCTTTTGTTCAGCATGGAGGATTCTATCAAGTATTTTCTGTAGAGCTGGTTTTGTCTTCAAATACTCCTTCAACCTGCTTTTGTCATGGAATGTCTTTATTTCTCCATCTATTTGAATGGATAACTTTGCAGGATAAAGTAACCTTGGTTGACAGTTGTTATCTTTCAGAACTTGGAATATATCACTGCAAGCCCTTCTGGCTTTAAAAGTTTGTGTTGAATAATCTGCTGTAATCCTGATGGGCTTGCTTTTGTATGTAACTTGATTTTTCTCTCTAACTGCTTTCAATATTTTTTCTTTGGTTTGTGTGTTTGGAAGTTTGATTATAATATGGCGAGGAGAGGTTCTTTCTGGGTTTTGTCTGGCTGGGTTTCTAAAGGCTTCCTGTAACTGTATTGGCACCTCTTTCCCAATTTGGGGGAAATTTTCCTCTATGATTTTGTTGAAGATGCCTACTATGCCTCTGGAGTGGAGTTCTTCTCCTTCTACTATGCCCTGAATTCTTATATTGGATCTTTTCATAGTGTCCCTAATATCCTGAAATTCCCACTCATACTTTTCTATAAGTTTGTCTTTCTCTTTGTTGGCCTGTATTACATCTGCCACCTGGTCTTCTAGCTTAGATAATCTGTCCTCTCCCTCATCCATCCTACTGGTGAGATTTTCTACAGAGTTTTTTATTTCATTAACTGTGTTCTTCATTGCTAGTAATTCTGACTGGTTTTTCTTTATTATTTCTATTTCCCTATTTATGTCTTGTATTGCCTTCTTTATTTCATTAAATTGGTGTCCTGCCTCTTCTTTGATTCCTTTGATTTCCTCTTTGATTTCTTCTTTGATTGTTTTCATGTGTTCTTTGACCTCTTTGAACATATTTATAATTCTTCTTTTGAACTCTTTCTCAGGCATTTCCTCTAACTCTTTCTCACTGGAGGACATTTCTGATGCATTAATACTTTTAGGTGGATTTATATCGTCTTGATTTTTAGTGTTTCTTGTGTTATAATGTATATATTTTTGCATCTTGGATTAAGTTAATGCTTGGATTTTCTAGCTAGCTGTGTATTCTTAGCTGTATCAATTGATTTGATGTAATATATTTTCAGGGTAGGACCTTAAGGTATTAGGTGTGGCTCTTAAGATTCTCAGAGTATCTACAAAGATGTTCTTAGGGGTTGAGTTTCCCTGCTATAGGAGTATTCAAGCAGGCTGAGTGGAATAAAATACAGGTAGATTCTAAAATTTAACTAAACACTGTACACATTCAATCAAAAACAGCCCCGAGTATGTATGCAAGAGTAGTTATTATAATGACCAGATCCTCTATCAACAAAGAGGTTTAGATTTCTGGTCTGTTGAGGGATCCAAGTCAGCTTGTGACCAAGTGAGACCCTTCCCTGGTACAATCCCAGTTACCTTGGGTGATTTTGGTCTCAGTCAAGTTGCTGCCTGGGTCGTCAGGCTGCTGTTCTGATTTCTGGAGCTGGGCACTTGCTTTTCCTACGGGGCAAACCGAGCTGCTGCTGCTGCCAGCTGCTGCTGCCATAGCTGCCACCACCGGAGCCACCACCGCTGCTGAAGCTGCCGCTGCCGTGTCCATCGCCGCTGCTCCCCCCAAAGCTGCTGCTCCCCCTGAAGCCGCTGCTGCGGGATCTGCCGCCGCCTCCGCTCCTGGGTCCGCTGCTGCTGGGGCCGCTGGTACCGGTGCTGGAGCCGCTGAATTTGCTGCCGAACTCTGCTCCTGCTTGGGTCCCATTGTCAGCCCAAGTTGGCATGGCCGGGTCCCGGGCCGCTGTTGTGTTTGCTGGAGCTGGGCTCAGGCAGTAGGGGAGGGGAGGGAGCCGCGGCTGCTCTGGTTGTCTCGCTGCTCCACGTGTTCTACCTCACGGTCTTCTCCTCCGCTGCTCGCTGCCGCTCTCCCCTCACGTGTCCTGAGTTGCGGAGAGCGTGGTGTGAGGGGAAAATCCCGCACCTGGCTTTTCCTGCGGCTCGAGCCGAGTCTGGCGGTTTTCTGCTGCGCCGGGGCTGTGGGCGGTTGGCCGAGGTGCCGGAGCCGCTGTTCCCGCCTGTGCGGGCTCTGGATGCTCTATAACTCTTCTACTTCTCCGATGCCTCCTCAATTTCCTATACACCTCACTTTTTAGTAAAAGTGTGTATTTTGCTGAGTTTTTTTGGTCTTTTTCCCCCCTAAGCAGCTTTGGCGTGGTACCTACGCCGCCATCTTAACCGGAAGTCCTGATTGAGAATTTTTATGTCAAAATGCTTATGGGCCTGTGGTGGTTTGATTCAGGTGTCCCCCATAAACTTAGATGTTCTGAATGCTAGGTTCCCAGCTGATGGAGATTTGGGAATTAATGCCTTCTGTAGGCAGTATATTGTTTAGGGTGGGTTTATAGGTGTTTTAGCCCATTTCCCCTTGCCAGCACTTGGCACAGTCTCCTGTTGCCATTGTCCACTGTATGTTGGCCGGGGAGTGATGTCCACCCTCTGCTCATGCCATCATTTCCCCCTGCCACCATGGAGCTTCCCCTCAAGTATGTAAGCCAAAATAAACCTTTTCCTCCACAAAAGCTGCTCTTCGTTGGATGATTTCTGCCAGCAATGTGAACCTGACTCCATTGAGGCCCAATATTGTGAAAGTCTTATGCAAGTAGTGATAGTCACTGTGAGGTCATGAATGAAACAGCTACTCAGTGTGTAAAAGATAGCTTTTCAAAGCACTCCTTCCCATTCTCTGGCTTTTACATACTTTCCGTTCCACCCCTGAACATTACCTGTACTCTTGCAGAGCATATAGAAATGTTATAAGAGAACTCAACACCTCGATGTTTTGAGATTCCTCAGTAGTCACTGCCATCTTCAGAAAGAAGCTTCTCTGAATAACAATAAGAACAGCACTAATTTATGAACATAAACTATAAAAATAATATAATTATATTACAGTATAACTCTAATATTATGAACATAAGTGCTCACAGAGCAGCTTGATGAGCACAACATATCCATTTAGCCAAACAACAGTAATAGCTTCCTCCCTCTACAGTCCATGACCTTCTCAGTCATCGGCTTTTGACAAAGTTTTGGTGACAGACAGTTATTTCCTCCCATGGAGGGGGCCTCAAATCAATCAGGGAGAATCTTGTTATCCTCATAAGTCATGGTACATCTTTCCTGGCTGGTTGGATGTGCAGCACACAGGGTAAATCTACCAGTGGGCAAGATTGTTGATTTTTCTCCCCAGTAGCTTGCAGATCACTTTCTAGTACTATGGTATTTAGCAGGGAGGAGCCTTTCAGTTAGTTAAAGCTTGATTTCTTAGCATTACACAACTGAAGCACATGGTATCTTCAGGGACGGGAACTTACTCTCTAGTTGTGGTAGTCAAGAAATAGCACTGGGAATAGCCTGTGTTATTTGTGGAGCCTCAGAGGCTGCTAGGACCAAGAACCCAATGGGAGCTATCCTGCCCTTGGCTCTGTGGTTTTCCTATAACAATGGATGACTTCTGAGAACAGCATTATCCACCCCTGCATTGCACTCTGTCTGAATTCTCTCTTTCTTACAAATAATATTTTTCATTTACCTAACAAAGAAGTTAGCTTCCATATGGCTTTTTTTTTGTTTCCATATGTCTTTAGTTTTAGTTAGTGCTGCTTCCATTACTCCTTTCCTCCAATGCCTCTCATAACCTCACTTAAACCTTTAAACCCATTGTATTCTGTTCCTTTATTTATACACTTACTATCCCCTCCAGTTAAACTCGCCCCCTTATCCTCTCTCCTGGCTCTTTTTTTTTTTTTTTTCTTTTTTGCTTCCTGGCCTCTACTGACTCCACTATGTATCTGAATTAGGGCTGCAAAGAGAAACCATGTTACAGTGTCATGTTTGCTTGCCTTGAACTTTCCTCCATCACAAAAAAGAAACATTTTTCATCCACCACACATGTTAGTACATTACTTTTAAATTCCACTTTATTCAAGTTCCAAGGACAAGGACAAAATGCACTGTGCTTTCTTTTTGGAAATATTTTACTTTTATTTATTTATTAGAGATATATATAGAGAGAGAATGGGCATGCCAGGGCCTCCAGCCACTGTCAACAAACTGTTTCTTTGCCATAGTATCACACTACTGGCCTTAGGCCCACTTCCTGATAGAGTCTATATTCTTCTCTAAAACCTCATAAGTCAATCCTGTCTGAGGTTTTTTTTTTTTTTTTTCCTGGTCTCTTAAACTTTCAAAAGAATTGATTATAGAATTGAAGGCTTCTCTAGTCCAGAATTCCAAATCATCCTATATCCTCCAGCAAAGCAGTTCCAAAAGATTGAGAAGCACATGGTTATATCTGCTGCAATAACAACCCCTGTTCACAGTACCATTTTTCTGTACAATTTACTTTCCGGTTGCTTGGACAAAATCCCACATCAGAGAAAGAGAAGAAAGAACAGAGTTTATTTTTGGATTGTGGTTTCAAGCAGAAGTCCAATCATGCAGCAACAGGAAACTGGCATCACCTCATCATAGCATGGAGGAAGTAGAGGGAGGTGAATGCTACAGCTCAGCTAGCTTTCTTCTCTTTATACTGTTTCAAGATTCCCAGCCTGTAGAATGGCACTGGCCATAGTTAGGTTGGGTCTTCCCACGTCAATTAATCTTAGCTATAAAATCCCCAACAGACTTACCAATAAATGTGTTTCCATAGTGACTCTAAATCTCATTAAGAGCTGGAGAGATGGCTTAGTAGTTAAGGTGCTTGCCTGTGAAGGACCCAGGCTTGATTTGCCAGGAGCCATGTAAGCCAGATGCGCAAGGTGGCACTTGCCCCTAAGATTTTTTGTAGTGGCTGAAGGCTCTGGCACACCTATTCTCTCTCTTTCTATCACTTCTTTCTTGCTTTCTCTCTCTCTCAAATAATTAAATAAATAAAATATTTTCTAAAAATCTCATCAATTCACAATCAGAGATTAACTATCACACATGGAATCTCAAAGTGGTTTTAATTTGCATTTCTTTAATGGCTAAAAATGTTGTGCACTTTAAGAAAATATTGGCCACTTGTGAACTTGTGAACTCTTTCCAGGTTCATAGTCAATTTTTTTCATTGGGTTGTTTATTTTTTTGTTGTTTAGTTTTTTGAGTTCTTTGTGTGTTCTAGATATTAATCCTCTGTCAGATATATATCTGGCAAAGACTTTCTCTCCTTTTGGTTGTCGCTTTACTCACTTGATGGCTTCCTTAGCTGTACAAAGATTTCTGGTTCCATGGGTTCTCATTTATGGATTGTTTGGCTTATTTACTTGCCAAATGGGGTACAATTCAAAAATTTCCTCCATACAGCTATATCTTCAAGTGTTATCTATACTTTGGGATAAATTCAATACACCAAACCCCCAAAGGGCAGAAGAAGGAGCTGAGATAAATGTAAAGGAATTGATTGTTTAATGAACTTATGAGAACATTTCTCAAAGCTAGTGAAAGAAGTTGACATCCAAACATAAGAATCAAGTAGAACTTCTAACAGACAGGACCAGAGAATGTTTTCTTTTATGACACAACATACCAAAAATTTCAAAATACAATGTAAAGAAATAATACCAAAAAGTGCAAGGGAAAAACTCCAACTCATTTACAAAGGCAGAAATGTCAGAACAATGTTAGTCATTTGACCAACCCTAAAGGGCAGAAAATAATGGAAATATATATTTTAAGCTCTGAAAGTAAATAATTACCAACAAAGAATGCTATATCTGGAAAAGCTATCTTTCAGTACTGATGGTTAAATAAGGATATTTCAAGACAAACAAAAACTAAGGTAACTCATGTTAACCAAACCAGCTTTAAAGAAAATTCTAACATGATTACTATATAAGGCAGAAGTAAAAAACAACCTCATCTGTGAAAATGTGACAGGAAACACCCCAACAGGGGAGAAAAACCAGATGAACGAAGAAGAAATGAGGATCAATTATGCCACACACAACAAATCAACAAACTCTTAGAAAATGAAAATAAATGTAACCAACTAAGCATTTTCCAGAATTCTGCACCCCTGTGTGACTAGGACTGTCTGACCATACTGGCTCTGAGCAAGCCAGGTTTTCCCTCCCGTCTGACGCAAGTGTACACAATAAGCTTACTTTGATGCTTTCCTCAGACCAGGAGAGAGTTCACTTGCCCATGCCCTTCCTGATAAAGGTAGACCAGGCCAGTCAACCCAGGTACCAGTGGAGCTGCTGTTGTTGCATTCTTGGGAGAGGATTATCTCCAGATGGGCTAACATCAATGCAAAACAAACAACAGATGATACACTAACCAAGAATATCTAGTCTCATAGTGGAATCCTCTAATGAAAACTACTTAGAAGAAACCCAAGATAAAGATTTCTAGAATGCTGGGCTGGAGAGATGGCTTAGAGGGTAAGCACTTGCCTGTGAAGCCTGTGAAGACCCCAGTTCAAGGCTTGATTCCTCAGAACCCATGTTATCCAGATGCACAAGGGGGCACATGTGTCTGGAGTTTGTGTGCAGTGGCTGGAAGCCCTGGCGTGCCCATTCTTTCTCTCTCTCTCTCTTTGCCTCTTTCTCGCTCTGTCAGTCACTCTCAAATAAGTAAATAAAAAAAATAAACAGAGCTTATGTAAGTCAACTGCACAAGGTGATGTATGCACAAGGTCACACATCTGCACAAGATGGAACATGTGTCTGGAGTTCAATTATGGTGGCTGGAGGCACTGGCACATCAGACCTCTCTCTCTCTCTCACTTTTGATCTCACTCATAAAAAGGCCAGTCTAAAGCTGGGCATGGTGGTGCATGTCTTTAATCCCAGCACAGAGGAGGCAGAGACAGGAGGATCACCAGGAGTTCAAGGCCATCCTGAGACTACATAGTGAATTCCAGGTTAGCCCCAGGGTAGAGCAAGACCCTACCTTGAAAATTCAAAAAAAAAAAAAACAACAACAACAACAAAAAAAAAACAACGCATGAAATAAATGATCAAGAACAGGAAAGAAATCAATGAACTAGAAATGGAGAAACAGTTTATAAAATTGATGAAATGTAGAGCTGGTTCTTTGAAAAAAATACACAAGATTGATTAATCTCTGGAACAAATGACCAAAAGAAAAAATAGAAGACTCAAATGAACAAGATTAGAAATGAAACATAGTATCCACAATAGATACCAATGAAATTCAGAATCATTAGAACATATTTGAAAGCTTATATGCCATACAATTGGAAAATCTGGACTTGGATGAAATTTTTGACACATATTACATATATGAAAGCTACACCCAGAAGAGATAAATTACCTCAATAGAGTTACAACATTTAATTCGATTGAAGAAGTTTATTAAAAGCCTACCAGTGAAAAAAAGTCCAGGCCCAGATGGATTCAGCTGAATTCTATCTATCAGGCCTTTATAAAAATTAGAAAAAAAAAAAAACCAAACAAACTAGGGCCTACACCTATTAAACTCTCTATCAAAAAAGTGTTATCTCAATTTTACGGGTGCTAACTTACTCTCCGTTGGAGAATCTGCTTCTCTTTTTCAGATAGATGCAGATCCTAAGGAGAGAGCTGCCCCAACATACCTCAAAAGGGGCCTGACTGAAACTAAAGAAAATTGGTGAAATAAGCAAGGGTGCTGATTTCCTGATGAACCAGATACCAGCACAAAGGGGAAGGAGACCAACACAGAGAAAAATCAACTCCTACCAAATCAGAGAGCCAGAGCCTCAGAGGCCCCCAATACCTCAGCACTGAAGCAGACCAAAAATGAACCCAACATGGCTCAGGGAAATTTTGCGGAAGAGGGGGTGGAAAGAATGTCAGAGTCACATGTTGGGTCATGATATGCAGAGACATTTATCGTACCAATAACCTTGGACTAACTCCACAATGCACGACCCACTTACATCAACAAGGAGGGTCCAATGGGAGGGGGTAGATCATGGATGAACCTAAACAATGGTACCAAACTGCCTGTATTTGCTGAAAAGAAAGCTAATAAAATAAATTTAAAAAAATTAAAATTACTATTACTCAAGCTATTTCACAAAATTTAAAAGGATGGAATTCTTCCTGACTCCTTTTATGGAGGCAACATTACACTCACAGCAAAACCAAACAGTACCATAAGAAAATTATACACCAACATACCTGGTGAACTTAGGCACAAAATTTCTCATACAATTTTTGCAAATTGAATCCAAAAATGCCTCAAAAGTATCATCTACCTCAATCAAATAGGTTTCATTTCAGAGATGTAGGGTTGGTTTAGCATACAGAAACTGATAAACATAATACAGCTTATAAATAGACTTAAGGACAAAAATCATATGATCATTTCAAAACAGATGCAACGGTCCTTCAACAAAATCCATCTTCTCTTCATGATTAAAACACTGGAGAAACTCAGAATGGAGAAGTAAAATCTTAATATAAGAAAGGCTATGTGTTATATCATACTAAATGAGTAATATCTAGAAGCATTCTCACTGGAACAAAAAAGGGGTGTTCACTCTCCCCACTATTACTTAAAATAGTGCTTGAAGTGTTAGGTCAAGAAATAAGCCCTCAAGAAATAAGTCAAGATGGCATCTACCTAACCACCTGCACCTTCCAGGGAAGGAAATGTAAGACATTAAGGGTTTATTGGGTTTTCTAGTGGAAAGCAGACCCTAATCGACCTCCAGTGGCAAGGCACAGAGGGGCGAAAATGGGAATCAGCTGATTCCCACACTCTCAGGTAACCCACCAGTCCCTCAATTCCATCAAGCAGCTGTCCTAGCCATAGTCTCAGCCTCTGGTTCTTCCTGCACTAACTGCAGGCAAGGGGACACAGGCCAGAATAGTTCTACCTGCACCACGATGTCACCCCAGTCCCCTTTCACAAAAGCCACCCTACTACTCCTGCCCCCCACAAAAAGACACCCTGCTACCCACACTGGGAAAAAGCCTCACCTGCCCCTTGTGAAAGCAGCCCTGCTCCCCCTCGTGAAAGCCACCCTGTTCCCCCTGCCCCCGCCCCACATGAAAGCAGCCCTGCCCAATGAGAAAGTCGCACTGCTCCCCTCCAACCTGCTTACCCCAGACTGCATGAAAGCTGCCCCATTCCCACCCCCCCCTTGTGACCTCAATCCTGCTCCCATTTTGCAACCACAGTCCTACTCTCACTGCCCCTACCCTGTGATGGGCAAACCACAGCACAAAAGGAATAACATGAAAATCAAATGCAAGTGAATCCAATAAGATTGCCCAGTCCTGCAATGGATATCTCTAATCAAAACATAGAAGAGACATTAGGACCAGAACCCCAAAATGTAGTTATATGCAATGCAACCCTGACCAAGTTAATAGCATAACTTGAAGAAAAGCAACAAAGGGCTGATAATCATGTGGATGCTGTCATCACTAGACTAGAAAAATAAAATGGAAGGGGTCAAAAGACAGTAAAAGGATATGAAGGAGAGCAAAATAAATAAATAAATAAATAAAAACCTAAAAAACCAGCTGGCTAAACTAAATGAAGACATAAAGAAATGCAAGGATGAATTCCAAGAAGCATCTATAAAATCAGAAAATGATGTGAAAAGGGAACTTGATAAGGGGAAGGAAACTATACATAGAAAAGTATTAGAAAATGCAAACCTAACTGAACAAGTCCAAAACTCTATAGAAGCTCTCAAGAATAGTCAGCCATGTGGAGGACAGAAACTTAGACTAGGAGGACAAAAAAGAAGAAACAGCTGGAGAGTTCAAAAGCTTCAATGAATTCAAAAATTTCTGTGAACAGAGCTTGAGGGAAATGTGGGATATCCTTAAAGTTCCTAACATTTAGATCATAGGAATACCAGAGGGGAAGAAATTCAGACCAAAGGCATGGAGAACTTATGTAACAAAATTATCAAAGAAATCTTTCCCATTTTCTCAAAAGAAAGGCCCATCAAGTTACAAGAAGCATACAGAACTCCAAACAGACTGGGCCAAAGTAGGGACCCTCTAATAATTATTGTCATTAAGACTCTAAATAATGACATCAGAGAAAAATCCTAAAAGCAGCTAGGGAAAAGCAACACATTACATTTATAGGTAACCCCATCAGAATTACTTCAGACTTCTCAATGGAAACTCTGAAAGCCAGAAGTGCCTGGGATGGAACACTGCAAAATCTAAGAACATATGGCTTCCAACCCAAACTAACTCTACCCAGTAAAAGTATACCTCATAACAGATGATGAAAGAAAAACTTTCCATGACAAAACTCAGCTTTACAACTGTATGAACACAAACCCAAACCTACAGAGTATTTCAGGAAATTCTCCACACAGAAGAATCAAATAATCAAGCTCAAGTGCCTACAAGAAGCAGATCATAATAACCAAACTCAGAGAAAGCCCCAAAACCTTCAAAGTTCATGAAAATGCCAAACCACATAAACCAACACAATATGTCACAGATCAATCAAACCTCAGTCATTACCCTAAATATTAATGGCTTTAAGTCACCCATCAAGAGACACAAGCTAACAAGGTGGATCAGAAAATTAGACCCCTCAGTCTGTTGTCTTCAAGAAACCCACCCCACCACCAGAGACAGACACTTCCTGAGGGTGAGAGGGTGGAAAACGATAGTCCAAGCAAATGGAAATAAGAAAAATGTTAGGAGGAACTTTCCATGATACAGGAATGGGAAAAGACTTCCTGAACAAAACCCCAGTAGCACAGGATCTTAAACAATCACTCAACCAATGGGATCACATGAAGCTGAAAAGTTTCTTTACAGACAAACATACAATAATCAAAGCCAATAGATTACCCACAGAATTAGAAAAAATATTTGCTGAATATCCAACTGACAGAGGCCTAGTTTCTAGAATCTCCAAAAACTCAAAATCCTAAACAATAAAAAGTCAAACAACTCACTAACAAAATGGGGCAAAGAACTGGATAGGCAGTTCTCAGAGGAAGAAATATAAATGGAAATACACACTTAAGAAATGTTCATCATTCCTAATTATCAGAGAAATGGAAATTAAAACAACTATGAGATTCCACCTTACCCCAGTAAGGATAGCAAACATTAAAAAATAAAATGAAAATAATTGCTGGTGAGGATGTAGAGAAATAGGAACACTCATCCATTCTTCGTGGGAATATAAGATGGTACAATATGGAGACTCCTAAAAGCGTTGACTATAGGGTCAAGATAGTGTCTGCCTAACCACACCACAACTCCCAGGAAGGAGAGACAAGTAATATAGGGGTTACTGGGACTTTTAGGGGCAACCAATCTCTAATAGATCACCAGTGGAAGGGTGCAGAGGGGCAAAAAAGGGAATTGGCTGATTCCCACACATTCTGGAAATTCACCAGTCCTCCAATCACCCCAAGCTGCCACCCTAGCCAAAGTTCCAGCCTCAGGCTACTCTTGAAGTAACTGCAGACAAGGAGACCCAGGGAAGTAGTTTCACCTGCATCCACAGGCACAGGCAATTGCCAGGATCCACACCTACCCTGTGCATTCACAGATCCCCCTGCAATGCCAAATATGTATTCAGATCCCCCTCATCCCCCACTTAAGTCCCTCCCCATCCCACCCCACATGCTGCAACTTCAGAATCACTCCACTCTGCCCTGTCCCCCTCTACTTCCACCTGCCCTGCATGGCCCTGCCCCCCATGACTTCCTTCAACCCCCTCTGCTTGGCTCCACCCCCAGCCCCTGCAATTTTGGATTTTCCCTGATCAGCCCTGCCCCCCATGACTTCCTTTGAACCACTCTGCTTGGCCCCACCATGACTTCAGATCCAGCCCATTTTATCCCATCCCCGCACAAGTTCTGACCCCCTCTGCTCTTCTCCACCCCAGACCCTTCCCCATCTCCCTGCGAATTCAGACCTGCTCTATTGTACCCCACCTCATCCCCAGGTGAGTCGTGGCCTTCACCACTCTGTCCTGACCCATACAACCTGCCTCCACACTCCACCGCTGCCACTGTGCCTGTCTCCACCCCTGCCCCCCTTCCCCCCCCCCCGCCCCGCAGAAATGCACCACTACACCAACCCATTGCAACTACAGTCCCATTCTCCCTGCTCCAACACTGTTAGGGGCAGACCACAACACAAAAGAAATAACATAAAAAATCAAATGCAAGTAAATCCAATAAGATCTCCCATTCTTACCATGGAAGTCTCTAATCAAAACATAGAACAGACAATAAGATCAGAAACCCAAAATGAAGTTATGAGCAATGCAATCCTGGCCAACCTATTGGTAGAACTTGCACAAAAGCAACAAAAGATTGATAATTGTGTGGATGCTTCCATCCCTAGACTAGACCTAATAGATAAGAAAATAGAAGGGGCCCAAACACAGCTAATGGATATAAAGGAAAGTGAGAAAAAGAGGACTTCAAAAACCAGCTGGCTATGCTAAATGAACACATAAAGAAATGCAAGTTGGAATTCCAAGAAGCATCAAGAAAATCAGAAAAAAAGATGTAAAAAGGGAACTTGATCAAGGGATAGAAACCATGCATATAAAAGTAGTAGAAAATTCGAACCTAATTGAACAAGCCCCAAACTCCTTAATGTTCTCAAGAATAGAGTTAGCCATGTGGAGGTTAGAAATTCAGATTTGAAAGACAAAACAGAAGCAACAGTTCAAGAGAGCAAAAGTTTCAATAAGTTCAAAAATGATGTGAACAGGACACGAGGGAAATGTAGGATATCCGCAAATGTCCTAACATTCAGATCATGGGAATATAAGAAGTGGAAGAAATTCAGATCAAAGGCATGCAGAACTTATTCAACAAAATCATTGAAGAAAACTTTCCCACTCTCTCAAAACAAAGGCCCGTGAAGATACAAGAAGCTAACAGAACTCCAAACAGATTGGGCCAAAGGAGGAACACTCAAAGACATATTGTCATTAAGACTCTAAACATTGACATTGAAGAGAAAGTCCTAAAAGCAGCTAGGAAAAAATAACACATCACATTTAAAGGTAAACCCATCAGAATCACTTCAGACTTCTCAATGGAAACCCTGAAGCCATAAGGGCCTGGAATGGAACACTATAAAGTCTAAGAACCTATAGCTTCCAACCCATGCCACATTACTCAGCAAAAGTATCCCTTGTAATAGATGGTGAAAGAAAAATCTTCCATGACAAAACTCAACTGTACAACTATATGAACACAAACCAAACCTACAGAGAGTATATCAGGAAATTCTCCACACATAAGAGTCAAATAATCAACCTCAAGGACCTACAAGAATCAGATCACAATAACCTATCTCAGAGAAGGCGCAAAAAACTTCAAAGTCCATGAAAACACCAAACCATGTAAACCAACATAATATGGCAGGGATCAAATCAAACTTCACAGTCATTACATTAAAAATCAATGGCCTTAATTCACCCATCAAGAGACACAAGCTAACAGAGTGGATCAGAAAATTAGACCCATCAATCTGTTGTCTTCAAGAAACCCACCTCACCACTAAAGACAGACACCTCCTCATGGTGAAAGGGTGGAAAAAGATATTCCAGGAAAACTGGAGTAAGAAACAAGCAGGTGTAGCCATACTAATATTGGATAAAATAGACTTCAAATCAAAAATTATCAAAACAGACAAAGATGGCCACTTTCTACTGATCAAAGGAACAATCCAGAAAGAGGATATTACAATCATCAGTGTTTATGCACCAAACACAGTTGCACCACAATTGATTAAAAAAAAAAACAAACAACTACTTGACAATGAAAAAAAAAAAATAACCACCAACACCATCATAGTTGGGTACTTCAATACAACATTATCAATAATAGATAGATTATCCAAACATAAAGTCAACAGAAAAGTGAGAGAGCTCAATAAAACCATAGAACATTTAGACCTAACAGACATATATAAAACATTCCATCCCAAATCCACAGACTACACATTCTTCTCAGCAGTACATAGAACCTTCTTGAAAATAGATCATATATTGGGTCACAAAGCCTGCCTCCATATATTTAGGAAGATTGACATAATCCCCTGCATGATGTCAGATCACAATGCTGTATTGCTAGAAATTAACAACGAAATACCCACCAAAAATTCTATTGGCTCCTGGAAACTGAACAACATACTTTTAAACAATAAATGAGTAGTGGATGAAATAAAAAATGAAGTAGAGAAATTTCCAGAAACAAATGACAATCAGAACACATCATACCAATAGTTATGGGAAATAATGAAGGTGGTACAGGGAAAATTCATATTACTAAATGCCTTCATAAGAAAGACAGAGAAATCCCAAATCAATAAACTAACCTTCCACATAAACACACTGGAAAAGCCAGAAAAATCCAACCCAGATAGCTCCAGATGGAAATAAATAACTAAGAACAGAGCAGAAAATAATGAATTGGAAACTAAGAAAACAATTAAGAAAATTGATGAAACAATTTGTTTATTTGAGAAAATAAACAAGATTGACAAACCCCTGGCCAATTTGATGAAGTGACAAAAAGAGGAGCTTCAAATTAAAAAAAAAAAATGAAAAAGGAGTGATTACAACAGACATAAGTGAAATTGGGTGTATCATCAGGACTTATTTCAAAAACCTCTACTCCACAAAACTGGATAATATGGAGGAAATGGATAAATAACTGGACACATACCATCTACCAAAGCTAAACTCAGAGCATATTAATCTTCTAAACAAACCTATCACACTCATCGAAATTGAAAAACAAACAAACAAAAAAAAAAAAAAACACCTCCTTTTACAAAACAAAACCTCCCCAAAAAGAAGAGTCCAGGACAAGATGGTTTCTCAGCTGAATTCTATCAAACCTTCATGGAAGAATTGAAATGAATCTTTCTCAAGCTGCCACACAATCAGAGACCAGGGAAAGCACCCCAACTCCTGCTATGAAGGTATTATGACCTAATACCAAAACAAGTCAGAAATACCACAAGAAAAGAAAACTACAGGCCTATTTACCTAATAAAGACACAAAAATTCTGAACAAAATCCTCACAAACTGAATTCAACAACACATCAAATCCTTTATCTAACTTGATCAAGTGGGCTTCCACCCAGGAACACAGGGGTGGTTCAACATATAGAAATCTATGAATGTAATACACCACATAAACAAGAATAAACACAAAAACCACACGATCATTTAGGTAGGTGCAGAAAAAGCCTTTGACAAGATACAACATCACTTTATGATCAAAACACTGGAGAGATCAAAACATGGTCGGTTTATATCTTAACAGAATAAAGGCTATATACAAAGCTCCTAAAGCCCAAATAATACTTAATGGAGAGAGACTGAAGGAATTGCCATTGAGATTGGGAACAAGATAGGGATGTCCACTTTCATCTCTGCTCTTTAATATAGTACTGGAAATCCTAGCTCAAGCAATAATACAGGAGAAAGAAATAAAGGGGATACAATTTGGAAAGGAAGGAGTCAAGTTAGTGCTATTCACAGATGACATGATAGTATATGTAAAAGACCTGAGAGCCTCCATTCCAAAACTCTTAAAGGTGATAAACTCCTTCAGCCAAGTAGCAGAATACGAAATCAATGCACAAAAATCAGTAGTCTTCTATATACAAATGACAGAGATATGGAGAAGGAAATAAGTGACATTATCCCATTTTCAATAGCCACAAAAAAAATGCCTTGGAATAACATTAACCACAGATGTGAAAAATCTATACAGTGAAAACATACAAACACTCAAAATAAAAAAGAAATTGAGGAGGTCTTAAGAAAATGTAAAGATTTCCCATGCTCCTGGATAGGCAGAATTAACATTGTGAAAATGGCAATCCTACCAAAGACAATCTACATATTTAATGCAATTGCCATCAAAATCCCAACATCATTCTTCACAGAGATAGAAAAATTGATGTCAAAATTCACATGGAAAAGCAGAAGGCCTCGAATATCCAAGCATATCCTTAGCAAAAGAAACACCTCTGGATGTATCACCATACCTGATCTAAAGCGATATTACAAAGCCATAGTAATAAAAAGAGCATGGTACTGGCATAAAAACAGGAGTATAGACCAATGGCATAGACTTGAGGACCCAGACTTTGGGTCAAGTAACTACAGCTACTAGATATTTGACAAAGGCCCTAACATATAGGCTGGATAAAAGACAGCATCTTCAACAAATGGTGCTGGACAAACTGGATAACCATATGAAATAAATTGAAACTTGATCCACACATCTCTCTATGCACAATAATCAAGTCCAAATGGATCAAAGACTTCAATCTAACACCAGAAACTCAGCTGCTACTGTAAGAAAAGTTAGGAGGAACATTCCATGACTTAGGAAGGGAAAAGACTTCCTTAATAAGACCCCAGTAGCACAGAACTGTAAACAATCACTCAACCAATGGGATCAAGTGGAGCTGTTTCTTCACAAACATATAACAAGCAGAGCCAATAGATTATCCACAGAATGGGAGAAAATATTTGGTGAATATCCAACTGACAGAGACCTAATTTCTAGAATCTACAAAGAACTCAAAAACCTACACAATAAAAAGTCAAACAACCCACTCACAAAATGGGCAAAGAACTGAACAGGCAGTTCACAGAGGAAGAAATACAAAAGGCAAACACACACCTAACAAAATGTTTATTATCCCTAATAATCAGGGAAATGCAAATTAAAACTACTATGAGATTCCACTTTACCTCAGTAAGAACAGCAAACATCAAGTAAATCAAATGAAAATAAAATGCTGGTGAGGCTATGGAGAAATAGGAACCCTTATCTACTGTTGGTGGAAATGTAAAATGGTACAACCACTTTGGAAAGCAATATGGAGACTCCTAAAAAAAACTGACTGTAGAGTTCCCAACAGGCCCAGTTATTCCCTTACTGGGTATGTACCATAAAAGCTCCATACCTCAGCTCAGAGAGATTACCTCAGCCATCTTTATAGCTGCTCAATTCGTAATAGCCAAGAGCTGGAATCAACCCAGATGTCCATCATTAGACAAATAATTACTAAGATGTGGTATATCTACAAATTTGGAATTCTACACAGTCATAAGGAAAAACGACACAATGAAATTTGAAGAAAAATGGTCAAACCTGGAACAGCTTATTCTCAGTGAACTCACCTACTCACAGAAAGATAATCAGCACATAATCTCACACTTCTACAGCTCCTAACCTGAATCTACCCAAGTTTCCAGCATACCTACCCAGCATCTTGAGGACTGGACAATAGGGAATGTGGGGAGGGAAGGGAATGTTAGGGAGGGAAGGGTTTCACATAACTGGACCCAAAAGGCAATGGTACCATAAAACTTTACATCCTAAAAGACAGACAAAATGGTTGAACCTCCACCAGACCCTTAAAGGGAACACTGGATTCGGCCCTGAAGAGGGTATGATGAAAACTGCCCATTATCTCTTCCTATTTCTGCCTCTCTCTCTCTCCCTCTCCCTTCTATCTCATCTCTCTATTTCTTTTATATCACTTATCCTGTTCTTCCTTCACTTCTTGGGCACTGACCTGTAACTCCAAGTACCAGCAGGCGGTTGTCATCCACAATGAGGTTTTGATCACAAAGACCTACAAGGTCTCCAAAAAGAAGACAGATTTATGTCAGAGTGCTTGAGGACCCACCATAGGTTATTGGTAAGACCCTGCTTCTGAAGAGACCGTACACTACTGGTATGTATCATGGAGCAACATGGGTGGAAGCTGGAAGAGAGTCAGTACCCAGTTAGCACATCTAGTGCCAGAAGGTGCTACATGAGCTACTGGGGGATAGTGACCAATATCTGCCCAAGCATCCCATGGTCTAACCTACTTAGCAGCAAACAACCTGATGTGATGCTCATACAAGTGTAATAGTGGTACATAGCCATGGTGGGAAACCAACTGCTCTCTATTTGGCTAACTGATCTGCTTAGTGGAATGGAACCCATAGGAGGAGCTGGGAAACAAGTCAGAACCATATCCAAAGATGAACCAGCTCTCCATTAAACTCTCTCTAAAAAACAATGGCTATCACATTTACTTGGTGCTAACCTTACTCGCCATTGGAGAAATACTTCTCTTTTTCAGATAGATGCAAGTCCTAAGAAGAGAACCACCCCATCATACCTCAAAAGGGCCCCAGCTGAAGCTAAGAATAATTGGGGAAACATGCAAGAATGCTGTTTTCTTGGTGAACTGGGAACCAGCACAACAGCAAAGGAGAGAGACACAGAGAACAATCAACCCCTACCAATCCAGATATCCACAGACACAGAGGTGCCCAAGTTCTCAACACCGAAACAGACCTAATATGAACCAACATGGCTCAGGGAAATTTGTGGAAAAGGGGGTGGATAAGATGTCAGAGCCACACATTGGGTCATGACATGCAGAGACATTTCCTCCTACCCCAAAGCAAAGGCTAACACCATAATGTACAACCCAAATACTCTAAAATGGAGAGTCCCTGTGGAGGGGGGAGGACAGGGAGGAGACTAACAATGGTACCAAGAGGAAGAAGGACCAGGAGAGGAGGAAACATCAGAAGAATCTTTTAGAGAAAGGATGATTCAATCTCTCCAGGAGTTTAAAGAAGATATACATTAGGCATTTAAGCAATGAAGATACATTTAGAGAAGTAGATTAAGTAGATGAGATAAGGAAAGTGAGGAACAAACTTACAGTGATGCATTGGAAGGCTAATCAAAACCATCCTTATCCCTATTTAATGTAGCCTGCTTTGATTTCTGTTTTATCTGATATTAGCATTACCATACAGCTTTCTTTCATTAGCATTTTCCTGATACATCTTTGGCCATTTTCATATTGTAACCTGTTATTGTTAGTGGGTTTTAAATGTATCCTTCCTTATCTGCTTCTTATTTTTAGTGTATTTTGACCAATCTACAAGTCTGAAACAAATAATAGAGCTTTACTGATTGGCGAAAATGTGAATTTCAGATAGTATAGAAAATGAAAAAGGTTACTAAGTAGTATGAGAGTATCATATTTTTAAAAGGCAAAAGTACTTTTGTATAATAAATATATGCACATAAAATTTGTGACAGATGAAGGTACAATCTCAGTGAATGGATTATGAATGATTTTTCTTCTGTGTTTGTATTTCCCATATTCCTAAAATGAACACAATTATTGTTGCTAAAAACAATAAATGTTTTGTAGTTAAAAAGAAAAAAAAATACTGACACCGTTCTTCACAGAAATACAAAAATTAGTTTCAAAACTTATATGGAAACACAAAAAGGCTCAGATAGCCAAAAATATCCTGAGCAAAAGGAATAATTCTGGTGGTATGACCACATCTGATTTTTAGATATATGACAAAGCCATGGCAATACAAAATACATAGTACTGGCCTTCAAACACACACATTGATCAATGGAATAGAATAGCAGATACAGGTATAAGTTCTAATCACTAAAATTGCCTGATCTCTGACAAAGAGGCCAAAATTCACACTTGAAGAAAAGACAGATTTTCAAGAAATGGTGCTGGAGAAACTGGATAGTCACATGTGGAAGAATGAATCTAGACACTTTTCTCTCACCACACACAAAAATCAACTCTAAATGGATCAAAGACCTTAATATAAGACATGGGACAGTGAGGCAGCTAGAGGAAAAAGTAGAATACTTCAAGATGCAGGTATAGGTAAAGACTTTCTGAGTAAGACCCCAGTAGCTCTTGGATAAGACAAATGCTCAACTATTGGAACCTCATGAGTTTCAAACTAAAAATCTATTGTGTAGCTAAGTAAATCATTAACAGAAACAATAGAAAACATACAGATTGAGAGAAAATCTTCACAAGATATATATCTGATAGAGGCTAAATATCATGAATATACAAAGAAATCAATAAACTGAGAAATAAAAATATCATCCTACTTATAAAATGGAGCAGGGAACTAAGCAAAGAGTTCACAAAGAAAGATACATAAATGGCCAATATTCATCTGAAAAGATATTCAACATCATTAGTCACCAACGAAATGCAAATTAAAACTATTTTCAGATTCTATCACACTCTAGTCAGAATGGCTATCATCAAAAAATAAATGCAACAAATGCTTGGAATTGTGTGGGAAAGAGGAATGTTCACCCAGTGATGGTGGGGGTGCAGCCTAGTTCAGTCACTATGGAAATCAGGATTAAGGTTCCTCAAAACCTAATAACAGATCCATGATTACCACTTTTGGACATATACCTTAAAGATCCCAGGAAAGTGGATGGAATTGAAAAATTATATGTACTGAGATTACCTGGGCTGAATTCTAACATTAAAGGGTTTGTTTTATTTATAAGTTGTAGTAAGTATCAGCAGTACTGGTAAGGAAGCTAGAATGAGGCTAGAGAGGGGAAAATCAAAAAGGGATCAGAGGAGCCGGGCGTGGTGGCGCACGCCTTTAATCCCAGCACTCAGAAGGCAGAGGTAGGAGGATCTCCGAGAGTTCGAGGCCACCCTGAGACTACATAGTGAATTCCAGGTCAACCCTGAGTCAGAGTGAGACCCTACCTCGAAAAACCAAAAAAAAAAAAAAAAAAAAAAAAAAAGGGATCAGAGTTGGTTTAGTAGACAGGTAAGTGGAAGGACAGAATACAGTGGGTAGAAGTGTCTGGAAGCACAGGGCTAAGGGAGTAAGGGAAGGAAAGCATACACAAAACTTATAATAACATGTATCAGTACTATATAAGCCTTCCTTTCTGTTAACTGATGTAATTCTCTTACAAAGACAGAGCTAGAGAGAAGGAGACTGATAGTTTGGCCAGAACCATCTAGCAGGAGTGGAGAAACTTTACCCTAAACCCATAGTCTGTTGCTGGTAAATCCCGGTGTCAGACCTGGGAGGCTCCCAAAACAATGGAGCTCATGATTAATGCAGTTAGTTACCCAACATAACCAAACAGTGAGACCTTATTATTGAAGATAGCATAAGCTATGGGCACAGGACATTACAAAAAGCCATTCTGGAGAGCTGGAGAGATGGTTTAGCTGTTGTTTGCTTGTCCATGAAGCCTAAGGATCCAGGTTCAATTCCCCAGTATCCATATAAGACAGATGCACAAGGTGGTGGTGCATGCATCTGGAGTTCGTTTGGAGTGGCTAGATGCCCTGACATGCCCATTCTCTCTCTACCTGCTTCTTTCTCTCAAATAAATAAATAAAAATAATATTAAAAAATAATGCTGGAACTGAGATGGAAATAAGCTCCTGTTGATAGATCTCACAGTGCTGGAAAGCTCTGTGTAAGCTGCTGGGACATAAAAGTCAACAGCATGAACAAGCAGTGGATCCTTCATGCTACAAAGCCACCAGCCAGGCATGATGTTCTCACCCAAGCAAAGTGACACTTAGGTTATGAGGTAATCAACTGCTCTCTGATTGGATGTGATGCCTATTCTGTGGGAGGAAATTCATGTCTGATATTGAGAACTTCCAGGCTCCTCCCTGGGCAGGTAGTGCTGTGGAAGGACCAAGCCTGCTGGTTCCTCCCAAGGGGTTAGGGAGGAAAGACAACTCAGAAACCTCTCCTGGCCACCAGAGAAAAACCACACTGAGTCGGGAGTCTTTTTGAAGCAGGAACTCACAGAAAAAACTCGCTTTATTGCTATGAGCAGTTGCCTATATAGTGTTGGGGACGAAGGCGGGGATGGGGGGAAGAGAGAGAGGTAAGGGCCAATAGTAAACTGTAACTATTGAAATGGTAATTACAATTGCCACACGGAGGTGTCAGGCAAGAAGCCATTAGGGGGCTGGAGAGATGGCTTAGCGGTTAAGTGCTTGCCTGTGAAGCCTAAGGACCCCGGTTCAAGGCTCGATTCCCCAGGACCCACGTTAGCCAGATATACAAGGGGGCGCATGCATCTGGAGTTCGTTTGCAGCGGCTTGAAGCCCTGGCGCACCCATTCTCTCTCTATCTGTCTCTCTTCCCTCTCTCTCTCTGTCACTCTCAAATAAATAAATAAAATGAACAGAAAAAATATATATATTTTTTTTAAAAAAAGAAGCCATTAGGTGTCTTGCTGAGTCCTACCTGGCCAGAGACAGGTTGCCAAACTTTAGCTAGGCTCAGGAAGTTCCACTAACCCTCACTCCTGGGCCTTTCAGGATCCAACAGAGAACCAAGTCAGAAGCTCGTTGCTTAGAAGGTCATAGACCCTAGACGGAGGGAAGCGTACCCTGCTATATATATATCTTTTGGGGGGGGGGTGGGCTAAAAGGAGAAGTTAATGCCAGCCAAAAAGACTTCCAACTGTCTATGTTTATCTCCTTTGATCCATGCTGCTCTCACTCTTGGGTAGAGAATTTGCATGTTCGAGATGACAGCAAATATCAGGGAGACCAAAGATCCTTCAGAAAGACAAGAAAAGATAGTCAACTGCCTCACATAAAATATTTCCATCACATCTTCCAGGACACAGAAAACATTACAGAGGAAGAATCAGATTAAAGATAGTTCCTTCTTTCACTGCTAACTTGGGAACTTTCTCCAGGGATATGGCAGTAGACACAGAGGAGACTCAGGGATCATCAAAGCAGAAAATCCGAGGCTGGCAAAAGCTAAACACTGACATGTCCTCCAAGGCTCAGGGAACACTGTAGGAAAGGGGGCAGAAAGAATGTAATAGCCACAGGGTGGGAAGGCGTTGAGACATTGTTCCCCTGATCCCCCTAAACTGGTTGGTACATTCATGACCCAGCAGTGATTGCTGATAACCCAAATGAGGAGGGCTCTTAATGGAATAGGGTAGGGCAGAGGGAACATAAAAGTATAACCCAATGGGAATGTGACAAATTTTCAATATGTGCATACATTAAAGTTCTCAGTAAACAAAATCTAACACCAAACAAAGCCCCAGGATGAGAAGGCCTTACGGGTGAATTTTACCAAACATATCATAATGAAGTAATACCAATTCTTTTCAAACTTTTCTTAAAAACTAAGAAAAAAGAATAGAAGGGAAGCTTTCAATTTCATTTTATCAAGGCTATATATTATGCAAGTATAAAATATGAGATGCTACTATAAAAAGGAAATTATGACCATATTCCAAAATTCTTGAATAAAAGAAAAGTAGTATGAATTTAAACTGTAATCAAAATAATCCTAACAAGGATGGCTAGGTAGTCCATTATACATTTCATATAGAAATGGATAAATAGATTCCCAGATAAAAGCTGAAAGAATATTTAGACATTCTTATCCTACAAGAAATGCCAGTTGGAGTTTTCAAACTAAAAGAGATAAAATAAAAGGAAGTGGAAGAATAAACACATGTGATGCTTTAATCACTCACTGGTAAAATTTATTATACAAATTCAGAATGCCATAATATAAACATGATGTGTCAACCTTGCATACCTTTAGCATGAAGATGAAGAAACAAAACCAAGATAATAAGTACTACATTAGTACATTAAGAACATATGGGCAATAGAAAGATGTAAAATGGTATAACAAAAAATTTAAATGTGAGCAGGAATAAGTGAAAGTATAGTTTGTTCATGGTATATTTTCCCTCCCTATAGCCCCCTATCTCTAGGATCATTTTAATTTGCTGTGATTTCAAAATAGCTCATAAAATCAAAAAATATTTTTACAAGCCATGCAGTAACCACAAAGCACAACTCTACAATAGATAATCCAAAAACCAGAAGCAAAGAGTTAAAACACACTAAGAGTAAATCAGAAAGGAAGATTGGGAGACGGTAAAGAAAAAGCAAGAAGCAAAGAAAAAAGGAGGGATAGAAGGAGAGAGAAGAAAGGTCTAGAAAAGAAGTTACAAATGACAGTGAGTAGATTTTGTTATTAATAATTGCTTTGAATATAAATGGGTTAAGTTGTACACTTAAAAGCCACTGAAAAGATGGGAAGATCAAAAACTCAGGCTTTGCAAGCAAACGCCTTTAATCATTAAACCATCTCTCCCACCTTAGAATCTTATTTTTTTTTAAGAATAAAAAAATTTATAACATACTTGCAATACAGAAAATATGTAAACAAATCCCACAACTGTGCCCTTTGTCCTTCACAAATACGGTTAAGCAGATGAAGACAGTAACATATTCAGGAGAGATAAAGTGGCTTGTCTCCCAGTGAGCGAGGGGAGCTCACAGTGACTGGTCTCTGAGAATTGTCAACACTACTGGAGAAACACAGGAGACCACGATGCAGACACTTTTCCTATCAAACATTAAGCGGCTCTCCTGTTGCAGATGAGCCCGACTGGACTTGGTCCCTCTGGTGTTTTTGAGAACTTCTGCTTCATATGTGGGCAATGAAGCCTTCTCTTGTGACAGCATCACCTGAGGGTCTTGCTGAGATTAGAGAAGCCTACGCCCACACAGGTCATCAGTACTTTGTCCCCACCCTTGAGTTCTTCACCACACGGCTGGCTTTCGATTTTAAACATAATCTGGAAAAAGCTCTTCAAATGCCACCGAAATTCTATTGTGTAGGGACAGAGTGGTCCTAAGAGGACTTTGGAAACATCCTGCTGTCCAAGGGTCATGAGCAGCAGAGCTAGACTTTGATTGGTCGAGTCCACACATCCACCCCTGTAGATTTCTTCAAGCAGCAGCTGGGCACCATTCCTGCCGAGGTCCTCCGGAAGCACTGCTGCTCCCTGGCCCTGTGGGTTGGAGGCCAGTTCAGCACTAAGGAAGGTGCCATTGGTGGTCTCAGCAACGAGTGACAGCCCAAAGCCAGAAGACTTTCCAGAGCTGATGCCTTTCATGTGGTCTGTGTACATATAGATATCCGGAATGAACTTGTTGAGGATGCTTCTTGCAGAATCCACGATCTGATTTGCCATCTGAGGCGATAACGAACAGAGTATGCCATTCCTCTGATGCGCTTGATGTTCCCTGGGTCAGTGAGCTGGACAGGCTTCAGCACCTTCCTCACAGGACACGAGAAAAGCACTTCACCTCCTCCTCCTGGAGGCATTCCCCATCGTCAAATCTTTAGCTCAAATGATTCTCCATCAATCCCAAACTGTTTCAATAGAGGGAGTGCAGTTGCCTTAAGAATATCAACCGAGGGATCAACTTGGTCATTGGTCACTCCTCGCAGGACCATTTTTAAAGGGTGCTTCATGAATGGTGCCAGGCAAAGAAGGGCCTCCAGGTAATACCCAATGCTAGCTTCAAAGTCTCGAAGGCCCGGGTTGTCCCCTCTGGTCCGGATCTTCCGGATCTTGACCGGGCGTCTGCTCAGGGTGGAGAGAACCAGTCTCTGGCGCTAGAAGTTGCACCGGGGTAGCTGAGGCTCTGCGCCTGAGTCGCCGCGCGCGCCCTCTGCCCAGGCCCCAGCGGCCGCCAGCCGCCACTTAAGAGGGCACCGGGATCAAGTCCCGCCAGGACGGCGGCGGCCACAGCCCAGGCTGCCTTCCCAGGGCCCCATGGCCCCCGACACCTAGAATCTTATTTTTAAATAGACAATTATTTGGACAGTGGAAGACAGAGAAGGAGAAGGACTTTCTCAGCAGGAAGAGGGGAGCATGAGGAACACGGCAGCAGAGGACAGGGATTGAGGAAGAGAAAGGTAGAATGTGAATCAGTGTAGTTTCAGTTGCAAACAGGGAAAGACACACACACACACACACACACACACACACACACACTATAGAGTAGAATAGAGTGAGAACAAGAGCACTCCAATGGGCTGAATTAATACAAGTGCCATGGCAGAGGGAGGGGAGTGGAGGTGTAGATGAAAGAAAGATTGTGAGATTCAGAAAACACAATCAGTACAGATCTCAGTACCGATGGGAACGACATCTAAATGGACAGGCGTCCTGGCATCTGCAGAGCCTACTGGTCCTGACAGAGCTCTGTCTTCCAGCATTTGATCCTGTGCAGTAGTGGGCACTCATTCGGAGAGGCGCCTATCTGAGCTCATTTTCCTGCCTCTGGGAACTCCCGCAAGCACCTTGTCCTCGTCCATGAGCGCTGTCACACTGCCGGGGAAAGGTGAGAGTCAGAACCATGGAGGTTGCAGAAGCTGAGGTTGTCTCCATCACAGAGACAGGGTCACGGATCCTGCTGGAAGGTGAGGGAGGCCTGGGGCAGGCGGCTGGGCAGCAGTGGTGAGTGTGATCCCGTGGCCTCTGCTAATGTCCTGTAAATGTCCCCGTCTCCATGGCTGCAGGCTCCAGCTCAGACACAAATGAATCAGCACACTGGCCAATCGGGAGGAGGCTGGGTTGTGACGTCCCCGGGATTCAGGGAAATTGTGATTGGGCCACAGAATGGGGGAGGCAAGGACTGACTCAGAGCGTCAGAGATGGGGAGGGAGTGTCTCAGGCTCCTGTCCCACCAGCCGGCTGAGTGTCCTGGAGTGGGAGGTGACCAAGGAGCATGGTGATCCAAGGACACGTGGAGGGATTAATGCACTGTGCTCACCGTCAACAGAAACGAGTTGGACCTAAATAAGTCCGGATCCATTCAGACTTCCTCCATATGTGGTGACAGTCTGGAGAGTCCCTATGGTATGGGATCTGGCATCAAAATGACCACAGCCTGGAGGAAAGACAGGATTCTGCCCTTGTATCCAGCCTGCTCTCCCTCCTCCACCTGTGCTGCAAAGAACGCAAGTGCCTTATAGTGGCTCTGGGAAAGTCCGTTACAGAGTGCTTACAGGACCCTTGAGCCTGGGTTCCTTAACCTTTGGCGTGGCTAATTCCTGGGCATCCAGGACTTGCACTCGTGTGCAAACATTGTGGAAATACTGTTTATCTCTTTCAGTCTCTCCTTAATTGTCCCAGCCTCCAGCAGCCTCAGGAAGCCCCACGTTGGTGCGCTGAGCTAGTGCGATTCATGACTTGACAGAGAATGTAGCCTGTGTGTTAAATGGCCACCTGGTGCCTGCTACTGCAGTTTCACCTTGGGGGCCACTCGTGGTGGGCAGACAAATAAGTATCTTCTGTTCTTTACTTTGAGGGGTTGCAGTGGGTCAAGACCCAGCGGAAAGCCGCACAGTACAAGGAGCCTTTTAAAAATCACCGAGAAAGAACTCAGCTGAATAGCAGCTAATTTTTAGAGCTGGCCAAGGTAGTTTTAAATTTGGCCATGTCTCTTAGAGGTTGACTTAACTGCTTTGGGCAACAAGGATAACAAATAATGGATATTGAGTTACCTGCTCATTAGCCTTGCTAATGAGCCAGAGTTCAGAGCTGATTTGTTTCCATGAGACTTCACCACACCTGCACCCTGGACCCTGGACCCCTACATAGTGATTTTGCATAGAGATGTGATCTTTGTCACAAGTGAAGGACCTGGTTTCTGCAGGCTGTAAGGTCCAGTGGTTCTTGGGGAGGCCATGCAGTTTCCAAATGGCAGTCAGTTGGGAATTTTTGTTTTGCTTTATATTTTTAAGGATAACTGTCTCACTTTTTTTATTTCTTTGGAAATGATTCTTGTGGAGGTGAAATTTCTCCCATGGTCAATGCAAATCCTGATGCTATTTGGGGTCATCCAAGCTTCCATGTGAAACTGCACCTTTGAAAAAGGTTCAATCGGAAATTAAAAGATAGGCCTGTGCCCGTGATGCAGGATGTCATTGGTGGGTTCTGGGGGCAAAGAGGGTGCATGCTACCACAGCTGTTGGCTGGTCCTGGCCATATTAGAAATATTAACAGAGTTTAGTTTGTCACATGGATACCCCCTGCCACTTTGTAAAGGGCATTGTTGGTCTAGAAAAATGATTTGATCATTTCAATTGATCAGAAGAGACATTTGACAAAGTTCAGCATGCCTTGGTTAAAGTCCTGGGGAAAGTAGAAATAGGTGGGACTTACCTTAAAATAATAAAGGCCATATATGAGTGGGAGCTGGGTGTCTGAGCTCAGGCTTTCATGATTATGTAACAAGCATTTCATCCACTGAGCCCTCTCTTTCATTTTTCATATATTCTTTTGATGATCTTTGCTTTCTTACTTTCATTCATTCATTTTCCCATGTGTTGAGTATTAATAAGGGCAAATGAAAGAAAGGAATCATATCTCTACTTATGGAATACTCACACATGGAATACCACATGTGTACTAATTCTTTAATTTGTTCTATCATTAAGAGTCAATAGAAAAATCAGTATTTTAAGTTTTTTAAACAATAAGCTGAGGTTTAGGGGTTTAAGTATCACTGACTGATACAGTGGATTGAACCATGGTATTAATTTTGGCAGTTTGAATCAATGCCCATATTCTCTCTATTGTGCCATGCTGCTGGACAGAGTTCTCAAAAGAAGAAATATGGGCTGGAGAGATGGCTTAGTGGTTAAGGTGCTCAGTGGCAGCCAAAAGACCTAGGTGTGATTCACCAGTACACACATAAAGCTGGATACACAATGTTGTGCATGTGTCTGGAGTTTGTTTGCAGTGGCTGGAGGCCCTGGTGCACCCATTCTCTCTCTATATCTTCCTCTTCCTCTCTCTCAAATTAGAAAAAAGAAGACATATAAACTGCGCATGGTGTTGCATGCCTTTAATCCCATCACTTGGGAGGCAGAGGTAGGAGGATTGCCGTGAGTTTGAGGCCACTCTGAGACTACATAGCAAAATTTCAGATCAAGCTGGGCTAGTGAGACCCTCTGGAAAACAAACAAACAATCAAAAAAGACATATAATGGCAAGTAAATATTTTAATAAGTGTTCCACACCCTTAGCCATCAGGAAAATGTAAATTTAAAACTACTTTGAGATTCCATCTCATTCAGTCAGAATGGCCACCATCAAGAACACAAGTGAGCCTAACCAACTGCTTTCTTACTGGGTTTGAGGCCTATTCCACATGGAGAAATTCATGGCTGATATTGTAACTTTTGTCAAAAGTCTTTGGCTCAGAACATCACAGGTTGTATACAGAAATCTATCATTGTTGTTTTACTAAATGGCCATGTTGCCAAATTGCCTTATAGGTATTTGTACCCATAGACTAGTGTTCCTCTCAGTCTTGGACAGAGCAGATTCCTTTTGTTTTTCTCAATTTTTATTAATATTTTCCATGATTATAAAAAATATCCCATGGTAATACCCTGCCACCCCTCCCAACTTTCCCCGTTGAGAAATTCCATTCTCCATCATATCCTCTCCTCATCTCAATCAGTCTCTCTTTTATTTTGATGTCATGATCTTTTCCTCCTATTATGATGGTCTTGTGTAGGTAATGTCAGGCACTATGAGGCCATAGATATCCACACAATTTATGTCTGCAGGGAGCACGTTGTAAGGAGTCCTACCCTTCCTTTGGCTCTGACATTCTTGCCACCTCCTCTTCCGCATTAGACCTTGAGCCTTGGAAGGTGTGATGGAGATGTTACTCGGTACTCTAGTCACTTCTTTCCAGCACAATGATACCTTTTTAGTCATCCCAAGGTCACTGCCATCTGAAAAGAGAAGATTCTCTACCCAAAGTGAAAGCAGCATTAATATAAGGGTATAAATATTAAGAGAAGTGCTTACTGGACAGTTTGACAAGCATTGTATACACATTTTTCCAGACATCAGCAGATGTTACAACCTTGGGCTCATGACTATACCTGTTTTAATTTTCAGTATCAGGGATGTATTCCCCCCCCCCCCATGGAGAGGGCCTCCAGTCTAATTGGAGGGCATTTGATTTCCACCATGACAGACATGCCACTATTGCACCCAATGGCTCATTTATGAGGCTTGCAGTGTCCACTATTGAGTGTCTTCACTGGTGATATCTCTTTCTCCTATTGAATTACATGTAGAATGGCTTCTTCCAGCTTTGTGTCAGCTGCTCTACATGGAGGAGGTTATCAGCTCAGTTCCAGCAGGACTTCTCAGTGGCCTTGCAGCCCAAGTATGTGGAGTCTTCAGCATTAGGGTCTTACCATCTATTCCTGGTGGGAAACCAAGGGCCTCGGCAATGGCCTATAGTGTTTTGGGGGCATCAGGGACCTCCCTGGCCAAAAACTCACTGGAAGTATCCCATCCCTAGCACTGAAAATTTTCTAACAAAAATCTATGGCTCCTGAGTGTGTTCTCTGAAACTAGAGGATTCCATATGATTTATTTGCATCCTCTTAGATTTTCAGTAGCCCTCCTTCCACCTTTCCTTTACTCAATCTCTTCCCCTGACCTCACTTTGGGCCTTTGCAGCCCCATTAATCTATTCTTCTACTTACATATATACAATACCAAACTATTAAGTACCCTCCTCCGTTCCTTTCTTTTCCCTTTATATACCCTTTTTAACTTACTGGTCTCTGCTACTGAGTTGTATCCTTCTTACACAGAAGCCCAATCATCTGTATCTAGGATACACATATGAGGGAGAACATGTGGCACTAGGCTTTCTGGGCCTGGGTTACCTCACTTAGTATAATCATTTCCAGATCCACCCATTTTCCTGAAAATTTCATATGATGATCTCATTAGACATAGAGGAAGCATTTGACAAAATCCAACATCCCTTCATGATAAAAGCCCTACAGAGACTGGGAATACAAAGAACATATCTCAATATAATTAAAAGCTATTTATTACAAGCCTACAGCCAACATACTACTAAATGGGGATAAACTGGAAGCTTTTCCACTAAAATCAAGAACAACACAAGGGTGTCCACTGTCCCCACTTTTATTTAATATGGTACTGGAAGTCGTAGACATAGCAATAAGACAAGAGACACACATAAAAGGGATACAAATTGGAAAGGAAGAGATCAAGTTATCATTATTTGCAGATGACATGATTCTATATATAAAGGACCCTAAAGACTCTACCAGCAAACTGTTAAAGCTGATAAAAACCTACAGCCATGTAGCAGGATACAAAATAAATACACAGAAATCAGTAGCATATCTATATGCTAAAAACAAACATACAGAGGATGAAATCAGAGAATCACTCCCATTCACAATTGCTTCAAGAAAATAAAATACCTTGGAATAAACCTAACCAAGGAAGTAAAGGATCTCTACAATGAAAACTATAAAACACTCAAGTGAGAAATTGCAGAAGACACTAGGAAATGGAAAAACATCCCTTGTTCCTGGATTGGAAGAATCAATATTGTGAAAATGGCAATCTTACCAAAAGCAATCTACACATTTAATGCAATCCTCATCAAAATACCAAAGGCATTCTTCATGGAAATAGAAAAAAACAATCCAAAAATTCATTTGGAATCACAAAAAAACTCAAACATCTAAAATAATACTGAGCAACAAAAATAAGGTGGAAGGTATCACCATACCTAATTTTAACCTATACTACAGAGCCATAGTAACAAAAACAGCATGGTACTGGCACAAACGCAGATATGTAGATCAATGGAACAGAATAGAGGACCCAGATATAAGTCCAGGTAGCTACAACCACCTGATATTTGATAAAAATGCCAAAAATACTCATTGGAGAAAAGACAGCATCTTCAGCAAATGGTGTTGGGAAAACTGGATATGTATCTGTAGAAGGATGAAAATAGATTCTTCTCTCTCTCTCTATGCACAAAAATTAAATCCAAATGGACTAAAGACCTTAACATCAGACCTGAAACTCTAACACTGCTAGAGGAAAAAGTAGGGGAAACCCTTCAACATATTAGTCTTGGCAAAGACTTTCTGAATACAACCCCAATTACTCATGAATTACAGCCACAGATTGACTGCAGGGACCTCATGAAATTACAAAGATTTTGCACCGCAAAGGACACAGTGAAAAAAGCAAAGAGGCAACCTACAGAATGGGAAAAAATCTTTCCCAGCTATATATCTGACAAAGGATTAATATCTAGGATATACAAAGAAATCAAAAAGTTCAATAATAAGGTTCAAAAAAGCCAATTAAAAAATGGGCTATGGAGCTAAATAGAGAGTTCTCAAAAGAAGAAACATGAATGGTGTATAAGCATCTAAAAAATTGTTCTACATCCCTAGACATCAGGGAAATGTAGATTATAACTACATTGAGATTCTATCTCACTCCTGTCAGATTGGCTACCATCATGAAAACAATGATCATAAATGCTCGCGGGGATGTGGAAAAAGAGGAACACTTCTACTCTGTTGGTGGGAATGCAATCTGGTCCAGCCATTGTGGAAATCAGTGTGGAGGTTCCTATGACAACTAAAAATTGATCTACCATATGACCCAGCTATAGCACTCCTAGGCATATATCCTAAGGACTCATTCCATTTCTTTTTTTTTTTTTTTTAAATTTTATTTATTTATTTATTTATTTATTTATTTATTTATTTATTTGAGAGAGACAGACACAGAGAGAAAGACAGATAGAGGGAGAGAGAGAGAGAATGGGCGCGCCAGGGCTTCCAGCCTCTGCAAACGAACTCCAGACGCGTGCGCCCCCTTGTGCATCTGGCTAACGTGGGACCTGGGGAACCGAGCCTCGAACCGGGGTCCTTAGGCTTCACAGGCAAGCGCTTAACCGCTAAGCCATCTCTCCAGCCCTCATTCCATTTCTTTAGAAGTACATGCTCAACCATGTTTATTGCAGCTGAATTCATAATAGCAGGGAAATGGAACCAGCCTAGATGTCCCTCAACTGATGAGTGGATAATGAAGATATGGCACGTTTATACAATGGAGTCTACACAGAGCAGATTCTTTTTGTAGGGTTGACTGATATAGAAAGTCTTAACTTGTTAAAGTGCAGAAAGTATGCACCTGTTGAGTTCTTAGCTCTAAGCAAGACATCTATATGACCCCTCTAAGGTTTAGATAGCATTCCAGAAAAGGAGATATAAATAATGTAAGATCTGCATGACTGGGAGTAGTGCTGTGAAAAGCTGTCATCTGGATATGAAGTGACTGTTGCACTCTAATGAAAACACAACAGTTGTGTTTACCTGCACAGGAACAGTAGCAGATTTTGCCCATCAACATTCCATCATGGATGGATGGATTGTTCTTTAGCTTCATTCCTCTCTGAAGAGAACTTGGCAGTTGCTGGTTGCTGGAAGAAGGGGAGATATTTTCTTCAGTGGTGTAGCCACTGGTAAGTTGCCCATAGTCTGTTAAATAACCCCCAGCTATGCCCATGCAAGAAATCCTAATTAAACAGTGGGTCACAAAAGGAAACATGGAAGTAGGAGGGAAACTAGTTAAAAAGATGAAGTGGTTTAGGGGGAGTAGGAGGAGGTAAAGATAGTAAATGTGGGTGAATATTATAAAATAATATACAAGAATGAAATTGTGGACTTCCGGCCAAGATGGCGACTGCCTAGCTGCGCTGCAGATACCGGGGAAAGAAAGGCAAGAAATTAAGGGTTATCAGGGCCTTCCTGCCAGTGGGAGGGCACAGAGTGGGGAAAACCAGGGAATCACGGACCCCTCTTGGGTGGGTAGTCTATCCCCCCATACAGCCACCGCGCCACGTGCCCAAAGGGGCTGCGCTCTGATTGCGTGCCTGCCAGCCCATTGCACGCCTGCCAGCCCATTGCACACCTGCCAGCCCGCTGGGCTGACCGCACGGGGACCTCCACCGTTGTGCTTTGATCGCGCGTGCTGGCACGCCACGCTGTGCTCAGTTCACACACCCACAGGGGCCACCTCTGCTGTGATTAGGTGGCTGCCAGACCCCCCTGTTGCTGTGCTCCAATCATGCACCCGCCAGCCAGCCTCTGCTGTGTCCCGATCCCGTGCGACATCAGCTGCCTATGCACTACAATTGCACGTGTAGCAGGCCTAATCCCACAGCAAGGGCCATACAAGCCCACAGTGAGTCACTAGCTCCAGCTCAGGTGCCATCCTCTACCTGTCCATTGCCTCCCATCCCCCATTCCCCTGAGGCAGGAGAGCGCAGAATATTTGCAGGTCCCAGTGTTCCCAGCCAGAGTTTGGGCAGCTTCAGGGCTTGCTACCTCAGTCCCCTTTCAAGCTCGAAGGCAGGCAGCTTTGGTGCATTACTGGGTGAGATTTCAGGCAACTTTGGCACCCCTGTAAGGCAGTAGATAGGCGGCTTTGGCAAGAGAAAGCAAAAACCCAGGCTGCTTGCAACTGCCCCACGCTGTCTTGGATTCTCATTGAGCTAGAACACAGGCTGCTCCACCCACCTACCTGCACACACACTGATATGGGTAGACCACAACGCAAAAGAAATAACATGAAAAATAAAATGCAAGAAAATCCAGACAGATCACCCAGTCCAACAAGGATTACAGCTAATCAAAACATAGAAGGGTGTTTAGGATCAGAACATCAAGTGGAAGCTATGAGCAATGCAAACCTGACCAACCTACTGTTAGAACTTGCAGGAAAGCTACAAAGGACAGATAATGGTGTGGATGCTACCATCACTAAGCTAGAGCAATATGATAAGACACTGGAAAGAATTCAAAGAGAGCTAAGAGAGTTGAGGGAAAGTGAAAAAAAAAGAGGACCTTAAAAATCAGCTGGCCACACTAAATGAAAATATAAAGAAATGCAAGGATGATTTCCAAGAGAGTCAGAAAATGAGGTGAAAAGGGAGCTGGACAGAGTGATGGAAGTGATACATAGGAAAGTGGTAGAAAATGCAAACTTAATTGAACAAGTCCAAAACTCGCTAGAGGCTCACAAGAATAGAGTCTGCAAAGTGGGGGATAGAAACTCTGATCTGGAAGAGAGGATGGAAGAAACAGTTCGAGAGACCAAAAATTTCAGTAAATTCAAAAGTTCCTGTGAACAGAACATGAGAGAATTGTGGGATACACTTAAACGTCCTAATATCAGAATCATTGGAATACCAGAAGGAGAAGAAGTTCAGACCAAAGGCATGGAGAACTTATTTAACACAATAATTGAAGAAAACTTCCCCCTTCTCTTAAAAGAAAGGCCCATCAAGATACAAGAAACAAACAGAACTCCTAACTGACTAGAACAAAGGAGAAACTCCCCAAGACATATTATCATTAAGACTTTAAACATTGACACCAAAGAGAAAATCCTAAAAGCAGCTAGGGATAAAAAGCACACCACTTTCAAAGGAAACCCCATCAGAAGTACTTCAGACTTCTCAAGGGAAACCTTGAAAGCTAGAAGGGCCTGGAATGAAACCCTTAAAACTCTAAGAAACTAAGGCTTCCAACCCAAACTGCTCTACCTGGCAAAAGTCTCCCTTATAATAGATGGTGAAAGGAAAACTTTCCATGACAAAACTCAGCTTTACAATTATATGAACACAAAACCAAACCTACAGAAAGTATTCCAGGAAGTTCTCCACAGAGAAGAAACAAATAACCAAACACAAATGCCTACAAGAAGCAGATCACAACAACCAAACCCAGAGTAGACAAAAAAAATTTCAAATTCCATGAAAACACCAACACACCTCTACCACCACAACATGGCAGGGATCAAATCAAATCTCACAGTCATCACCCTAAATATTAATGGCCTTAATTCACCCATCAAGAGACACAAGCTAACAGGGTGGATCAAAAAATTAAACCCCGCAATCTGCTGCCTTCAAGAAACCCACCTTACCACTAAAGACAGAAACCTCCTCAGGGTGAAAGAGTGGAAAACAATATTCCAAGCAAATGGGAATAAGAAACAAGCAGGTGTAGCTATATTAATATCAGATAAAATTGACTTCAAACCAAAAACAATCAAAAAAGACAAAGAAGGCTACTTCCTACTTATGAAGGGAACAATCCATCAAGAGGATATTACAATCATAAATGTGTATGCACCAAACACAGGGGCACCACAGTTCATAAAACAAAACCTACTTGACAATAAAACAGAAATAACCACCAACACCATCATAGCTGGGGACTTCAACACACCATTATCAGTAATAGACAGATCATCCAAACAGAAACCCAACATGGAAGTAAGAGAGCTCAACAAAACCATAGAACACTTAGAGCTAACAGACCTCTACAGAACTTTCCATCCCAAATCCACAGACTAAACATTCTTCTCAGCAGCCCATGGAATATTCTCTAAAATATACCATATACTGGGTCACAAAGACAGCTTCCACATATTTAGGAAAATTGATATAATTCCCTGCATGATATCAGATCATAATGCTATATTCCTAGAAATCAACAAAAAAAAAAAACCAACAAGAACCCCAATGGCAACTGGAAGCTGAATAGCACACTCTTAAACAATAAATGGATAGTGGATGAAATAAAAAATGAAATTGCAAAATTCCTGGAATTGAATGGCAATGAGAACACATCATACCAAAACTTATGGGACACAATGAAGGCAGTCCTCAGGGGAAAATTCTTAGCACTGAATGCCTTCACAAAAAAGACAGAAAGATCCCAAATCAATAACCTAGCCATTCACCTAAAGGCACTGGAAAAACAAGAAAAATCCAACCCAAAGAGCTCCAGAAGGAAAGAAATAATTAAACTAAGAGCAGAAATTAATGAATTGGAACCCAAGGATTTTTAAGGCAATTGACAAAACAAAGAGCTGGTTCTTTGAAAAAATAAACAAGATTGACAAACCTCTGGCCAATTTGATCAAGCAAAAAAAGGAGAGACTCCAAATTAACAAAATTCAAAATGAAAAAGGAGAGATCACAACAGACATAAGTGAAATTGGCAGAATCATCAGGACTTATTTCAAAAACCTCTACTTCACAAAACTGGAAAATGTGGAGGAGATGGATAAATTCCTGGACGCATATCATCTACGAAAGCTAAACTCAGAGCTGATTAATCACCTCAATGAACCCATCACACTCATGGAGATTGATAAAGTAATAAAAAACCTCCCAAAAAGAAGAGTCCAGGACCAGATGGATTCCCAGCTGAATTTTATCAAACCTTTCATGGAAGAACTCAAACCAATCTTTCTAAAACTGTGTCACACAATTGGAGAACAGGGAAAGCTACCCAACTCCTTCTATGAAGCTAGTATCACCCTAATCCCAAAACCAGGCAGAGATGCCTCAAGAAAAGAAAACTACTGGCCTATTTCTCTAATGAACATAGATGCAAAGATCCTGAACAAAATACTTGCAAACCGAATTCAACAACACATCAAAAGCATTATCCACCTGGACCAAGTGGGATTTATCCCAGGAACACAAGGGTGGTTCAACATATGAAAATATGTCAATATAATATACCACATAAACAAGCTTAAACATAAAAACCACATGATCCTTTCAATAGATGCAGAAAAGATACAACATCACTTCATGATCAAAACATTTGAGAAAATTGGCATGGCCAGTTCACATCTTAACATAAAAAGGCAATATACAAAGCTCCAAAGGCCCAAATAATACTTAATGGAGAGAGACTGGAGGAATTCCCATTGAGATCAGGAACAAGACAGGGATGTCCTCTCTCACCTCTGCTTTTCAATATAGTTCTGGAAGTCCTAGCTCAAGCAATAAGACAGGAGAAGGAAATTAAAGGGATACAACTTGGAAAGGAAGAAGTTAAGTTAGCTCTATTCGCTGATGACATGATTGTATATGTAAGAGACCAAGAGACTCCATCCCAAAATTCCTGAAGGTGATTAACTCCTATAGCAAAGTAGCAGGATACAAAATCAATGCACAAAAATTGGTAGCATTTCTGTATGCAAATGACAAAGATACAGAAAAAGAAATAAAGGACATAGTCCCATTTTCAATAGCAACAACAACTAAAAAAATACCTTGGAATAACGTTAACCAAAGAAGTAAAAGATCTATACAACGAAAATATAAAAACTCTCAGAAAAGAAATTGAGGAGGACTTGAGAAGATGGAAAGACCTCCCATGCTCCTGGATAGGCAGTATTAGCATTGTGAAGAGGACAATCATACCAAAGGCAATATATAGATTTAATGCAATTCCAATTAAAATCCCTAGAGTGTTCTTCACAGAGATAGAAAAAATGATCTCAAATTTCATATGGAAAGGCAGAAGGCCTCACATATCCAAACATATCCTCAGCAAAAGAAATACCTCTGGTGGCATCACCATACCTGATATAAAGCTATACTACAAAGCCATAGTAATAAAAAACAGCATGGTACTGGCATAAAAACAGGAGTATAGACCAATGGAATAGACTTGAGGACCCAGATTTTGGGTCAAGCAACTATTGCTACTTGATGTTTGAAAAAGGCCCGAACAATATAGGCTGGAAAAAAGACAGCATCTTCAACAAATGGTGCTGGACAAACTGGATAACCACATGCAGGAAACTAAAACTTGATCCACACATTTCACCATGCACTACACTCAAATCCAAATGGATCAAAGACCTCAACATAAGACCAGAAACTCGAATACTACTGGAAGAAAATTTGGGAAGTACTTTCCATGATATAGGAATGGAAAAAGACTTCCTGAACAATACCCCAGTGGCTCAAGTTCTTAAACAGTCACTCAACCAATGGGATTGTATAAAGCTGAAGAGTTTCTTTACAGACAAGCATATAATAAGCAAAGCCAATAGAATACCCACATAGTGGGAGAAAATATATGCTGATTATCCCACTGATAGAGGCCTAATCTCTAGAATCTACAAAGAACTCAAAAGTCTAAACAATAAGACAGATACCCCACTCACAAAATGGGGCACAGAGTTGAACAGGCAATTCACAGAGGAAGATATACAAATGGCAAACACACACTTAAGAAAATGTTCATCATCCCTAATCATCAGAGAAATGCAAATTAAAACAACTATGAGATTCCACCTTAGCCAATAAGGATAGCCAACATCAAAAAATCAAATGAAAATAAATGCTGGCGAGGATGTGGAGAAGCAGGAACACTCATTCACTGTTGGTGGGAATGTAGGATGGTACAACCACTTTGGAAAACAACATGGAGACTCCTTAAAAATCTGACTATAGAAATACCAACAGAGCCAGTTATACCCTTACTGGGCATCTACCCTAAAACCTTCAAACCATAGGCCAGAGAGATTTGCTCAACCATGTTTGTAGCAGCTTAATTCGTAATAGGTAAAAGCTGGAATCAACCCAGATGTCCATCATTAGAAGAAAGGATAACGAAGATGTGGTATATCTACACAATGGAATTCTATACAGCAGTAAAAAAAAAAAAAAAAAAAATGACACAAAGAAATTTGAGGAAAAATGGTTGAACCTGGAACAGATCATTCTCAGTGAACTTACCCAATCACAGAAAAAAAATTGACACATAGTCTCACTCATCTACAGCACTTAACCTGAATCTGCCCAAGATACCTTACATACCCAGCAAGCACCTCATGGACTAGACAATAGGATGGATGGGGAAGGCAGAGACGGCATCAAAGGGTGGAAAACAGTAATCTGGACCCAAATGGCAATGGTTCCATAAAATTCTACTTCCCAGAAGACAGTCCAAATGGCTGAACCTTCTCTAGACCCTTACAGGAAACACCTGAACCACAAGACACTGGAGATGGTAGGATCAAGACTAACCTAAATCTTCTACATCTTCCCTCCCTCCCTCTCCCCCCCCCACTCCTCTGTAACTCTTGTATATTAGGTATGTTTTTCCTCAATTTCTTTGTGGGCACTGACCTGTAATCCCCACTTCCAGCTTGGGCCTACCATCCACATTGAGCTTTTGATCAGAGAAACCTACAAGGTTTCCCAAAACAATGACAGACTTCTGTCAGAGTACTTGATGACCCACAAAAGGCCAATGGTAAGACCCTATTGCTGAAGACTCCATACGCAGCTGACACATAAAATGGAATGGCATGGCTGGAAGCCAGGAGAGAGTCAGTCCCCAGACAGTCAGCGTGCCTAGTGCCAGAAGGTGCTACATGGGTGACTGAGGGAAATGACGAATATCTGTCTAAGCAACTTATTATCTAACCTAATTAGCAACAAATAACCTGATGTGATGCCCACACAAGTGCAATAGTGGCACACAGCAATGGTGGGGAACCAACTGCTCTTGATTTGGCTAACTGATCCCCTCAGTGGTACCAGACCCAGAGCTGGAGCTGGGAAACAAGTCAGAACCATACCCAAACATAAGCCCACTCTCCAATATCAAGCTACCATTAATCATGAGGTACAAGAGGGCCTACACCTATCAAACTCTCTATCAAAAAAGTAATTGTTATCTCAATTTTCTGGGTGCTAACTTACTCTCCGTTGGAGAATCTGCTTCTCTTTTTCAAATAGATGCATATCCTAAGGAGAGAGTTGCCCCAACATACCTCAAAAGGGGCCCGACTAAAACTAAGGACAATTGGCCAAACAAGCAAGGGTGATGTTTTCCTGATGAACTGGATACCAGCACAAAGGGGAAGGAGATCAACACAGAGAAAAATCAACTCCTACCAAATCAGAGAGCTAGAGCCTCAGAGGCCCCCAACATCTCAGCACTGAAGCAGACCAAAAATGAACCCAACATGGCTCAGGGAAATTTTGCGGAAGAGGGGGTAGAAAGAATGTCAGAGTCACATGTTGGGTCATGATATGCAGAGACAATTATCGTACCAATAACTGTGGGCTAACTCCACAATGCACGACCCATTTACATCAACAAGGAGGGTCCAATGGGAGGGGGTAGATCATGGATGAGCCTAAACAATAATACCAAACTGCCTGTATTTGCTGAAAAGAAAACTAATAAATGAAATTTTAAAAAATAGAATTAAATTGTAAATAAGGAAAAGAAGATATTGCATTACAATTTACATAAACCATAAAAAGAGAAACTAACATTAAAATTTTCCATGAAAGACATGTTTACTAATCTTTAAAGGAAACTGAAGTAGGAGGGGTTAGCAATTACCTTTTCATTGCTCATAAAAAACACCTGACCAGAAGCAGCCTGTGGGAGGGAAGGGTTATTTTGGCTCACAGTTTCTGAGGAAGCTTCATCATGGCAGGGACAGCAAGGAAAGAGCAAAGAGCCAGGAATACCATCTCCTTGCCAACCAATAGAAAGGAGAGATTGGTTGCTTATTAAAACTGGCAAATGGGACTGGCCTATGTAATCCCAAGCCCTTCCTCCCAGTGAACACCTCCTCCAGGCAGGCTTCACTGGCCGCAGGCTCCATCAGGTGGGGAATGTGAAGTATATTTTCAACTTGTGTGCTTGTCTTCACCAGAGTCTGCTTCCCAGAGAAAATAATTTAGGGCAGTTTCCTCTCTCACATATTATCAGTAAGGGATGGTGAGAATATTTGGTACTGGGTGAGATAGTATAATTGACATTATGTTAGTCCACAGTTATATTGACATTATGTTAACCAGTTGTGGTGGATAAGGAATAGTATGTTTTCTTGATATATGCACAAGATACATGCATGTCTAAAAATAGATGAGGAATATTACAAATAGCCTGGGGGTCTCTTTTATTAGATTTTGGTGATTTGTTTTGATTTGGGAACAAACATAAACTACAACTGAATATTTTACTTCATCCTCCTTATCAAAAAATTTGACTATAAGTTTTGAGGTGGCTCTGGACTAGACAAAGTCTTTGTAGATTGTGTAGGTGGAAACAGTAACCTGCTTGTACAGTGGGCTCAGACTTATGTGGCTTCCTTTTTACACACTGAACACATCTTTTATTGTAACATAATGATGGAGGATGAAAATACAAGCTTGGTTATGGAATATACATGTGACATTGATTAGCCTGTGTGTCATCCTGACTCAGCACTCACTCTATTATGAAGCAGGCATTTGATTTCTATTTTACAATATGTTCCAGGAGTATAAAGTCTACCATTTAGTGGTTTTATTGGTGTGCTTTCTCTTCTCTTTTGACCAGTAGTTTTCATCATTGATTAATCATGAAATCCATTAAAAACATATCATTCTAAGTGTAATTCCTTATTGAAAAGAAACTATCACTCTCCAGTAGAGCATCCTGCATATCCTACATCTGATGAAAGATATGATGATATGAGGGAAATTATGTAATCAAGACAATCCTTTTGAGCTGGAGATATAGTTCAGTGGTTAAAGGTACTTGCTTGCAAAGCCTGATGGCACACACATAGAGCCATATGCACAAAGTGGCACATGTGTCTGGAGTTCTTTGGCAGTGGCAGGAGGCACTCACACACTCATTCTCTCTTTCAAATAAATAAAATTTTGAAAATGCCTCAAAAACAAATTTGTTATTTTTTTAAAAGGCTCTTTTTAAAAAAATTTTTATTTATTTATTTATTTGAGAGCGACAGACACAGAGAGAAAGACAGAGGGAGAGAGAGAGAATGGGTGCCCCAGGGCTTCCAGCCTCTGCAAACGAACTCCAGATGCATGTGCCCCCTTGTGCATCTGGCTAACGTGGGACCTGGGGAACCGAGTCTCGAACCGGGGTCCTTAGGCTTCACAGGCAAGCGCTTAACCGCTAAGCCATCTCTCCAGCCCTTAAAAGGCTCTTAATGGAAGTTTTATATTGTTTTTCCCCTCCCCTTTCTGTACAGCATTTTCCATTTAGGCCACTTTACAATGACATGGTAATTGTTATTCTATAAGACCAAAGTTCTACTCTGGTATTAATTGCTCAACTTTGTTTTACCCTTGGAGAAAAGACAATAGTGGGGTGTAAAGTGTAAAATAATAACTTTTCCCCTTCAGTTCCACCGTAAAACTCTCTCCACACTATTTTGAGCCTTTATTGAGCTTTTCTCCAAGTGCCTGTTGTCCATCAGAGTCCTGACTCAAGTATACTAAATTAAAATTGAATAAACATAATTTTTGTATGAAAATCTTATCATTGTGAAGTACTTGTTGAAAACAGATATTTGTCCAGATTCATATGTATACTTATATTCCTGGCAACTTACTTTACACTATTTTGTTATCCACTGTTTAAATCACCAGTATGTTATGGTTGTTAATAGAGTTTGAATTTTCTCGGCAGTGGTTCCAAGGAATTTCAATGTATATGTAAGTTCTTTATTATCAATTGGCTGATATTTTAGTTGTTTCATTCACATTTCAACATGTATTGGATTGACTCTCTGACTTTTAAATCTATGTACACACCTGTAATTACGAAGTACTCTCTCACATATATTTGAAGTCTTCATAAGTAGACCTTTGCTTCTTAAATTATACTAAAATTTTAGCCTATTATTTGGTGTGGAGTAATTGATTATGTACTGTGAGTTAGTTTTTGAATTAATATTTATATCTTACCAGGGTTTAATTGTGATGAAAACAACCAATTACTATATTCAAATAACACATTGATACCAAAACAACTCCACTTTTGTTTTCCTCTTTCTCCTTAGTATTGTAAGTTTCAAAATCCTTGTTTCATTTGCCAAAGCAAATAGTTCTCCAGAGAAAATTCTTTAACCATGATATCATTCTAAATGTTCATGTTTTTGCAGTGCATCTTGGTCACTGATCTCCTGAGGTATGTGTTACTAGCTTCATATCTTTCCACAGCAGGATATTATATGGCACTTTGCATTAGAGAGCAAAGGAAAATCTGACTCTGTGAAGATGCTACTATTTTCATACAGCCAAAAACAGATGGATGTGATAACTTTAGCTTTGAGAAGAGTGAATTTATACCCCTGCTTCTGTGCTTTGAATTGCTATGTGTATGAGTCATAGCCTAAAGTGCATGAGTGAGCCTAAAGTAGCATCAGGAAAGTATATATATATATCCAGATTCATACATATACATTACAAGTATATAATGTAATATAATTATATATTATAATATATAATATATCTTATAAAATAAAAAATCTATAAAATAAAGTATAAATAATAATTATAAAAATATATAATGTGTGTGTGTGTAAAGACTAAGGGACTTTGGCTTTGAGCTAGGACCACATAGTATCTGAGGAACTAAAAAAAAGACATTGGAAAACAACAAATAACTTTTTAATACATGGGATTCATGAAAGGCTGCAATCAATCATTATGTTTTCCAATTGTATAAATTATCTTCTTTCACTTGATAAATAAATAAACATTTGATGATGCATAAGAGTAAAGTGCATAAGGCTTATATGTTTTTCTGTCCCCTGACTTTCAAGTGAAATAGGCATCAACTGGTCACCTGTTCAAATAGAATCAAATTAACTGGGAATTTGTTGAATTTGCCAGAAACATGCATGTCATAGACATGTGAGCAGAAATAAATTGACATGGAGGCCAAAAGACTCAACATTGAAAAAATACTTTCCTATGTAATTTAATTTTGAAATATGATTTGGACAATTTTTTAAAAATGTTGCTTAAAATGAGCAGGATTCATATTTATTTTTCTTATGATGTTTGAATTAATGTATATATAAATTTATTTCTGAACCAAAGGTAGGATGAAAAAGGATTAAAGAGTTTTGATAAATAGGAATTTTTCTAGAAATAATTAAAAACTGGAATCACAGTGATACAAAAGTTATGGTAAAGGTATTGAATTTTTTGAATCTTGAAAACCAAAAGAAATAGGGTCACTTTGTTTCAGTTATGTTTGCAGTATTTATTTTAAAGGAGACATGACATATACAGCAGTAATAAGCAAAAGCAGAGGTGTTAGTAAATAAAAGTGGCTGGATTTTATTGCATATACAGAAGGTTTGTGTCCATTTAAAATATAAATACACAAAGCATTTGAGCTGAGGAATATGATGAGCTTTCAGTATTTGTGGAATGAGGAGGAAATACACATTGATGATTGTTCACATAGTACTTTGTTCAAATCTAGGTTATATCTACAGTGCCATTTAATTCAACTCTATATTGGGAACCTCATTACCAACTATGTCCTTTATTTATAGCAATTAAATGTCTGGGAATATGTTTGGAAGGATTTCTTAGTTTTGTATAGGTTCAAAAAAAGATTATGCATAATATACAAGGTGAAAAATTAGGTTTTACTCTTTTGCAACATGGATATTTCACTAGTTGAACATTAATGTGTTAAAAATTATTTCAGAGTAAAGCTAATCCACATGAAGACAATTTAAAACACTGCCATTCTGGAGTTCCCTGTGAATTCTTATGTCTTTCAGACATAGAAACTCTGTACCCTTGCACAGGCATCTGGAAATCTCAATCTCTAGACTGGGATCAGCATTCTGACTCTGTGTTGAGTGACTTTTCATGTTTAATGTCTCAAGCTTGATTAGTTTTTATGTTCTGTGGTATCTGAATATGTGCTATAGTTATATTTCATTCTATTTTAGACTCACTTTTGCAAAATTCTTAGTTCCTTTCCAGATAATTGGGAAGTGATAACAGAGAGGTAAATTCCCAACTGACACAGGCTCAATCAGATACTGTTACAAGAACTTTAGGGCTTAAAAAATACACTAGGAGATATAGTAATAGAATTTGTTATAATTATACAATTTCTATAGATTTGGACCAAAAAGCAATACAAGTCATAGTTCATTAATTTTTTTACTTAATATAATGTAAGCTTTATCTTTTTGCCTGATAATTATATACATTTTAAATCTCATGGTCCTTGTTGGATTTTTCTTTAACCAGTATTTATTTCTTCTTCCTTATTCTCTTCCGCCTCTTCTCAATTCTTCTTCACTTTTTATTATTCCTTATTTTGTGTTTACTTGGTCACTTCAGAACTCCATCTAGTCTCTTTGCATTTATTCTTTAAATATTTTTTTGTTCATTTTTTATTTATTTATTTGAGAGCAACAGACACAGAGAGAAAGACAGGTAGAGGGAGAGAGAGAGAATGGGTGCGTCAGGGCTTCCAGCCACTGCAAACGAACTCCAGACGCGTGCGCCCCCTTGTGCATCTGGCTAACGTGGGACCTGGGGAACCGAGCCTCGAACCGGGGTCCGTAGGCTTCACAGGCAAGTGCTTAACCGCTAAGCCATCTCTCCAGCCCGCATTTATTCTTTAGTTATGTAATCATATAAGTTTCCATGTGCTTCTAGTAATTCAAATTAATCTTCTATTTATCAGAAGATATTTATTTGCTCTATTTTATGCATATTATGATTCTAAGTTTTGGTATTTACTAATGAAAATATATACTTCTGAACATTATCAGGATTACTGTCTAGTTGAGAAAGAGAAGTTAATGAATTACGTTTCTACAGGCACTAAAAAGAAATAGTGAGCCAATACATTTAATTTACATATGAAAGCTTCTATTTTGACCACTAAAACAGTATGGATAGTTCAACCTATTATTGAATCATAGGAGATAATTTTTGTGCATGTTTATGGTGTGCATTTGTATGTGTGCCTTGTGCATGCATGTTTTATGTATGTTTGTGGGTACATTTGTCTCTGGGTAAGGGTATACCTGTGCCTGTGTTTAGAGGCAAGAGGTCAACTGCAATTGTCTTTCTTACTCACCCTTCAGCCATGTTTTTGAGACAGGCTCTCTTACTAAACTCAGAGTTCATGGATTCAGCTAGACAGCAAACCTTAGGGATTCTCCTGTATCCTGTTTCCCAAAGCCACTGGGTCTGGCTTTTACATGGATGTTGAGGACCTGAACTCATATCTTCATGGTCATGTGGAAAGAACTTTATCCACTGAGCCATGTTTCTTATAACTGCATTTTTTCATACATACTTTGATTCTCTATGCTTGCTGATACCATATTGTTTGTATTCACTTATTTTCCTCATGAGTTGGGCACTACTAAGGGAATTAAAGAAAGAAAAGTAACCTTAACATTTATGGAATACTCACACATGGAATACTTACATATTGAATCATAGTTATATGTTTCAATTGATTTAGCCTTAAAACATAACAGGAAAAAAGTCAATTTTTTTAATTTGTTAATTGATCAATAAACTGAGGTTCAGGGGAATAAATATCATGACTAATACTAATGTGTCATTGGCTAAATCATGATATTCATTTTGGCAAGTTGAGTCCAGTGCCAATATTTTGTTTACTATGCCATGTTGCTGTCTTGAGTAAACTAAAACTACAATATAGCATAATAAGCTGTTGTGTCAGGAGTTGAATAAGATGCTTTCTACTAATCATATAAAGCTAACCTTAGAATTTTGACAGGCATTTAATAAGCTTTGAAGTCAAATATTTTGCAGAGCTGGGAACTGGGAAGGGAAAGGTACTTGTTAACAGTAAGATTTGTAGTTGTGGAAGTGTTTGCATCAGTTGACAAAACATTAGCAGGTTTGTGCCTTTTAACCAATTTTTACCATTTCACTTCCATACCTCATCTCATTTATTGCATAGTCCATCATTATATTTTCTGCTTCTACTATGGTGACATCTTCAGAGTCTATATATAAGTCAGATCTACAGTATTTGTCTTTCTGACCCTATAATGCCACTGAGAACAAAGACTACATTCATTCATGTTACCACAAAAGAAATGGGGATTCCTTTCTTTGCAAAGACTGAAGACTATTCTGATGTTTGTATGTCTGTGTGGATAATACTCTCCTTTGTCAATGAATTCTTAGTTTGTTTATTGTGTTGGTTATTGTAAATTATTTTGCAATGAAAATGAGAATATAATTATTTAATATAATGAGGTCTATTACTCTTAATATATACCTTATAGAGTAATGGTGCCAGAATGTAATTTATTTTATATTTTTTGTTATTGACAACTTCCATAATTAGAGACAATAAACCATGATCATCCCCCTCCACAACTCCATTTTCCATCATATCCCCTTCTCCTCTCAATCATTATTTTGATATCATCATCTTTTCCTCCCATTATGATGATCTTGTGTGGGTTGTACCAGGCACTGAGAGATCATAGATATCCAGGCATTTTGTGTGGAAGAGTGTACTGTAAGCATTCTTTTGGCTCTTACATTCTTTCTGCCACCTCCTCTGCAATGGACCCTGAGCCTTGGAAGGTGTGATAGAGATGAGCAATCCTCTGTTAGTTCTTCTTAGCACTATGGTGCCTTCTGAGTCATCCCAGGGGTCACTACCATCTGAAAAGAGAAGCTTGTAACCAAAATTGAGAGTAGCATTAATATATGGGTATGCACATTAAGAGAAGTGCTTACTGGGCAGTTTAGTGAGCATAATATAAGCATTTAGTCACACACCAACCAGCATTACACCCGTAGGGCTCAGACTTCCTCCATCATAGGATTTTCAGTATCAGGCTTATATTCCCTCTCATGGAGCAGACCTCTAGTCCAATTAGAGAATGATTGGTTTCCCCCCATAACAGACATAATACTATTACACTTGTTGGCTCATTTGGCCTAGCTGGCCCAACTTAAAGCTTGCAGTGTCCACTATTGTTTATCTCCACTGAATACTTCTCTCTCCCCCATGAAACTGCATGCAGTGTACCTTATTACAGCTTTCTGTCAGCTCATCTACATGGAGGAGGTTTTCAGCTCAGCTTCATCAGGATTTCTCAATGACCTTGCCACTCAAGTATGAGGAGTCTTCAGCAATGGGTCTTACTATCTATTCCTTTATGCCTTTATGCATGGTACACAAGTTGCTTCTGCTGGCCTGCATACTCAGCTCTTGCTTTTAATTTTTGGAGAACTCTCTAAACTGTTGTTCTTAATGAGGACACTAATTTAATTTTTCCTAGCTGCATTTAAGGTTTTCCTTTTTAAATCCATATATATTTGTTATCATTTGACGTTTTGGTGATATTCATTTTGGTTTTTTTTTAAGGTTGATAATGTTCTTTTGCCAAGGATGAAATGATATTTTAATGTGATTTAATTTATGGTTCTAGGTTAATGATGTTCATCTTGTTTATATATCTATCTAATAGCTGGTTATAATGCTAAAATATAAGTAGATTCCATAACTTTGTGTTTCTCTTCTTCTAGCCTATTAACACAATTATCTTAATTTACAGATGTTCCTATTCTTTTACAGGCAGCACAGTCAACAATGGAAAGAGGGAATCACTATGAGGTGACAGAGTGTGTTCCTGGGACTCACCAACTCCTGGAGTATCCAACTGCTCCTCTTGGTCTTCTCCTCCATGTTTTATGTGGCAAGCATGATGGGAAACTCCCTCATCATGTTCACAGTGGCTTCTGACCCTCACCTGCACTCTCCCATGTACTTTCTGTTGGCAAACCTCTCCTTTGTTGACTTGGCTGAATCTTCTGTCACTCCTCCCAAGATGAAACACAAAGTCATCTCCTTTAGGGGCTGTGTCACTCAAATCTTCTTCATACATGTCATTGGTGGTGTGGAGATGGTGCTCCTTATAGCCATGGCCTATGACAGATATGTGGCCATCTATAAGCCTGTCCATTACCTGACCATCATGAGCCTAAGAACATGTATCTTTTTCTTAGTGTCTGCCTGAGTGGTTGGCTTTATACACTCTGTGGTTTAATTTTCCTTTATAGTAAATTTACCTTTCTGTGGCCCTAATGTGTTTGACAGCTTCTAATGTGACCTTCCTCAATTCATCAGGTTTGCCTGCACAGACACTGATTGACTGGAATTCGTGATCACAGCCAACAGTGGATTTATCTCTGTGGGTTCCTTCTTCATCTGGATCATCTCCTACATTGTCATCATAGTCACTGTTGAGAAGCACTCATCCAGTGGTTCCTCCAAAACTCTGTCTACACCATCAGTTCATGTCATTGCGGTAGTCCTCTTCTTTGGCCCTGTGATATTCTTCTAATTATGGTCTTCTTCCTTCACACACTTGGACAAACTTTTGGCCATATTTGATGCACTTGTCACTCTGTTTCTGAATCCTGTGTTCTATACATTCAGGAATCAAGAGATGAAGGTAGCAATGAGGAGAGTGTTCAGACAGCTACTGAAATATAAGTAACTTCCTAAACAGTGGCATTGTCAAGTTTCTTTTAAAAATATATTTTAGGGCTGGAGAGATGGCTTGGTGGTTAAGGAATTTGCCTGCAAAGCCAAAGGGTCTTGGTTTGATTTCCCAGGACCCATGTAAGCCAGATGCATAAAGTGGTGCATGCATCTGGAGTTCGTTTGCAGTGGCTGGAGGCCCTGGCATGGACATTCTCTCTCTCTCTCTATCTTTCTCCTCTTCTTTCTGTCTCTAAAATAAATAAAATATTTTTCAAAATTCTTTTAAAAAAATTTTATTTATTTATTTGAGAGGGAGAGAAAAAGGCAGATAGAGAGGGAGTGAGAGAATGGGCACACCATGGCCTCAGCCACTGCAAACCAACTCCAGATGCATGCACCACCTTGACCATCTGGCTTATGTGTGTATTGTCTTTGCAGGTAAGTGCTGTGACCTCTAAGCCATCTCTCCAGCCCTCCAGTGTCTTAATTTAACATAGTAGTACATTGTTGATCGAATTCTGAGAAGAACCTTTATTTGTGATTTTATGTTGTTTATTTGCATTCAAATATATGCAATTTTGTGTTATGTTTAGTAAGGAGGGACAATATCTTCTGAAAGCAAAGAAGAAATTGCATTCATTTATATAGCAAAGATTATAATAGTCATGAGCCGCTATTCCTAAGGAACAATATTTATAAGGTGTAAACAGCCATATAGAAGTGGAAATGCTACCTTAAGGCTTCAGAACCAGGAAAATTTTCTTTTATATTAAGCATGAATTTTCGGAATATTACCTGGGGACATTTCTAACGAAATTGTGAAGATTGTGAAGGTCAGGTGTGGTGGTGCATGCCTTTAATCCCAGCACTTGGGAAGTAGAAGTAAGAGGATCACCATGAGTTCTAGGCCACCCTGAGAGACTACATAGTGAGTTTCAGCTCAGTCTGGGCTGGCGTAAGCCCCTACCTCTGTAAACAAACAAAAAGAAAAAGAAAAAGAAAAAAGAAAAGAAAAGAAAAGAAAAGAAATAGTGAACTGGGTCATTTTCTCTGTCTGCAACTTGAAAGATCTAGAGAAAATACATACCACATTATATTTATTTCTAGGGAAGCAGACAGGGTTCTTGGTTTAAATGTCATGATAAAAGGAGCTCCTTGTATAACAAAAAGTAACATCAATCACTTAGCATTCCACTCCTGAAGTACTGCCTATACCTATTCTTAGTTCTGTATACTGAAGTGTTCTTTAGCACTAAAGTATGGCATTCCATCATATATTGCATTTGGGTTGCATTTAAAAATTTAAAAAGATAAAGAAAAGCAAATAAATCTGCTTCAAGTTCTAGAAATGATTTATACTAGAGGTTGAAAATATTACTCCTGTTTGCAAACAAAATGAGTGAGAACCAGAAATCTCTCCAACCTAAATTATGCCATATGATTGAATTTATTCTCTTCAAATGTGGATCAATTCCCTCAACATTTTGTAAGAAGGTTAAATGCTTCAATCACATAAAATCAATAAGCTCGAAAGAGAAAAAAATGAAGTAATTGAATGATGTTGACAACTAAATGACAGACAAGAGAACTTTATTAATCATAGGAACTAAAAGTATAAGTAGTAGTTGGGCTGGAGAGATGGTTAAGTGGTAAAGTGCTTGCCTCTGAAGCCTAAGGACCCTGGTTCAAGGCTCGATTCTACAGGACCCACGTTAGCCAGATGCACAAGGGGGTGCGCACATTTGGAGTTCGTTTGTTGGAAGCCCTGGCGCACCCATTCTCTGTCTCTCTCTCTCTCTCTCTCTCTCTCTCTCTCTCTCTCTCTCTCTCTCTCTCTGCCTCTTTCTGTCTCTGTCACTCTCAAATAAATAAAAATGAACAAAAAAATTAAAAGAATATAAGTAGTAATTTGGCTTCCACAAAAAAATATAAAAGGAAATACAGATCAAAGAAATTGAACGGAATATAGAATAGAAACCTATAAAATATTATGTGGTCTTTTCCTCCTGAAGCAATTTCTTTTGGACAAAATTTTACTTTTACTATTCATGCACTATCCAGTTGAGAGTCATATGAAAACATTCTCCAATGATACCATCAAAAATCCTGCTGCTCATTTGATACTTATCCTTGAACATACATATAGTAAACATGTCAAATATGAATGAAATTGTGAGTTACTTCTAAGGCTCAGGGAATACTGTGGGAGATGGTGCAGAAAAAAAATGTCAGAGCCAGAGAAAGGGGAACAGTGCTGTGGAACACTGTCTTCTGGGCATGACATGATTATTGCAATCATGACCTCATGGCAACTGTCATTACATGCGTAATACTTGTACAATATTTGGCCCATTGATATTTCATCATGAAAGAAGATGGAGGTTTTGAGGCCCTCATTCCTCTCTGAGGAGTTGACAGTGTTTTCTGGGGAAACAAGAGAAATTTTCTATAGTGGTGTAAGCACTGGTAGGATGTCTGTGTGTGTGCATACACATATGTGGTAAATACTTCCCCACCCATGCTCATGCAGAGAACCCTGATTAAACTCAGTAGGTCTCACCCACACATAAGAAAAATAAACACACCAGGGTAGAAGAGGGATTAGTTGGCAAGAAGAAGGGGTTCAGTGCTTGGGGGTAGGGGGCATCAAGAAGAGAAAATAAATAGGAGGGAATTATAATCAAAGTATATTATCTATCTATCTATCTATCTATCTATCTATCTATCTATCTATCTATCTATCTAATGATTGCATTTTGTAGATTAGAAGGAGAATGGTTTCTGAGTAGTAGCTCAAGGCTGATACTCTATTCATGAATAAGTTACCACAGTATTGGTCTGCTAAACTGTAAGTCATTTCGTTTACACACTTTTTTGTGGTGATAGTTGAAATAGGTATTCAGAGGAGGAAATTTTTACAGGCTGACTCACAGCACTACATTTTCAGAAATAATAGAGGCTTACATTACTTTCCAAAGTAATTACTTTACAAAGCTACTTGGGCTGGAGAGATGGCATAGTGGTTAAGACACATGCTTGTGAAATCTAAGGACCCAGGTTCGACTCCCCAGAACCCATGCAAGGCAGACAAACAAGGTGATGCATGAGCACAGGGTCACGCATGCTCACAAGGTGGAACATGTATCTGGAGTTCAAGAATACTTCTTTCTCTTTCTCTCTCTCGTTTGCTTGCCCATAATAAGGTTCATATTAGTAAGACTGAATGACAATATTCAAAATAAATAAAAGCTAAAATGTGTGCAATGGAATTTCCTTACTCTGAAAATATCTATTTCTACCACAAAAATCTAAAAGGAGGGGCTGGATAAATGGCCCAGTGGTTAAAGGTACTTGCTTGTAAAGCCTGATGGCCTGGGTTTGATTCCCTAGTATCCACATAAAGCCAGATGCACAAAGTGGTGCATGAATCTGGAGTTCATTTGACATGGCAGGAGTCCCTGATGCTCTCATGCCCCCTTACAAATAAATAATTTTATTATTTTATTTATTTGCAAACACACACACACACACACAAATAAATAAAATAAGCAAAATTAAACATATTGCTTATAGATGTATACTTATTTAGTAAATTATATTTAGTAAAAGAAATATAATTACAGAGGAGAAGTTACTCCTTTTTTAATATTATATTTTTATTTATTTGAGAGAGAGATACAAAGAGAGGAGAGAGAGAGAGAGAGGGAGAGGGAGAGAGAGAGAATAAGCATGCCAGGGCCTCCACACACTGCAAGGGAACTCCAGATGCATGTGCCAGCATGTGCATCTGGCTTATGTGGGTACTGGGGAATCAAACCTGGGTCCTTAGGCTTCACAGGCAAATGCCTTAACAACTAAGCCACCTCCCCAGCCCCAGAAATTACTTCTTAATGGGGTGCAGTGAAAAGATACAGCATTTGAGAATACATAAACTCATAGATGGACTCACTAGTGTTTGCAATTTGTGATTAAAACTTCAAATGTCATGTTGCATATTTTACAAATATGTAAGACTTCGTAATGAAAACAGAAAATTTCATTGTATCAGTAACAATGTTTGTCTTTCACATTTGCAAATATTCAAGTTAATTACATTCTACTGCTTAAAAAGATGTAGACAACTAATGCTCTAATTCAATGTTGGTGAAAGAAATTTGAATTGGCTCAAACATTACACAGGACCTTTTATTAGTATGTAATCAAATCTTACAAATAAATAACATTTGAATCCTGCAAAAGTACATGCATTTATGTTAAGGAGTTTCAAGTATGTTTGTGGCAGGTTGATCATTAAACTTCATGTCACCTTGCCATAGTTTGGAATCATCTAGAACACTACGCTTGTGACTTTGAGGGAATTTCTAGGGAGGTTTAACTGAGGCTGGAAGACCCATCCTAAATGTGAGTACTACTCTTGCATTGCCTGGGGTTCCAGACTGAATAAGAATGTGTAAAAGAAGAAAGTCAATCAAGCACCAATATTCATTTTTCTCTGAATGGTGGTCAAAGTGATGTGAGGAGTGGCAGCAAACTGCTCCTGCCCATGAACGCCTTCATGCCTCCCTCCCACACCGTGGTGGCCTTTACTTTCTCAAGCCAAAATAAATCTTTCCCTCTGTAAGTTGTTTTTTGCTAGGTATTTGGTTACGGTGATAAGAAAAGTAACTAATACAGCAACACTGGTACCCAAAAGTATTGCTGGAGTACCTGACATAAATTGTGGGCATGTGGAACTGGTTTGTGGGAACAATATGGGAGAGTTTTGACCCTGAGAGCTAGAGAAGCCCTTCAATGCTATAAACAGACATAGTGGACTATTCTTATGGGGGTTGAAAGACCAGAGTGATAAAAGAAATGCAGACAGTGGAGGCTGTGTTTTATAAGGTTTTAAAGAGGAACAAGGACTCTCAGGCATTAGACTAGAAGCCTTTCATGTTATACTCTGGTAAAATACATGCCTGCTTTTTGCTTGTGTCCTGATATTTTCAGTGAGGCTGAATTCAAAAGTAATGGACCAAGCTGTTTGGTGGAGGAAATTTCAAGATAGCATAAAATTGCACAGTTATTATTCACCTTGGTTTAAGAATTTTTATATTTTATTTATTTGCAAGCAGAGAGAAATAGAATAGAGACAGAGAATGGGAACACCAGGGACCTTTAGCCACTGAAAAGTAATTAAAGATGCATGTACCACTTTGTGCATCTGACTTTACATGTATACTGGGGAATCAAACCTGGGTCATTAGACTTTGCAGACAAGCAACTTAACCACTGAGCCATCTCTTCAGCCTAGTTTGAGTTTTATTATAAGAGCTCAAAGCAGAAAGAAAACATAGCTTGGCAAAGAAAAATTGTGAAAATGGTTAAAGTTTCAGACATCAAGGTGGCTATAATTAACAAGATTGCTATCCTTAGGAAGAAATATTGAAGGTTTTGCTCTGGCCATAGAATAGGTGATGGGAAGCAAAATCCCATCGACTGAATATGTCAGTTTGTAAAAATGCAAGTTCATCTGAAAGGAGAAAGCCTGAACTGCGAAAGTCACCCAGGAGGTTCCCTGTTCCAAAAAGGTCATCTAGAGGAGTCCTTTTCCAGCTTCAGTGACAGAGGCACCAGGAGGCCATAGCAGCTGTTTCAAAGGGTCGGGGCATATTTCGAGCTGGCAGCATAGCTTGACAGTGTTAACATGGTGCTGGTTTTGCAGGAAAGCAAAATGAAAGAATTATGAGGTCATAGAAGTTTGCACCAAGGTTCTGGAGAGCTGCCAAAGCCAGGCAATATTTGGTAGCATTGGAGTCCCTGTGTAGAGCTCAAGAGCAGACCTGCATGAGGCTGTGATGGTGAAGCCCAAGTTGCAGTTAAAATTCCAAGACACTGGAGATGGTAGATATGTGAGTGGTTCATTTAGAAAAGCTGGCGACGCAGAGTATATATCATCAAAAAGAGTTCACATATATGTGCCCAAGGCAACCGAGCCTGAAGAGCAGGGACATACCCAAGCCCACTAGAGCACTGATGAATTCCATCTGAAGCCTCAGATACCAGACATGGAGTTCCAGGGTTTGGTCTTTGCCCTGCTAGGTTTGGTTCCTACTTTGGTCTGATTTTTCCTCACTATGTCCTCACTCATTCCTTTTGGAATGGGAATGCTCATTCAGGCCATTGCATTTTAGAAGTATGTGTTTCACACACACACATTATATTATGGATATATAATGTCTGTATTTATGTATGATATAATTATATATAATATTATGGAAGTTTACAGTTAAGTCAATTGAAATCTTAGAAAGAGACTGTGAATTTTGGTCTTTTGGATAATTTTAAAACTGTCAAGACATTAGAGATTCTTACAGATAAATTAAGTTTATTTTATAGTAGGAAATGTTAATGAGCCATTGGGGGTCCGGATTAATGTTATGGTTTAAAAGTGATTTACTTGGGGTTCAAGTTAGTAGGTGGACATGTGAGGATTAATCTTCATTGTAAATTTGACTGGGTTTGGAATGACCTAGGATACCCACCTATGAATGTGTCCTTGAGAGCACTTCCAAGTTTAACTGGGCAGGAAAGAACTACCCAGTATGTGAATAATATAACCCCACTGTCAGGGCCCCAAACTGAATAAAAAGAGAACAAGGAGAAAGTTTGTGAAGCACTAACATTTTCTTTGTCTGCCAGGATGTGAAGGGTCTCAGCCATATTCTCCCTAACAATGAACTCTTCCATGTTTTCCCTGCCACATAGCCATGAAATACTCTCAAACTATGAGCCAAAATTAATTCTTCCTCTTATAAGTTTTTTTTTTTTTTTTTTTTTGGCCAGACATTTAGTTACAATGTTGTACAAGGTAGATAAAATAGCAGAGATATTTTAATAAAGTTTACAAGCAAATTAAATATACATCAGTGTGGTACTGACTAAAGCAAGGTATTAATAGCCATACAATAGCCATCAAACTACCAAGAGCTACATGCCAGCACAGCTCAGCATCAAAATAATTTCATGTCAGATTTATCACATTGTCAAATGACCAACATGTATTATAGAGCAAAGTGATTCTAGTCTATAATTTTAAGCACATAAAGGAAAATTCAAGAAGAAATATACCACATTTCAATAGTCCTATTTAAATAACTGATTTTCAGACATTTTAATTTTTCTTTGTGCTTATTGATACATAACCATCAAATATAATTTAGATACCAGCTGGTTGATTTTTTTTTTTTTTTTGAGTAAGGGCTAATGGCCCCCCCCTGGCTAGGCCTGGGCCTGGGACCTGGCCAAGCCAGATCAGGCTCAGCCAAGGGAAAAAGTCACCCACAGCTGGAAGTTCCTAAGTGGTCAGAGAGCCTGCCCACCCCTTGCAAAGGTATTTGTCACCTGATAGTGGTGGCCTGTCTTCTGGCTCAGGTGAACCAGAGGGACAGCTGGTTTGTTAGGGCTAGGGGCTGTCTCAGGAAGAGGCTAGCCCTGACACCAAGTTCTGGGGACTGAACTTGATCAACCACAAGGTTTAGGTTTATTCTTAAAACAGATTAACACTTTGTGTCAAACCTACTAGATTTTCTCATTCCATGTGATGTAGAAAAGAGTTCTTAACTTTTATTTACCACTGTTCTTTGTACAATAAAAAATAATTATTAACTCCCATGGTACAGGGAGTTATTATAAGAGCTCAAAGCAGGAAGAAAACACACAGAATGGCTTCATCCAGCTTTTTATCAGCTGGTCTAGATAGAGGAGGTTATCAGCTCAGTTCCAGCAGGATTTCTCAGTGGCCTTGCAGCCCAAGTATGTGGAAACTTTAGCAATAGGGCCTTACCATCTATTCCTGGTGGGAAATCAAGGGCCTTGGCAATGGATGTAATGTTTTGGGGTCATCAGGGGCCTCCCTGGCCAACAACTCACTGGAAGGTATCCCATCCCTGGCACTTAAAATTTTCTAGCAACAATCTATGTCTCCTGAGTGTTCCATTGTCCAAAAAAGTAGGTTTCCATGTGATTTATTTATATCCTCTTAGGTTTTGATTATCCCTCCCCACCTTTCCTTTACTTAATCTCTTCTCCTGACCTCAGTTGGGACTTTTCACCCCCATTAATCTATCCTTCTACTTACATATATATAATACATACAATACAGAATTATTCCAATACCTGTTGTTCTTTCATATAGCTTAGTGGTATACTTTTAACAGTTTTTAAAAGTACATGAAAAATAAGTTAGAGTGTAATAAGCATTCAGGTATAGACTTTGACGAAGCTAAATTTATGTTTGTATAACTTTAAGAAGCTTATGAGTGTAAGGTTCAAGAGTGACCAAGACCACGGGCATCACTCTGAGGCAAAGATGGAAGCTTTTATTTGGAAAAACATCAGCTGACAGGACTGACTTTCAAGAACACAGTACAGGCAGCTTTTAGATTACAGATCATGGGATATATAGAGTTCTTCAGTTGGGGGAAGGTGAGGAATGAAAAAGAACTCCTTTGTTCTTTACATTTCAAACAGCTAGGGTGTGACACCAGAACAGTGACCAGGTGTCCTAAGAGAAATAGAGCAGGAAACCTAGATTTGGGACATTAGGAAAGAGAGGGATAATGGCTGGGTGGTTTCTTGAGGAATGTGGATGGCTCACTTCCTTACATCTCTGTCACCCTCTGGCTATAACTCCATTTTGTCCTGATGTAACATTCCAGCCTTTTGTTAATGATAAGAGACAAAGTTTAATTTTTCATGATGACCATAAGGGTGATGAGTTCTTATGGGAGAGGCTGGATAATGCAGTGGATGGGTCTCTCTTCAGGGCAGGTGATGGGGAGGCAGTTTCATGGTGGCTAGAGCGGCAGAGTGGTGAGATCAATAGTGTCAGTGTAGCGTGTTGTTATGACTTGATCCTGAGTGAAGCAGAGACTCATCTCACACCATTCCTGTATTGAGCTGGCTTCAGGGCAGTCGTTGCCAGACACCTGTTACATAGAAGGTTAGGGAGATGGGCTTGGTATACCCTGTGGGAAGACAGAGGGATAATAAAAGAGTTTTTTACTCTTGTCAAAATGCCATGTGTAAAGGAAGGCTGAGCATTCAGAGGCAAGAGATAGAGGACTTGGGGAAAAAGGAGGCAGAGGGGCATTTTGAAGTCAGGATAAGAATAGAAATACAAGAGTTTAAGTTTGAGAGTGTCCATTGGGGTGACAGTGTACTTATCCTTGGGTGAGATAGGGTAAGGTCTAAGGAAGGAGGGGTCCAGGGGAATAGCTCTGATTCTGGCTGAGGCAAGGCAAATGGGAGGAGCTGGGCTCAGGGTAAGTGAAGTTAATGAGGGACAGGCAGAGGCAGAAGACTTGAGTTAATGTTAGAGTTTAATATTGAAAGTCAGCTTCAGACAGGGGAGTCTATTAGTCCAAGTAATAATGGCTGGGAGATTTCTTGAGGAATGTGGATCACCCACTTCCTTGTATCTCTGTCGCCCTCTGGCTAAAAGTCCATTTTGTTCTGACCTAACAATGAGCTTGAGAACTTCTAGTGCATTCAGTGATCCACAGGCACTGGAGATATAACCATGAATATGCAAAGATATATGGACAAAACCAGACTACTACTGTAATGTGAACACCCTGTGGAGAGGCCCTTGTACAAACCATGGATAAATGGAGCTGAATAATAATCAAAATAAAGATTTAGGAGATAATCAAAGTGAATTAAATTCCCAGAGAGATGAAGCCACTGTACAGTGAGTTCCAATCTATAGGTGACTGGACAGGTAAGCTTACTAAATTGGGGCAACAAATAGGGAATTTTTCAACACATAAAGTGATTCAAAGATCGATGGATAGATGACTCAAATGGTCTAATCTACCAATAAGAGAAATGAAGATCTGAAGTTCGCAGTGGTCCACTTAAGGGAGAGGCATGCAAATGTCAGCATCTGGGTTAGTGAGCGAGAACATCTGAACAGTGTAACCTAGAAAAGGTCTTTAAAAAAAAAATCAGAAAGCATCTTAGAAGCTGTAATTCAGGAAGACATTGTTAATAAAAGAGAAGCTGGGAGCTGGAGAGATTGTTCAGTAGTTAAGGTTCTTGCCTACAAAGCCTAAGGACCCAGGATTGATTTCCCAGCACCCACTTAAAGCCAGATGCACAAGGTAGCACATATATCTGGAGTTCATGTGCAATGGCTAGAGGACCTGGTGTGCCTATTCTCTCTCTCTCTCTCTCTCTTTCCATATATATATATATATATATATACACACATACACATAAATCTTTCTGTTTATCTCTTTCTCATAGATAAATAAATAATAAATAAAATATTAAAACATTAAAGATTAAAGAAGAGGTTAGCCAGGAGGAAGTATTTGGGGAAATGGGGAGGAGGCAGGGGGCAGAGATCACTGTGAGCATGAGATTTTCTAAGATGCCTGCCATGTATACACAATATATGTACAAAGAACTTGTGGGTCCTTCCAGCACAGTCTCAGACACCATGGATTAATTTCCTCAGTCTATGGTCTCAGTTATTTCAAGTTCCAGGTTGTCCTCAAAGTATAGGAAAATGAGTAAGTTGATTTAATGGCTACATCATTTAAGTTTCCATCAGAGTATTGGACTCACTAGGAAATAAAGTGCTACAAGATTGGCTAAGGGGAAATTGACCTTAATTTATGTTTTCATGGATGTTGGTTCATTAATGCTTCAGGTCATCTTTTTCATCTTATGCTGTAACTTGATATCCATGTGACAGACATAAAGGGAGGGAATGTTGTTATAATGTTAGTCAAAACAAGAATAACCCCAGAACTTATAAGCATATCTAAAGTCCAGGACAGAGATAAGTTAGTATCAGATCTCATTGCTTCAGAATTTGATAGCAGGGGTGTCCTGCTAGAGCAAGAGTGCTTTGTAACTGAAAAATATTACAGAGATTCCCAGTCTGTCAACACTTCACACCAAGTCAACCTGGAGGATACATGGCAACATGTGAGTTACCAGTATAGCTACCTCTTCACTTCCACCCTCCAAATCTTGCAGCTCATGTTTATTGGAAACATAAAAGAACAAAGATTTCAGATGATAGACCTGGGGAAATGTTGCCAAGGACAGCTGTTGACTCAGGACGAAGTTTTCCCTTGGCTGTGAACAACCTGCAGCTGGAGAGGTAGAACTGGAATGGCAGAGACTTCATCACTGTTACCTGGTCACACTTGGAGTTACAGGATTTCATGTTTGCTGTGTTTTAGATATTGCATTGGTTCAATATCTTTTTTTGAATACTGAATGTTTACTCTTTGTGAGACTTTTTTGTGTGTGAGTTTTTTTTTTTTTAACTGTGTTTGAATTGATAAATCTTTGGGGACTTTTAAAGATAGACTTAATGCATTGCATTTTACATGCTCATCAGTTTATGGTGGCCAGGATTAACATGCGGTTTGCTGTTCTCCATAAACTGATGCGTTTTGAATACTTGGTTCCCATCTGATGGCAATTTTGGAGGTGGATTCCCTGCTACAGAAGGTGTGTTGCTGTAGACAGGCTTAGAGGTGTTATAACCAGATCTCCTTAGCTAGCATTTGACTCACGTTCTTGCTGTAGTGTTCCACCAGCTGTGGCACAAGTGAGGTCCAGCCTCTGCTCATTCTATGCTATCTCCTGCCATCATGAAGCTTCCTTTTGAGACTGTAAGCCAAAACAAAACATCTTCCTCTCATCAGATAATTTTGGCCGGTGATTTATCTCAGCAAAAAGAAGATAACTACAATACAAACATGTTGAATAGATCAGATGTAAACTAAAAATCAAAACAAAAAAAACCTCAGAAAGCATACAAATACATGCATACTGAATAATATTGTTTGAACAGTATTTATTGAACAGATCAGGGAGAAATTTAAGCAATTAGTCAAGTTAGATGAAAATAATAGGGCAATCTATCAAAACCTTTGGGATATAGCCAAAGCAGTCTAAAGTGGAAAGTTTAGAGCTACATGTATTGTTCACATTAAAATATCAGAGAGACCAAATGAGTCACATCAAGGTCCTAGAAAACTAAGAAAAAGCCAAACACAAATGCATTAGGCAATGAGTAATAATAATGAGGGTAGAAAATAATGAAATAAGAACTAAACAATACAGAGAATCAAAAATTAAAAAAGATGAACAAGATTAACAAACACCTAACCAAGACTCAAATTAATAAAAGAGATGAAATAAGTGTTGTTATAACAGATTCCAATGAAATTCAGAAGATCACTAATAAATGCTTGGAAAAATTATACTCCAAAAAGCTAGAAAATGTAAAAGTAGATTAATTTCTAAAATTCTATGAATATAAATATTATATCCAGACTCAACAAACAATGAGATTGAAGAAGTAATTAAATTCTCCCTACAAATAAAAGACCTCGAAATGGATAGATTTCCTGCTGAATTGTATAAAACCTTAAAGGAAGATTTTGTACTATATAACTGACATAAAAATAGAAAGTATATGCTCACCCAGATAGACACCAAAAATTAAACATGAGTATATGGTAAAAAAAAAAAAGCCTCAAATAATTATGAATGACTAGAATATATCTGCACAAAATAAAGGCTATGACAAACCTGTAACCAACATCAAAATACCAGATAAAGCTCAGTTTAAAAAGGTTAATTTCATCTTACAGTTCCAACTAACAGTTCATTGTGGTATGGACGGCATGGTGATAGGTTTTTGGGGAAGTGGGTCACATTAAATCCACAGTGAGGAAGCAGAAAGTAGTGAATATTGGTGCTTATCCAGTTCTCTCTCGCTCATCTTTTTTTTTTTTTTAGGTAAGGTCTCACTTTAGCCAAGGCTGACCTACAACTCAGTTCTTGGTTCATTCTTATTTCAGTACATAATTTACTTGAATTATGTAGGTTGAGATTATATAATGAAAGTTCTGACTTCAGGATAAGATGGTGGCGTAGGTACCATGCCAAAGCAGCTTAGGGGTGAAAAAGACCAAAAAAGCTCAGCGAAATACACACTTTTACTAAAAAGTGAGGTATATAGGAAATTGAAATAGCAGCAGAGAAGTAGGAGAGGTCCAGAGCATCTAGAGCCCACACAGGCCAGCAAAAGCAGCGCTGGCAGGTCTGCTGACCGTGGCAGCAGCATATCAGAAAGCCACCAGGCTCGGCCTGAGCCGCAGGAAAAGCCATGTGTGGGAAGCTTCCACTCACACTGGAGCTCTCCACAAACTCTAGAATCTTGAAGGGAAAGCAGCAGTGGACAATGGAGGATCAGGTCACAAGGTAGAAGAACATGTGGAACAGCAAAAGAACTATCGCAGCTTTGGCTCCCTCCTCTCCCTCACTGCCTGTGCCCAGCTCCAGCCAACAGAGCAGCAGTCCAGGGACCCAGCCAGGCCAACTTGAGCCTACAGCAGGACCCAAGCAGGAGCAGAATCCTGCAGCAACATCAGCAGCGCAGGCACCAGCAATAGCAGCGCCAGCAGCGGCTGATCCAGTAGTGGCAGCTTCAGCAGCAGCAGTGGCAGATCCAGCAGCAGCAGCTTCAGTGGCAGTAGTGGCAGATCCAGCAGCATCAGCTTCAGTGGCAGCAGTGGTGGCTCCAGCAGCAGCAGCTTCAGAGGCAGCAGTGGTAGCTACAGCAGCAGCAGCAACAGTGACAGGACCAGCAGCAGCAGCTTTAGCAGCAGTGGTTCCAGAAGCGGGGGTGCCAATCTGCAGGGCCACAGTTGCCAGGCTCAGTTTGCCCCACAGGAAAAGCCAGTGCCCAGTTCCAGAAATCAGAACAGCAACCCATCGGACTGAGCCAGCACCTTGATTGAGACCAAAAAGCATCCAAAAATGTAAATGGGATTGCACCAAGGAAGGGTCTCACTTGGTTGCAAGTTGACTTGGATCCCTCAACAGACCAGAAATCTTAACCTCTTTGTTGATAGAGGATCTAGTTGTTATAATAATTACTCTTACATAAATACTCGGTGCTGTTTTTGATTGAATGTGTACAGTGTTTAGTTAAATTTTAGAATCTACCTGTATTATATTCCACTCAGCCTACTGTATACTCCCATATCAGGGAAACTCAACCCCTAGGAACACCTATGTAGATACTCTGAGAGTCATAAGAGCCACACCTAACATCTTAAGCTCCTACCCTGAATATATAAAACATCAAATCAATTGATACAGCTAAGAATACCCAGCTAGCTAGAAAATCCAACAATTAACTTAATCCAATGTGCAAAAATATATATATTATAACACAGGAAACACTAAAAATCAAGACAATATTAATCCACCTAAAAATATTAATGCATCAGAAATGACCACCAGTGAGAATGAGTTAGAAGAAATGCCTGAGAAAGATTTCAAAAGAATGAGTCTAAATATGATCAAAGAACTCAAACAGCAAATCAAAGGAATCAAAGAAGAAATCAAAGAGGATATCAAAGAGGGAGTCAAAGAAGATTCAGGACACCAATTTAATGAAATAAAGAAGGCAATACAGACACAAATAAGGAAATAGAAATAATAAAAATAAATCAGGCAGAATTACTAGCAATAAAGAACACAGTTAATGAAATAAAAAACTCTGTAGAAAATCTCACCAGTAGAATGGATGAAGGAGAGGACAGAATATCTAAGCTAGAAGACCAGGTGGCAGATCTAATACAGGCCAACAAAGAGTAAGACAAACTTATAGAAAAGTATGAGTGGGAATTTCAAGATATTTGGGACACTATGAAAAGATCAAATATAAGAATTCAGGGGATAGTAGAAGGAGAAGAATTCCACTCCCAAGGCATAGTAGGCATCTTCAAAAAAAAATCAAAGAAGAAAATTTTCCCCAAACTGGGAAAGAGTTGCCAATGTAGATACAGGAAGCCTTTAGAACACTAGCCAGACAAAACAGGGAAAGAACCTCTCCACTCCATATTATAATCAAACTACCAAACACACAAACGAAAGAAAAAATATTGAAAGCAGTTAGAGAGAAAAATCAAGTTACCTACAAAGGCAAATACATCAGGATTACAGCAGATTATTCAACACAAACTTTAAAAGCCAAATGCTGCAGAATATACATTATTTTCATCAGCACATGGAATGTTCTCTAAAATAGACCATATTTTAGGACACAAAGCATATCTTAACAAATTCAGGAAAATTGAAATAATTCCTTGCATTATATCTGACCACAATGGAATAAAACAACAAATCAGTAGCAAGAAATGCTATAGAGCATACACAAAATCATGGAAGCTAAGCAATACACTACTAAATGATGAATGGGTCAATGAAGAAATCAAGAAGGAAATCAAAAAATTTATAGAGTCAAATGATAATGATAACAAAACATACCAAAGCCTCTGGGACACAATGAAGGCAGTTCTAAGAGGTAAATTTATACCTTTAAGTGCCTATATTAGAAAATTAGAAAGGTTGCAAGTAAATGACTTAATGCTTCAACTTAAAGCCTTGGAAAAATAAGAACAAGGCAAACCAAAAATCAGTAGACGGGAAGAAATAATAAAGATTAGGGCAGAAATTAATGAAATAGAAACAAAACAAAACAAAACAAAAAAACCAATCCAAAGAATTAATGAAACAAAGAGTTGGTTCTTTGAAAGAACAAACAATATTGATAAACCCTTAGCAAACCTGACCAAAAGAAAGAGAGAAGAGACACAAATTAATAAATTTAAACATGAAAAAGGTAACATCACAACAGATGCCAGAGAAATTCAATAAAACATAGGGACATACAATAAAAGCATGTACTCCACAAAGTATGAAAATCTGAAAGAAATGGATGATTTCCTTGATCTATATGACCTACCTAAATTAAATCAAGATGAGATTAATCACTTCAATAGACCTATAAAAAAGCATGGAGATCCAAACAGCTATCAATAATCTCCCAACTAAAAAAAGCCCAGGCCCAGATGGATTCACTGCTGAATTTTACCAGGCCTTCAAGGAAGAGCTAACACCATTGCTTCTGAAGCTTTTCCAGGATTAGAAAAAGAAGGAATTCTACCAAACTCCTTCTATGAAGCCAGCATCACCCTGATACCAAAACCAGGTAAAGAAAGAACAAAAAAAAGAAAATTACAGACCAATCTCCCTCATGAACATAGATGCAAAAATTCTCAAGAAAATATTGGCAAACAGAATACAAGAATATATCAAAAAGATCATTCACCTTGACCAAGTAGGCTTTATGCCAGAGATGCAGGGATGGTTCAATATATGAAAATCTATAAATGTAGTACATTATATAAATGTGTTGAAGGACAAAAATCACATGATCATCTCAATAGATGCAGAGAAAGCATTTGCAAAATCCAACATCCCTTCATGATAAAAGTCCTACAGAGACTGGGAATAGAAGGAACATATCTCAATATAATAAAAGCTTTTTATGACAAGCCTACAGCCAATATATTACTAAATGGGGAAAAAACTGGAAGCTTTCCCACTAAAATCAGGAACAAGACAAGGGTGTCCACTGTCCCCACTTTTATTTAATATAGTTTTGGATGTCTTAGTGATAACAATAAGGCAAGACACACATAAAAGGGATACAAACTGGAAAGGAAGAGATCAATTTATCATTATTTGCAGATGACATGATTCTATATATAAAGGACCCTAAAGACTCTACCAGCAAACTGTTAGAGCTGATCAAAACCTACAGCCATGTAGCAGGATACAAAATAAATACACAGAAATCATAGCCTTCATATATGCTAACAACAAACATACAGAGGATGAAGTCAGAGAATCACTCCCATTCACAATTTCATCAAAAAAAAAAAAGTACCTTGGAATAAACCTAACCAAGAAAGAAAAGAATCTCTACAATGAGAACTTTAAAACACTGAAGTGAGAAATTGCAGAAGACTCTAGAAAGTGCAAAAACATCCCTTGTTCCTGGATTGGAAGAATCAATATTGTGAAAATGCCAATCTTACCAAAAGCAATCTACACATTTAATGAAATTCCTATCAAAATTCCAAAGGCATTCTTCACAGAAATAGAAAAAAAATCCAAAAATTAATTTGGCATCACAAAAAACCTCGAATATCTAAAATAATACTGAGCAACAAAAATAAGGATGGTGGTATCACCATACCTGATTTTAATCTATACTACAGAGCCATAGTAACAAAAACAGCATGGTACTGGCACAAAAACAGACACGTGGATCAATGGAACAGAATAGAGGACCCAGATGTAAGTCCAGGTAGCTATAGCCACCTGATATTTGATAAAAATGCCAAAAATACTCACTGGAGAAAGATAGCCTCTTCAGCAAATGGTGTTGGGAAAACTGGATATATATCTGTAGAAGGATTAAAATAGATTCTTCTCTCTCTCCATGCACAAGAATTAATTCCAAATGGACTAAAGACCTTAACATCAGACCTGAAACTCTAAAATTGCTAGAGGAAAAAGTAGGGGAAACCCTTCAACATATTGGTCTTGGCAAACACTTTCTGAATACAACCCCAATTGCTCAGCCAATATAACCACAGATTAATCACTGGGACCTCATGAAATTACAAAGATTTTGCACTGCAAAGGACACTGTGAAAAAAGCAAACAGGCAACCTACAGAATGGGACTAATCCTTGCCAGCTATGTATCTGATAGAGGATTAATATCTAGGATATACAAAGAACTCAAAAAGTTAAATAAAAAGGAGTCAAACAAGCCAATCAAAAAATGGCCTATGGAGCTAAATAGAGCATTCTTAAAGGAAGAAATATGAATGGCATATAAGCATCTAAAAAAATGTTCTACGTCACTAGTCATCAGGGAAATGCAGATTAAAACTACGTTGAGATTCCATCTCACTCCTGTCAGATTGGCTACCATCATGAAAACAAATGATCATAAATGTTGGTGGTGATGGGGAAAAAGAGGAACCATTCTACGATGCTGGTGGGAATGCAATGTGGTCCAGCCATTGGGGAAATCAGTGTGGAGGTTCCTATGACAGCTAAAAATTGATCTACCATATGACCCAGGTATAGCACTCCTAGGCATATATCCTAAGGACATTCTCATTTCCTAATATATGGTCTATTTTAGAGAATGTTCCATGTGCTGCTGAAAAGAATGTATATTCTGCAGCCTTTGGATGAAATGTCCTGTATATATCTGTTAGGTCCATATCTTCTATGACCTCATTTAGTCCAGATGCCTCTCTGTTTATTCTTTCCCTGGATGACCTGTCAATTGATGAGAGTGGGGTGTTAAAGTCACCCACCACCACCGTGTTTGGTGTTATCTGTGACCTTAGTTCTAATAGTGTTTGTTTGACGAATTTGGGAGCCCCCATGTTAGGTGCATATATGTTTAGGATTGTAATGTCCTCCTGTTGGAGTGTGCCCTTAATCAATATAAAGTGACCTTCCTTATCTTTTTTGACTAACTTCGGACTAAAGTCCACCCTGTCTGATATTAGGATAGCAACCCCTGCTTGTTTTCTAGGCCCATTTGCTTGAAACACCGTCTTCCAACCTTTCACCCTAAGATAATGTCTATCCTTTGTAGAAAGGTGAGTTTCTTGAAGACAACAAATTGTAGGATCCTGCTTTTTAACCCAGTCTGCAAATCTATGTCTTTTCGTTGGGGCATTGAGACCGTTGATATTAAGAGATATTATTGAAAGGTGTGTATTTATGTTTGCCATTTTTGAGTGTGTGTGTGTGTGTGTTACTGGTTCTACCTGTGCTCTCTTCTGTTAACTGGTATTTGAGTATGGCTGGTTTTTTCTAGGTTCCTTATATGTATGCTTTTCCTTTTGTTCAGCATGGAGGATTCTATCAAGTATTTTCTGTAGAGCTGGTTTTGTCTTCAGATATTCCTTTAACCTGCTTTTGTCATGGAATGTCTTTATTTCTCCATCTATTTGGATGGATAACTTTGCAGGATAAAGTAACCTTGGTTGACAGTTGTTATCTTTCAGAACTTGGAATATATCACTCCAGGCCCTTCTGGCTTTAAAAGTTTGTGTTGAATAATCTGCTGTAATCCTGATGGGCTTGCTTTTGTAGGTAACTTGATTTTTCTCTCTAACTGCTTTCAATATTTTTTCTTTGGTTTGTGTGTTTGGAAGTTTGAGTATAATGTGGCGAGGAGAGTTTCTTTCTGGGTTTTGTCTGGCTGGGGTTCTAAAGGCTTCCTGTATCTGTATTGGCACCTCTTTCCCAATTTGGGGAAAATTTTCCTCTATGATTTTGTTGAAGATGCCTACTATGCCTCTGGAGTGGAATTCTTCTCCTTCTACTATGCCCTGAATTCTTATATTGGATCTTTTCATAGTGTCCCGAATATCTTGAAATTCCCACTCATACTTTTCTATAAGTTTGTCTTTCTCTTTGTTGGACTGCATTAGGTCTGCCACCTGATCTTCTAGCTTAGATATTCTGTCCTCTCCCTCATCCATCCTACTGGTGAGATTTTCTACAGAGTTTTTTATTTCATTAACTGTGTTCTTCATTGCTAGTAATTCTGACTGGTTTTTCTTTATTATTTCTATTTCTCTATTTATGTCTTGTATTGCCTTCTTTATTTCATTAAATTGGTGTCCTGCCTCTTCTTTGATTCCTTTGATTTCCTCTTTGATTTCCTCTTTGATTTCTTCTTTGATTGTTTTCATGTGTTCTTTGACCTCTTTGAACATATTTATAATTATTCTTTTGAACTCTTTCTCAGGCATTTCCTCTAACTCTTTCTCACTGGAGGACATTTCTGATGCATTAATACTTTTAGGTGGATTTATATCGTCTTGCTTTTTAGTGTTTCTTGTGTTATAATGTATATATTTTTGCATCTTGGATTAAGTTAATGCTTGGATTTTCTAGCTAGCTGTGTATTCTTAGCTGTATCAATTGATTTGGTGTAAAATATTTTCAGGGTAGGACCTTAAGGTATTAGGTGTGGCTCTTAAGACTCTCAGAGTATCTACAAAGATGTTCTTAGGGGTTGAGTTTCCCTGCTATAGGAGTATTCAAGCAGGCTGAGTGGAATAATATACTGGTAGATTCTAAAATTTAGCTAAACACTGTACCCATTCCATCAAAAACAGCCCCGAGTATGTATGCAAGAGTAGTTATTATAATGACCAGATCCTCTATCAACAAAGAGGTTTAGATTTCTGGTCTGTTGAGGTATCCAAGTCAGCTTGTGACCAGGTGAGACCCTTCCCTGGTGCAATCCCAGTTACCTTGGGTGATTGTGGTCTCAGTCAAGTTGCTGCCTGGGTCGTCAGGCTGCTGTTCTGATTTCTGGAGCTGGGCACTTGCTTTTCCTACGGGGCAAACTGAGCCGCTGCCGCCGCCTCTGCAGCTGTTGTAGGTGCCACCGCCGGAGCCCCCACCACTGCTGAAGCTGCCGTTGTCGTGTCCACCGCTGCTGCTCACCCCGAAGCCGCTGCTCTCCTGGGTCCGCTGCTGCTGGGGCCACTGGTACCAGTGCTGGAGCCGCTGAAGTTGCTGCCAAATTCTGCTCCTGCTTGGGTCCCGCCGTCAGCCCAAGTTGGCGTGGCCGGGTCCCGGGCTGCTGCTGTGTTCGCTGGAGCTGGGTTCAGGTGGCAGGGGAGGGGAGGGAGCCGCGGCTGTTCTGGTTGTATCGTGTGCTTTTACCTCGCGGTCTGCTCCTCCCTCCGTTGCTCGCTGCCACTCTCCCCTCACGTTTCCCGAGTTGCGGAGAGCGCGGTGTGAGGGGAAAATCCCCCACCTGGCTTGTCCTGCGGCTCGAGCCGAGAGTCCGGCGGTTTTCTGCCGCTCCGCGGTTGCGGCGGGTAGCTGAGCCGCCCCGGAGCCGCTGTTCCCGCCTGTGCAGGCTCTGGATGCTCTATAACTCTTCCACTTCTCCGCTGCCGCCTCAACTTCCTATACACCTCACTTTTTAGTAAAAGTGTGTATTTTGCTGAGTTTTTTTTGGTCTTCCCCCCCCAGGCTGTTTTGGCGTGGTACCTACGCCGCCATCTTAACCGGAAGTCCCTCATTTCCTTAGAAGTGCATGCTCAAACATGTTTATTGCTGCTCAATTTATAATAGCTGGGAAATGGAAGCAGCCTAGATGTCCCTCAACTGCTGAGTGGATAATGAAGATGTGGCACATTTATACAATGGAGTTCTACTCAGCAGTAAAGAAAAATGAAGTTATGAAATTTGCAGAAAAATGGATGTATCTGGAAAGGATTGTACTAAGTGAGGTAACCCAGGCCCAGAAAGCCACGTGCCACATGTTCTCCCTCATATGTGGATCCTAGGTACAGATGATTGGGCTTCTGCGTGAGAAGGAAAATACTCAGTAGCAGAGGCCAGTAAGTAAAAGGAGATATAAAGGGAAGAGAAAGGAAGGGAGGAGGATACTTAATAGGTTGGTATTGTATATATGTAAGTACAACGATTGAGATGGGGAGCTAATATGATGGAGACTGGAATTTCAAAGCAGAAAGTGGGGGGGAGGTGGGCAGGAAGAGTATTACCATGGGATATTTTTTATAATCATGGAGAATGTTAATACAAATTGTGAAAGAAAAAAATTTTTAAAAGAAATCAAAAAAATGACACCATATTTGCATATAGAGCTACTTCATGACTTAGAATACCTAATACAATGTAAATTCTATGTGCATAGTTGAGCTGTATTATTAAGGGAATAATATAAAAGTGTGTAGATGTTCAAAAATAATGCAGAATGAAAGAGCTTAAATGCAAAAATCTTCTATTCTGCATATTTGGCATTTTAGGAAAAGCATTTTATAAAATTAAAGCAGACATTATATCATCATAGGATTCAAAGAGAGAGCAGGTTAGGATCAACTACTGGAGTTTTAGAAGACAGATTTTTTTTCAAAGTTGTAGAAATGTTTTATGTTTTGAGTATTACAGTAATAGGACAATGTATATATTGTCAAAGGACACTGTACTGTACATTACCATTGGTTGAGTTTCATTGTATATATTGTACCTTAATTAAAACAAACAAAAAAGAAAGTTCTACTTGTGTTGCAATACTATTTTTTTTGTTTTTTTTTTGAGGTAGAGTCTCACTCTAGCATTGGCTGACTTGGAATTCACTCTGTATTCTCAGGCTGGCCTTGAACTCACAGCAATCCTCCTACCTCTGCCTCCCATGTGCTGGGATTAAAGGTATGCACCCCCATGCCTAGCATGCAATGCTATTCTTAAAAGTCAACAAAATGATAGACTAAATATATTGATTTTCAAGACAAATTTATTTTAATTTTTAATCATTTTATTTATTTATTTGAGAAAGAGTGATACAGAGAGAAAGAGCAGAGAGAGAGAGAGAGAAAGAGAGAGAGAGAGAGAGAGAGAGAGAGAGAGAGAGAGAGAGAGAGAGAGAGAGAGAATTGGAGCTCCAGGGTCTCCAGCCACTGCAAACAAACTCCAGAATTATATGCCACCTTATGCATCTGGTTTATGTGGGCACTGGGGACTCGAACCTATATCCTTAAGCTTTGCAGGCCAGTACCTTGACTCCTAAGCCATCTCTTCAGCCCATGAATTTATTTTAATTTAAAGACATTCTTTTTAGGTATTAAAACATAAAACTCTCCTTAGTTTGAAATCACTTTTGTACATATTTTTAATTCCTAAGGTTAAGATATATTATTAAAATTAACAGAAAAAATGCCAAACTATTTTTTGGTCTATATCTCTAATTACTAAAAGTTTTAGGTAGAAGAATGTTGTAAAATAGATTTTCAGCTTTTTTTTCATGCTGACCTTTATTTCAACATCTATTTTTGCAAGGAAACAAGTTGACTCCTTGTGCATGCCCTCTCTCACAGATTGTAATGGGAATGATCTTGAGGATATTGACATGTAGGGAAAATCATGTCGATCTGCTATCTGCTAGTGGCATCATGCTAATGAGACCTGGTGTGGAAAACAACCTAGTTACTGGATTGGTTAGTAAGGCACATAGAACTAATAGTAGAAGATGAACCACACATTATTGAGGAGTTTCCCACTTCAGTAACATTACTCACTATTTTGGGACATGTCAGAATATTTCTTCTAAATTTCTACATTTTACAATTCCTGAAATTGGAAAATAGGACCCATTGATGAATTTCTTTGCATTTTGGAAGTAACATACACCATAATTGAATACATTGTTACAACCTATTTCTTGTGACATTCATAAGGTTGAGCTTTGTGGTGGCTCTGGACCAGAAAACAATGTAGTAGGTAGTATAAGAGGCAAGTTAACCTGCATGTGAAGTCAACTCACAGTGACATGGTTTTCTAGGTCATGAACATTTATTTTGTCTTGCAACAAGGATAAATTTTTATGATCAATTAATAATGACTGAGCAGAAAACATGAGCTTGGACTGTGGATGAATTTACATGCAATGCTGACCTGACTCAGAGGTTATTCTATTATGAAGAACCAACATGATTTCTATGTCACAACTGGGCCTGGGACTTATGAAACCTAGAATGCATGGACTTTTTTTGGTGTGCATTCTAGTACTTCTTTGCTTATTTTTCATTAAAGGTGAACAGTGACATCTTTTAAAAGGGTATCATCTCAAAATTGATACTATGTTAAAGTAAAACTTAGTCCACTTTCCAGTTGCTATACTACCCAAATCCTAATGAAAGATAAGGTGATATAAGGGAAATTGTGTTACCAAAAATGTTTTATGACAATCTACAAAAATAGGAATTATTAATTTTTCAATTATTTAAGAGAGATAAAAAGATAGTAAGAGAGAGAGAGAGTATAGATATACCAGAGCCACAGTAAATGAACTCCAGATGCATGTGTCATTTTGAGCAACTGGATTTACGTGGGTACTGAGGAATCAAACTCAGGCCAGCAGGTGTTGCAAGCAAGAGTCCTTAGCTGCTGAGTCATCTCCCTAGCCCAGAAACAGGGATTTAAATAAAAAAGTTAAAAATTATTTTTATTTATTTATTTCCAAGCAGACAGAGATAGAAGACAGAAAGATAAAAAGGGAGACAATGGACATACTATGGAATCCAGCTGATGCAACCAAACTCCAAATGCATGTGACATTTTGTGTGTCTGCCTTACGTGGGTACTAGGAATCAAACCCTGGTGGTTAGGCATTGCAGGCAAGCGTCTTAACTGCAAGGCCATCTCTCTAGCCCAAGAAATGTTTTTGTTATATTCATTTTTAAGATTTGTTTACTAGATTGTACTTCTATGCAGCAAATTCTGTATAAATAATTTTATTTTAAAATAAGAGTTCTTAAGTACTTTTTTATTTTTTTGATTTTTCAAGGTAGGTTCTCACTCTAGCTCAGGCTGACCTGGAATTCATTATGTAGTCTCAGGGTAACCTTGAACTCATGGCAATCCTCCTACCTCTCACGCCCGGCTGTCATTTAATTTTTAACAAATGTGCTAAAGTTTAATAGACTTAGGAAAGTAAAAGAGTACTTATGAGCTGGGCGTGGTGGCGCACCCCTTTAATCCCAGCACTCAGGAGGCAGAGGTAGGAAGATCGCTGTGAGTTCAAGGCCTCCCTGAGACTACAGAGTGAATTCCAGGTCAGCCTGGACCAGAGTGAGACCCTACCTCGAAAAACAAACAAAAACAAAAAAACAAAAAACAAACAAACAAAAAATTAAATGACGAAGTGATTATTTATCATCTGTACTGAAGTAAATATTCACCTATTTTCATGTACTGACTGAATAAGCAATTATCTATATTTATAACCAAATATTAAGGCAAGTGCCTTAATAACTGAGGCATTGTCATAATCCTTTTTTTGTGCTTTTTTGGGGGGGGGTTGAAGTAGGGTCTTACTCTAGCCCAGGGTGACCTGGAATTCTCAAGGCAGCCTTGAACTCAGGGTGATGTGCTCCTACATTGACTCCAGACTGCTGGCACTAAAGGAGAGCACCACCACACCTGGCCAAATGTCAATCTTAAACCAACAAAATGATACATTCTCAATTCTCTTTTTGTTTCCCTCTTTCTGCTTAGTATTTTGAGTTTCAATTTTTTTGGCTACACTGTCCTAAACAAACAGTTCTCTAGGGAAAAGGCCTTGAATTATGAGCACCTTCTAACCTAGCACTTTTATAATATCTCTTGGTCACTACTCTCTTGAGGTGTATGCAATTAGCTTCATATATACTTGTGGCAGGATATTATGTGGCACTTTATGTTAGATGACACAGGGAAATGTGGAACTTTCAACATGCTGTTCTTTTCATACAGGTAAGATGGGTGGAGAGAAATAAATGTAACAATGGTTAATGCTTTTTCAGATGGTGGTCAATGCTTAGAATCACCATAAATACAAATCATATCCCAAAGTGCAAGAGAGAACATAAAACAAAGTAATAGCAATCAAAAAAGGAACTGGAGTACTGGAGGAAGGCTAACTAACCAAAAGACTTTGAGCTAGAATCACATTGCAAATAAATGTAAATAAATAAATAAATGTAAATGACACTGGCAAATGTCAAAGGGATTTGCAGAATATTCTTTAGGTTGCATTCAGTCATTCTATTCTAAGTATGGTTGCACACATAATCTAATTCCCTATCAACTAATCAATAAGCGACTTTTTTTTCCTTTTATTTTTGGTATTTTGATATAGAGTCTCTAGCCAAGGCCAACCTTGAACTCACTATGTAGTGTCAGGTTGGTCTTGAACTCACAGTGAGTTCACACGTGCCACTATGCCCAGTTAAAATTTTTTAATAATAATAAGAATTAAAAATATGAAAGTTGTCTGGTGTGGTGATACATGCCTTTAATTATAGCACTTGGGAGGGTGGCAGAGGTAAGAGGATAGTTGTGAATTTGAGGTTACCCTGAGACTACATAGTGATTTCCAGGTCAGCTTGGGCTAGCGTGAGATCATACCTCAGAAAAAACAATAAATAAATAAAATTTGTAGTCTTCTCTTCAGTGGCATTTCAACATTATATATATATATGTGAGATAGATATATATATATAAACTGATCATCTTCTCTGAGATAGAAGCAAATAAATTAGATATTTTTTGAGTTTTGAGTTTGCTAGATGGAATAGTTTTATAGATACCTGAGTACAAATAAAATTTAACATGAAGACCAAACAAAGTGATGCATAAAATATACATTCCAATACAATTTCATTTTGAAATATGATGTAGATTTCAAAACAAATAGTACTTAAAACAATTTTAAACACTGTCTTTTAGTTCTCTGTGAGTATTTATGGCTTATAGGTAAAGAAACATTACATCCTAGGATATCCTTGTAGAAACCTCTATGTGATTCACACCCCACTCTGGATTGAGATTTGTACCTTGACTCTGTGACAAGTAACTAAATCTGTGAGCACTCAAACTCTATCTCATTATATATATATATATATATATATCTCAAGGTAAATGTCTCTGTATATATCAGGGGATATTGGAATGAATATGTTTGTTTGGTGCTATATAATGTAATTACATAGTTGTGTTTTATTCCTTTTTAAATTTGACTTAAAACAAAATTTCTGCATCTTATTGATATTATGAGGATGAGAACTCAAAAGTACAAGTAATTTACAGAAGAGTTAGATTCACTCAGAATCTCTTTCAGGAGCTTTAGAACTTAAAGCATCCTAGGAAGATATACTGCTATAATATGTTAAAATTATATAGTTTTTGACGAATGGACCCTGAAAACAATGCAAAAGCACTTCATAAGTTCTTTGACCTAATTTAAAGTAAGGCTTTTCTTCTCATAGTTATGAACATTTCAGATTTCATAATACTTTTTGGGTTTTGCTTTTGTTCTCATTCATTGCATCAGTTTCACTTTTATAATCCCATAGTTTCTAGATTTTATTCAGAATCTATTGCCTTTTTGCTTATCTTTTAACATTATATGACTGTGTATATTTTGTTCTTTTAAAAAATCAAGCACATTATTTTTCCAGCAAATGTTTGTCACTTTTAAAACTGTTTTGAATTTGAGTTTTGATGTATTGATAAGAAGACATGTAGTATGTATTTTATGGGGTTGCTGTGTAATTGTGAAGAACTCAATCAATGAATTGTATTTGCAATGATGAAAAAAGTGCAGTGTTCTTTGAGAGCAAATGCACTTAACTCATATTTGAAATTACATATATTTGTCTCTAAAGCAATATGAATATTATAATTTCTTTTAAGTAGTAGGTTATTATAATTGAAGTATATTTTAAATATCTTTTTCATTATTTTTTAATGAGACAGAGAGAGAATTGGTGCCTATGGCCTCCAGTTATTGCAGTCAAACTCCAGACATGTGTGTCACGTTGTGTGCATGTGCAATCTTGCATGCTTGCATTGCCTTGTAGGTCTGGCTGACATGGGACCTGGAGTGTCAAAAGTGAGTCCTTAGGCTTCACAGGCAAGTTTCTTAACCACAAAGCCATCTATCCATCCCATGAAATATATCTTAGACATAGCTTTACTACTCTCTGCTGGCTGACATTAATTCATTTTTAAATTTTATTCATTTTTCTCATGGGTTGGGCATGAGTTGGGCAAGTGAAATAAAAAAGAAAAAATAAAAAAGAAACGTAATGTTAACACTTCTTGAATATGCTCATATGCAACACCCATCTACTACATTATCTACATTATCACCTTTGTTTTGTCCCTGCAACTTAGCAGAACTCAGTATTTTTAATTTGTTCAATTAAAAAAAGAAACTCGGGCTCAGGAATTTAATATCTTTCCTGACATTAAACTGTCAGTGGCTGAAGCATTGTACTAAATCTTGTGTCTCTTAATTCAAAACCCATAAGTGATCTACTATGCTAGGATGCTTCTTTAAACAAAACGCAAGGTAGAATATAATAAATCCTTTTATAGAGGTAAGAACAAAATACTAATATCTAATGCTGTTTTTTTTTTAATTTTTTATTTATTTATTTGAGAGCGACAGACACAGAGAGAAAGACAGATAGAGGGAGAGAGAATGGGCGCGCCAGGGCTTCCAGCCTCTGCAAACGAACTCCAGATGCGTGCACCCCCTTGTGCATCTGGCTAACGTGGGACCTGGGGAACCGAGCCTCGAACCGGGGTCCTTAGGCTTCACAGGCAAGCGCTTAACCGCTAAGCCATCTCTCCAGCCCCTGATGCTGTTTTTAAGAGGCTCAGGCATTCAGATCATGTGCTGTGAAATGGCCCTCTCCACCCTCAGTGCTTCATGGACTGATACTCCACAAGAATGGAAATTCAGACATTGGAATTGTGTTGTGTTATCACATTGCTACAGACATTTCTAAACACAATTTCTTTACCAAACATGATGTAAACTGGTGACAGTTCATAGATCTACTCCTCTCTTTGGACCACTTTTTCATTGTTTCATAGAATGCAAGCATTAATGTTTATGTCTATTTGGAGAATTAGTTTTGAGACCAGTATACTTAATTACAAGGATAGTAAAATAATGCTAATAAAAATAAGCAAGACCTCATAGTTGTGGTAAAAATTTAATAAACCTTAGAGTTATTTTTCAGAGATGGAGAGTGGAAATGAAGGGTTTACATGTTAGAATAAGGTTTCTCGTCATTGTAGTGGATACAGTAGTTGAGATGATGGAACCAATGTACATATTAACCTTGATGTAATAATTTTAATGACTGAACCAAGGTACATAGTAATCTTGATGTAATAATTTAAAGAATTTTGGGATGAATTCTCGTTTTCCATGTTGATTGATCTTCTATCTCATCAAGAACATTGCTACAACTATTCTGGGGTAATGCAGGAGGATACTAAGTCTTCAGACATTACACACAACAGAACAACACTACATCCTGCAACCACCTTCCCTGTATGACCACAGTTTCAAAATGTATGAGGAGGATAGCAGCTTATAACCTCTTCCAATTTTCCAAAAGTATTATTAACATAAATATTGTATATATTCATGACATGGTACTTACATATGATTATGAAATGATTAAATCAAGCTTATTAATCAATTTATCTCATATACTTATTATTATGATAACACTAAACATATTCTTTTTAAATTTTATTTATTTATTTATTTGAGAGAATGAGAGAGGAAGAGGCAGAGAGAGAGAGAGAAAGAATGAGCACACTAGGGCCTCTAGCCACTGCAAACAAATTCCAGACACATACAACCCCTTGTGCATCTGGCTTATGTGCATCCTGGGGAATCAAACTGAGGTCCTTTGGCTTTGCAGGCAAACATGTTAACTGCTAAGCCATCTCTCCAGCCCTGGACATATTGTTTTAGCAATTATTATGTATGCAGCACACTATTGTTGTTAACCAAAGATACCATGTGGCAAAATAATTCCCTAGAAACTATAAATCATGTCCAATTTTATAAATATCTTCCCATTCCATAGTCCCACCCCACCTCATTTTCTCATGGTCCATAATTATCTTTTATGCTTCTATGCCTATGACTTATTTAGACTATTTATATATCCCTTCATGTGAAATAATTCACTATTTAATTTTCTATATGTCTTTAATTTCCCTTAGCACAAAGAGCTCCAATGTTGCTTATGTTATGACAAAACATAGGATTCTTTTTCCTCCTTTTAAAGTTTACAGATTTTATTACAGCAGGATTTAAGAAAAGGAAGGCTGGCCATGGTGGTTTACACCATTAATCCCAGCACTGGAAGGTTGAGATAGAAGGATGCCCATGAGTTCTAGGACAGCCTGAGACTACATAGTGAATTCCAGGTCTGGCTGAGATACAGTCAGACCTTACATCAAAAGCAAAAATAAAACAAAAATGACACCAACAAAAAAAATGAAGAAAAGGAAGACAGAATTCATGTTGAAGAGACATGAACCTGGTTCCAAGAAATGGAGAAGCCCATAACTCAAAAAAAGGAGAAATGCAGAGCTCTTGCCCCAAGTAGGCAACAGGGGGTTTGAGAAGACCACCTAGGGAAAAAGAAGGAGGACAGTGTACAGCAAGCTCCTGCCCATGAGGAGGGAGGAGCAGGGTAAATCCCGGAGGATAGAGAACTCCTGGCTATGACAGGGCAGGAGCAGGGCAAAGCTCCAGGATTTGTTTTAAGACTGAAGACTAAGGCCTGGCATGGTGGTGCACACCTTTAATCCCAGCACTTGGGAGTCAGAGGTAGGAGGATCGCTGTGAGTTCGAGGCCACTCTGAGACTACATAGTGAATTCCAGGTCTGCCTGAGCTAGAGTGAGACCCTACCTCGAAAAACCAAAAAGAAAAAAAAAGAGACTGAAGACTAGCTTTGTGTGTGTGTGTGTGTGTGTGTGTGTGTGTGTGTGTGTGTGTGTGTGTGATGTATGTGTTATTCATCATCCATCAATGTGAATAGTGTTTCAATGAAGTGGAGAAAAATATTTTGGCCATTTTCATGGTGATTTGAATGCAACACACCCACCCCAAGAGGTTCAGGTACTTGAATCTTTCATTCCCAGCTGGTGGCACTATTCAGAATAGCTGTGAAATCTTTAGGAGGTAGAGCTGTAGTGAAGGAAGTGCATCACTGGGAGGTGGACCTTGAGGTTACGGCCAGGCTCCTTGTTTTATTCTGTCTGTTCTTCCTCCATGCTGATGTGACAATGTGACAGTGGCTTTCTGTTTCTGCCATGTTTCCTTCTCATGATGGACTATAACCTCTGGAAGTATAAGCAAAAAATTATTGATAGAATAATGTAATTTCTTCTGGCTATATTTCCTCAAAATTAAAATTGTTTCATAATATGGTAGTTTTATTCTTAATCTTTTCCTCATTTCTTTTTCTCCTTCTGTGTTGGGGATCAAACTCAGGGCCTTATGCATATGAAACAAGTACCATAATTATTGATGTTAAAACACAGTTTCTATTTTTATTCTTTTCAAGAGCCTCCATCCTGTTTTCCTTAATAGATGTACTAACATATTCTTTTGAAATGTTTAAAAGACTATCCTATTTTCAAATCTACCTTTAATTTGTTATTTTTTAGATAATAATTCTTTTCATAGATATGAAAAGACATTTGACATTTTTACTTTATTGCTCTCTAATATTTAGTATGTTCATATATGTCAGATTTTAGGTCAATTTTAACATACAGTACAAGTAGATTTCATAACATTTAGTTCTCTCCTTCTAGCCAATTACCACAATTATCATAACTTACATTTGCTCCTATTCTTTTTCTAGCAGCACTGTTAACAAATCCAATGGAAGGAGGGAATCAGTCTGTGGTGTCAGAGTTTGTGTTCCTGGGACTCACCAACTCCTGGAATATCCAACTGCTCCTCTTTGTCTTCTCCTCCATGTTTTATGTGGCAAGCATGGCAGGAAACTCCCTCATCATGTTCACGGTGGCTTCTGACCCTCACCTGCACTCTCCCATGTACTTTCTGTTGGCCAACCTCTCCCTCATTGACTTAGGTGTATCTTCTGTCACTTCTCCCAAGATGATTTATGACCTGTTCAGGAAGCGCAAAGTCATCTCCTTTAGGGGCTGTGTCACTCAAATCTTCTTTGTACATGTCATTGGTGGTGTGGAGATGGTGCTGCTCATAGCCATGGCCTATGACAGATATGTGGCCATCTGTAAGCCTCTCCATTACCTGACCATCATGAGCCCAAGAATGTGCATCTTTTTCTTAGTGTCTGCCTGGGTGGTTGGCCTTCTACACTCTGTGGTTCAATTGGCCTTTGTGGTAAATTTACCTTTCTGTGGCCCTAATGTGTTGGACAGCTTTTACTGTGACCTGCCCAGGTTTATCCAACTTGCCTGCACAGACACTCATCGACTGGAATTCATGGTAATAGCCAACAGTGGATTCATCTCTGTGGGCTCCTTCTTCATTCTGATCATCTCCTACATTGTCATCGTAGTAACTGTTCAGAAGCACTCATCCGGTGGTTCCTCCAAAGCTCTGTCCACACTGTCAGCTCATGTCACTGTGGTAGTCCTGTTCTTTGGTCCTTTGATGTTCTTTTATACATGGCCATCTTCCTCTACACACCTGGATAAGTTTCTGGTTATATTTGATGCGGTGATCACTCCTGTTTTGAATCCAGTCATCTACACATTCAGGAATCAGGAGATGAAAGTGGCAATGAGAAGAGTGTTCAGACAACTAGTGAATTATAGGCATATATCCTAAGTGGTTGCACTATGAACAGTTTTATTTGAATGTAGAATTTCATTTTTGATCACTAGCTAAGGAAACTTTTTCTTTTCCTACTCTTATTTAAGTTAGTTACTTATTTATAGATTATTTTGTCCTCAGCTTTGAAAGAAGAGAAAATCTCTTCTGAAACAGAGAATTATATATATTTATAAAATAAAGATTATTATAATTCTGAACTTTCTCTTTTAAAGTACAATAATTATATTATAATTTATATTTGCATAAATATATGCAACCTTCTAAACATTAGGCTTTTAGATTAGGTTTTTAGTATTATACTTGAATTCCACTCCATGAACACAGCCTCAGATTCAATCAGAGTACAGTTTATTAACTCCACAACACAAGTCACTATTTTATCAGTGGGCATATCTTGCTTGGCTGGCCACTTATTTAATTCATAGGATTCTCTGCTGGTTAGGCCTCTTGATGGCTTTTCTCCAACAGAAGCCTGCATATAGCACTTCCCAACACTATGACAACTATCCACCAGGGCTTCAGTACGAGCTTGATTTTGAAGTATATTGAAAGTAGTTCACGTGGTGTTTTCAGTAATAGGGTTTTACATTCCAGATCTAGTTTGGAATCAAGAGCATTGGCAACAGCCTCTGTTGTTGTGGTAAGTGAGTGGTCTCCCTGACCAACAATTATTGAGGAGATTTCTCTACTCAAGCACTGGGACTTTTCTGTGACAACCCATAACTTAAATTTCACTTTCAGTTATTTAAAAATAAGTAGGATTCCATTTGATTTATTTACATCATCTTTGATAAACTTCTTACTTATTCCACAATGAACAAAAAGTCATTTTCCTATAGTTAAATGCTTCAGAAGTAAAAGCATTAAAAAATAGTGTAAATCACTGGTAAAGTACATTAACAGTTTTCAAGTTTCATTGAATAAAATTGGGATGAATCTGTCAAGTAGCAATCTGACTGACAAGTTCGTTTCTATATACCACCATTGTGATAGTCCTCAATTATTATATATTCTTGTATGTTCATTTTTGAGGAAAAGGGGCAACTCCTCCTGATGGGCAGTGCATTCCTATTATTTAGATTGAAAATAGCAGACTAACCTTAGGGTCAGCATTTAGAGTAGGGTCACACTTATCTCTGCTCTGCATTCTCCATCCCATTGGACTCCACGTCCACTGTCAGGGTCATCATCTCTGATTCCTGAGAAGACTCTATTTTCAGTCTTCCTAATCTCCCTTCAGGCAAAGTCCTCCACTGTTTTGGAGAAGATAAATGTGAGCTTCAGTTCACATTGGGACCATCAGCAGAGCAAGATAGGGCAGCAAATGAAGCTGGAGGCATGAACCTGGTAGAAAGAAGTGAGAGAAATGTGGTTTTGCTGTTAGTTCCATTTCACAATACTCATTTTGCATTAGAAATCAGTAAGGTCTATGCCAGGGCCAAAAGCCTGATCTTACTTTTGGGAAATGATTTCATCTTTGCAATCTATTGGGATATATCTTACTTCATGCAGCAATTGATGTATTATTTTCTGAGTAAAAAGTATGTTTACCAGTCACCACTGAGCATATCTGAAACACCTAGAATTTGACTGGTTCTCACAATATCATCTATTACAAGAGTAATTCTACATAGTTCTGATTATGATACAAGTTAGAGAACTCTCCTGATGTATGTGACATTTTCACTACTTCTTCAGGCTGCGCAAATGTATCCTGTTCATTCTCTGATAAATGAGGAAACTAAGATGAGTTTAATCTTTTTTATTTACAAAATATTATGTCCCTCATATCTCTAAAGAGTAAGACATATCTTTCTGTCTGGGCTTCTTGATTTTCAAAACTACTATGAGGTTTATTGCTTGCTTTGATTTTGACCCCAACTTATTTTTTAAATAAAAGTTTTATAGGAGAAAAATAGAATCACCACATACACAGTGAAAAGAACACAAAAATTCAATGGCTACAGACACAAATGAAACTCACAATTATCCAGTGTTATTTGCAATTATTTTTCAATTTCTTGAAAACTGTTTCCCTTAACAGTCTTGCTAACTTCTTAGTTGAAATGATATCAAGTTTTCAAAGAATTAAGGGGAAAGGTTTGTTGTTGTTTTTACAGGTAGTACCTCACTCTAGCCCAGGCTGATTGGCATTCACTATGTACTCTCAGGATGGTCTCGAGCTCATTGTGATCTGCCTATCTCAGTCTCCCGGTTGCTGGGATTAAAGACATTTGCCACCATACCCGGCTCACAAAGCTTCTTTTAATGACACTCTTGATTTCCTTGGCTATAATTTTTTTCTCTCTTTCTAACTGGAATCCAGTAATGAACTCTTTTATGACACCAAAACATCCATTACAGAAAAGTTTTAGAGAAGTTTTTATTTTTGAGTAAATATATTTATATTTCTTTATTAAGTATAAACTTTGTATGGATACATCATGTGTTGGTAACATTATTTCCCTCCTCCATACACCCATTCCACTGAGGGCCCTCCTTTAGTGGTATTGCTGGTATTCATCATGTGGATTATGACTTGTGAGAGCAGCAGTCATTCATAGTAGAGGAGGGGACAATGTCTCTGGTGTGTGTGTATGTGTGTAGTATGTGTGGTATCTGTGCAAGAGTGCTTATTATGGGATGGAGAGATGGCCTAGATGTTAAGGCACTTGCCTGCAAAGGCTAAGGACACATGTTCAACTCTCCAGATCCCACATAAGCCAGATGTACAATGTGGCACAAGCACACAAGGTTGCACACATGTACAAGGTGGCAGATGGGGTTTGATTTCATTGGCTGTTTTCCAGTTATAACCATTTTCCTGTAAATTCTTTACAGCTTAATAAAACTCTGCTGTGTGACATTTTGATTACCCATTCATTTGCATGCTGGGCCTCAGAGCTAAACGGATCCATGAAGTACCACACAGGCACCATCTCTTCTGCTGTCCCAGGTGCCAGCTGGTAGGTCTGATTGAATTGTTGCATCTGGGCCACTTGCTGTGGAACTCTGTGCTCATGGTCGGGTTTGCCATGTGGTGCAGGGCATGGGATACCTGCTACAGGTTATGGCACACAGGCCCATGTCCAGGTTTGCTCATTGAAGAAGATGCTGTTGTGGACATCAGCCTGCTTTAATCACAAATTTATCTTATAAGGTGACATACTTTCTTATGACGTTTTAACCCACACCTCTTTTTGGTTGATGCTATTCCCACCCCTACTCTTTCACCAGTCTCCCTGCACTGCCTTTTATGCTGTATCCTTTTGCCCCTAGTACCACCATCGACTTGGCATATGTTCTATTATCTTCCCCCTTCCCTTAAAACCTCTTTTTCATCATTTTTATGGGCTCCTTTCTAGTTTTCTGGCCTCTCCTACATTTGCTCTTACCTAAATATGCATATTTAACAATTAGAAGCTAGGAATGGTATATGAGACAGATATAATGTATACCTTTCTACGCCTAGGTTTTTAAAATTTATTAATTTGCAATCAGGGAGAAAGAGATGGAGGAAAGTACAAGGGACAGGAGAGAAAGAAGAGAGAAAGGGAGAAGGAAAGAGACAGGGAGAATGAGAATGGGTGTTCTAGGACCTCTTGCCACTGCAAAGAAATTCCAGATGTATGCACCAATTTGTGCATCAAGCTTTTTTTTTTTTTTTTTTTTTTTTTTTTGGTGCTTCGGAATTAAACCTAGGCTGACAGCCTTTGCAAGCAAGCACTTTTAACTACTGAGCCATCTCTCTAGCCCCAAGCCTAGGTTTTCTCAATATGTTTTCCAGTTATAACCATTTTCCTGCAATTTCCAGCTAAATAAAATTCTACTGTGCTATATTTTTATTTTCCATTCATATGTTGATGGCCATCTAGGCTGACTCCATTTCCTTTGTGTTGTAAAAAGAGTAGTGCTAAACATGGACATGCATGGATATCTCTGTAGTAGGACACAGAGTCCTTTGTGTACATGCCCAGGACTGGTATAACTGGGACATATAATAGTTCTATTTTAATTTTTTTGAGAAAACTTCACACTGATTTCCATAATGGCTGTACCCATTAAATCTGCAACTGATGAATAAAGAAAGGTTCTTCTTTTCCCCACTTCCTCAAAAGCATTTGTTGTCATTTGTTTTCTTCATGGTATCTGTACAAAGTACCTGACCATAAGCAGTTTAGGTAGGAAAGAGCTTATTTTCAGCTTAAAATTTTGAAATGAAGTTCATCATGGTGGGGGAAGTATGGCAGAAACAGGAAGTCTGCATCATATGTCACATCAACATAGAGGGACAAGAGAGAGTGATGAATGCTGTGAACTCAGCTAGCTTTCTCATTTTTAATATTTATTTATTTATTTATTTATTTGGCAGAGAAAGAGGAAGAGAGAGAGAGAGAACAGAGAGAGAGAACAGAAAGAGAGAACAGAGAGAGAGAGAGAGAGAACGAATGGGCACACCAGGGCCTCCAGCCACTGCAAACAAGCTCTAGACATGTGCGTGCCCCTTGTGCATGTGGCTAACATGGGTCCTGGAGAACCGAAACAAGGTCCTTTGGCTTTGCAGGCAAATGCTTTAACTGCTAAGCCATCCCCTCTCTCATTTTTATAGCTCAGGAGCTCTACTCATGATATGGTGCCACCCATAATTAAGGTGGATCCTCACCTCTCAACTAATCTATAAAATCCTTCACAGATAGGATTAGAGACTTGATTCCATGGTAATTCCAAATCCTGTTAACCAAATTTATGATTACAGTAACCATTCTTACTGGAATCTCAAAGAGGTTTCAATTTACTTTTTTTTCTCATGGTCAAGGAGGATGTTGAATACTTTTAAAAATATTTATTGGCTATTTGTGTTTGTTTTAGAAAGTTGTCTGTTCAATATATTGGCTCATTTATTGAAATGAAATTTTGCTTTCTATGGGCTATATTTCCCAAAGTTCATTGTATAATATAGATAATAACCCTTTGTTTGAACTATAACTGACAAAGGTCTTGGCCCATTTTGTATCCTATTGGTATTTTTTTTTTTTTTTTTTTTTTAGCTGTGCACAAGCTTTTTATTTTAATGTAATCACAGTTGCATTTCTTTTCCTCTGCTAAGGGGTGCTGTTCAGAAATTTCTTGCTTGTAACTATATTATGAAATATTTCCTCTAAAAATTATTTTAGAAGTTTCAGTATTTTGGGTTAGAGAGATTGCTCAGTGGTTAAAGGCACTTGTTGAGAAAACCTGATGGTCCAGGTTTGATTCCCCAGTACCCATATAATGCCAGATGCACAAAGTGGCACATGCATCTGGATTTGTTTCTGGGTATGCCAGAGCAAGAAGCTCTGGCAGATCTAATCCCCCTCTTTCTTTTCTAAGAGTGTCTTCACATACTTATATTTTAAAATATTTCTTTAATTAATGATTAATTTGTATATGTGAGAAAAAATGGTCTCACTGAGGCTTCTTGCTGCTGCAAATACATATGCCACTTGTTCGTCTGGCTTTACATTGATACTGGTGATTCAAACCTGGGCCAGCAGGCTTTGTGCACAAGTCCTTTAACCACTGAGCCTTCATCACAGCCCCTGTTTCTCTGATTTCTATCTCAGTATGTTTGTCATTGATATATAAAACAACTACTGGCTTTTGTGTAGTAATTTGATGTCCCGTTACTTTACTTAATAAGATAATCAGAAAGAGGAGATTTTTTTTGTTGTTGTTGTTAGTGGAGTCTTAGGGTCTTTCTTTTTTGGTGGTGGGGGAATAAATGGAACCCTTGTTAGAAGGTATGTAAATTAGTACACCACTATGGAAAACATTATGGAAGTTTCTTTAAAAATTCTAAATAGAATTACGATGACATCCAGTAATCCAACTATTAGGTATATATGCAAAATAAATTAATTTGGTATGCCAAAGAGATTACTGCATTCTTATGCTTATTGAAACACTATTTATTTTTTATTTTAATATTGTTATTATTAACAGCATATTTTATAGGGATACATCATGTGTTGGTACCCTCTTTTCCCTAGTCCCTGCCTCCATTCTGCTGGGGGCCCTCCTCAGTGGGGTGGCAGGTATTTCCTGTGGGGTTGTGGTTTATGCCTTGTAAGAGCAACAGTAAGTTATTTTTGAGGGGAGAGAATGCCTCTGGACATGTTGTCTCAATCTGTGGATCTTACAATCTTTTTGCCCCCTTTTCCACAAAATCTCCTCAGCCATGGTGGGTGAGTTTTAAGTCTACTTCAATGATAAGCTCTTAAGAGCCTCTGGATCTCTGCTTTGGTAAGTGTTGAGTGCCCTCAGGGTCTGTCTCCTTCACCCTGGTGCTGATTATCAGGTTCCTCATGGAAGCAGCACTCATGCTCATCTTGTCTCCCCAATCCTTCTGTGGTTTTAGCTATGGCTTGGCTGAAGTGTAAGAGGCAGTTTACCTCCTCTGGTCTCGCTACCTCCGGAAAAAGAAGAACAGATTCTCCAACAGAAAGTGAAATTAGCATTGTTTAAATGTAATAAGTATTATTAATTTAGGGAGAATTTGATGTATGTAACCCCTCTTTGAGCCAAAGACTAGTGAGCGCTTGACACTGGAGTGCATAATCTTTGTCTCCATAGAATTCTGCTCTGGTTCCCAATTCCAGATATGGTTCCTTTCACTTAGAGGATCTCTTAGCCAATCAGAAAGCTATTGGTTTCCCACCAAGGCTGGGTGCCTCTATTGCACTAGCATTCACATCATGTCAGGGTGTTTGCTTCTGAGTAGCTTAGGCCTCTGGTTGCTCAGACTGCTGTAGCTCAGGTGGTGCTTTCCAGCACTAGATGGGCTGTCTGGGGACTGGCTCTTTTCCAAATTCCAACCAGGTCTCTCTATATTCTATGTTGGCAGTGTATGGTGTCTTCAGCAATAGGGTCTTACCTTTTGCCTCAGGAAGGTAATCAAGAGCTTTGACAGAAACCTGTCTTGTTTTGGGGACCTTGTAGTTCTCTCTAATCAACAATTCATTGTGGGTAGCAACCGATCTCTGGTACTGGGAGTTACAGGCCTGAGAGAAACATACTTTTTTTAAGCTTAGATTTCATCCCACCTTCTCCAGGGCCCTTCTTTTCAGGTACTTCCCCCTTACTCTTTTTGAGGGTTATATCTTTTACTCTATTTACAAGGATGAAGGTTTCTATGGTACCAGTTCATTTTAGGTTTAGTTTTGTGTTTATTTTTCCCCACCCTTCACTTCCCCTCCCCCCAAGCCCCCAACCCCCATTGTCTGGGCCTTGAGTTGCCTATCAGGTATTGTCAGGTTAGGTACCTCAGGTAGGTGAGACCATGTGGCATTTGTCTTTCTGTGAGTGTGAGTTCACTGAGTATGATCTGTTCCAAGCCTGTCTGTTTTTCTACAAATTTCATTGTATCATTTTTTCTTACTGCTGAGTAGAATTCCATTGTATAAATGTACCACAATTTCATTATCCATTCATCTAATGATGGGTACCTGGGATGTTTCAAGTTCTTACGTATAGTGAATTGAACAGCTATAAACATGGTTGAGCAAATATCTCTTTAGTGAAGCATGGAGCATTTAGGATAAATGCCATTTAAGGTAATAACTGGGTGTGTTGGTAGTTCTACGTTCATCATTTTCAGGAGTCTCCATATTGATCTCCAAAGTGGTTGTACAACTTTACATTCCCACCAACAGTAGATGAGAGTTCCTCTTTCCCCACATCATCACCAACATTTCTTTTTGTTAGATTCTTTTTTAAAGTTTGATTATTAATTGTGGACATATTTAGCATGGATACATCAGATGTTGGTACTATCCTTTCCCTCATCCCTGCAGCCTTCCAAAGGAGGGCCTACTCATTAGATTCTTTAATGACTGCCATCCTTACTGGTGTAAGGTGGAATCTCATAGTTGTTTTAATTTTCATTTCCATGATGGTTAGGGATGTTGAATATTTTCTTAAGTGTTCATTAGCCATTTATATTTCTTCCTATGAGGACTTGCTATTAGTTCTCTGCCCTATTTTTGGAGTGGGTTGTTTGCTTTTTTATTGTATAGTTTTTTGAGATCTTTGTAGATTCTGGATATTAGGCTTCTGTCAGAGGTAGAGCTGGCAAAGATTTTCTCCCATTCCGTGGATAATCTATTGACTCTGCTTATTGTGTGTCTGTGGAGAAGCTTCTTAGCTTCCTGAGATCCCATTAGTTGAGTGAGTGTTTAATTTACTGGGCTACTGTATTTTTGTTCAGGAAGTCTTCCTCCCCTCCTATATTATGGACAGTTCTCCCTATTTTTCCTTCCAGGCAATTAAGAGTTTCAGATCTTATATTAAAGGCTTTAATTCATTTGGAGTTGATTTTTGTGTATGGAGAGATGAGTGAGTATGGTTTCATTTTACTTTTTCTTTTTTTTTTTAATTTTTTTTTTTAAATTTATTTGAGAGCGACAGACACAGAGAGAAAGGTACAGGGAGAGAGAGAATGGGCATGCCAGGGCCTCCAGCCTCTGCAAACGAACTCCAGACGCGTGCACCCCCTTGTGCATCTGGCTAACGTGGGACCTGGGGAACCGAGCCTCGAACCGGGGTCCTTAGGCTTCACAGGCAAGCGCTTAACCGCTACGCCATCTCTCCAGCCCTGGTTTCATTTTTCTACATTTGGTCATTTGGTTATTCATTTTGTCCAGCACTGTTTATTGAAGATGCTGTCTTTTCTCCAATCTACTTTTTTTTGTTTGTTTTTGTTTTTTGAGGTATGGTCTCACTCTGGTCCAGGCTGACCTGGAATTAACTCTGTAGTCTCAGGGTGGCCTTAAACTCATGGCAATCCTCCTACCTCTGCCTCCCAAGTTCTGGGATTAAAGGCGTACACCACCACACCTGGCCTCCAGTCTACTTTTTTGTCAAAGATCAAGTACCTATAGTTACTTGACCTATGCCCAGATCTTAATTCTGTTCCATTGTTCTATGTTTCTGTTTCTATGCAAGAGCCATGCTGTTTTTGTCACTATGGCTTTGTAATATAGCTTTAGATCAGGTATGGTGATGCCTCCAGAGGTGTTACTTTTGCTGAGGACATGCTTGGATATCTGAGGCCTGTTGCCATTCCATATGAATTTTGAGAACAGTTTTACTATCTCTGTGAAGAATGATGCTGGACTTTTTATTGGTATTTCATTAAATCTGTATGTTACTTTTGGTAGCATTATCATTTTCATAATATTGATTCTACCTATTCAGGAGCATGGGAGTTCTTTCCATCTTTTCAAGTCCTCTTCAATTTCTTTCTTGAGTGTTTTTATGTTTTCATTATATCAGTCTTTCACATCCTTTGTTAGTGTTACTCAAGGTATTTATTTATTTATTTTGGTTTCTATTGAAAATGGGACAGCCTCACTAATTTCTTTCTCTGTACATTTGTTCTTTTGCATATAGAAAGGCTACTTATTTTTGTGTGTTGATTTTGTATCCTGCCACTTTTCTGAAGGAATTTATCACTTTAGAAGTTTTATGGTGGAGGATTTCAGGTCACTTATGTATAGAATCATGTCATTTGCAAAGAGGGCTAATTTGACTTCTTCCTTTCCAATTTGTATACCTTTTATTTCCTTCTCCTTTCTTGATATTTGGGCTAGTGCTTCTACTACTATGTTGAAGAGCAGGGATAAGAGTGGGCACCTCTGTTGTGTTTCCAGACTCAATGGGAACTCCTTCAACCTTTCCCTGTTAAGTATTATTTGGGCTTTAGGTGCTTTATATGCAGCCTTTGTGGTGCTCATATATAAACCATCCATTCTGATCCCCTCCAGCATTTTGATTATGAAGTGATCTTGTATTTTGTCAAAGGCCTTGTCTGCATCTATTTAAGTGATCATGTGGTTCTTGTGATTAAGGTTATTTATATGATATATTACATTGACTGATTTCCATATGTTGAGCCATCCCTGTGTCCTTGGGATGAAGACCATTTGATCAAGGTGGGTAATGCTTTTGATGTGTTGTTGAATTCTGTTTGTGAGGATTTTGTTCAGAATCTTTACATCTAAGTTCATTAGAAATATAGGCCTGTAATTCCTTTTCCTGTTTTATCTCTGCCTGGTTTTGATATTAGAAGAATGCTACCTTTATAAAGAGGTTGGGGAGTATTCCATGTTCAATAATTATTTAAAATAGTTCGAGAAGAATTGGTTTCACTTCTTCAGTAAAGGTCTGATAGAATTCAGCTAAGAAGCCATCTGGCACTGGAATTTACTTTTGGGAGGTTTTATTTATTACTTTTTCTATTCTTTTTTTTTCTCAATTTTTATTAACATTTTCCATGACTATAAAAACTATCCCATGGTAATAACCACCCTCCCCCCAAACTTTCCCCCTTGAAATTCCATTCCCCATCATATCCCCTTCCCATCTCAATCAGTCTCTCTTTTATTTTGATGTCATGATCTTTTCCTCCTATTATGATGGTCTTGAATAGGTAGTGTCAGGCACTATGAGGTCATGGTTATCCAGGCCATTTTATGTCTTCAGGGAGCACGTTGTGAGGAGTCCTACCCTTCCTTTGGCTCTTACATTCTTCCCACCACCTCTTACACATTAGACCCTGAGCCTTGGAAGATGTGATCGAGATGTTACTCAGTACTCCAGTCACTTCTTTTCAGCACTACAATACCTTCTGAGTCATTCCAAGGTCACTGCCATCTGCAAAGAGAAGATTCTCTACCCAAAGTGAGAGTAGCATTAATTCAGCATTAGGGTCTTACCACTTATTCCTGGTAAGAAACCAAGGGCCTTGGCAATGGATTATAATGTTTTGGGAGCATCAGAAACTTCCTGGCCACCAACTCACTGGAGGTATCCCATCCCTGGCACTGAAAAATTTCTAGCAATGATCTATAGCTCCTGAGTGTTCCATTGTCCAAAACCAGAGGATTCCATATGATTTATTTATATCCTCTTAGACTTTGATTAGCCCTCCGTCCACCTTTCCTTTCCTAAATATCTTCCCCTGACCTCACTTTGGGCCATTTCACACTGGTTACTCTATTCTTCTACTAACATATATACAATACCAACCTATTAAGTACCCTCCTCCCTTCCTTTCTCTTCCCTTTATATCTCCTTTTTAACTTACTGGCCTCTGCTACTAAGTATTTTCTTTCTCATGCAGAAGCCCAATCATCTGTAGCTAGGATCCACATATGAGAGAGAACATGTGGCGCTTGACCTTCTGGGCCTGGATTACCTCTCTTAGTATAATCCTTTCCAGGTCCATCCATTTTTCTGCAAATTTCATAACTTCATTGTTCTTGCCACTGAGTAGAACTCCATTGTGTAAATATGCCATATCTTCATTATCCACTCATCAGTTGAGGGACATCTAGGCTGGTTCCATTTACAAGCTATTATGAATTGAATGGCAATAAACACGTTTGAGTACATACTTCTAAGGAAATGAGATGAGTCCTTAGGATATATGACTAGGAGTGTTATAGCTGGGTCATATGGTAGATCAATTTTTAGCTGTCTAAGGAACCTCCACACTGATTTCCACAATGGCTGGATCAGATTGCATTCCCACCAACAGTATAGAAGGGTTCCTCTTTTTTTAGATCCCTGCCAGCATTTGTGATCATTTGTTTTCATGATGGTAGCCAATCTGACAGGAGTGAGATGAAATCTCAATGTAGTTTTAATCTGCATTTCCCTGATGACTAGTGACGTAGAACAAATTTTTAGATGCTTATACACCATCCGTATTTCTACTTTTGAGAACTATCTATTTAGCTCCATAGCCCAGTTTTTAATTGGCTTGTTGATTTCTAATATTTAACCTTTTGAGTTCTTTGTATATCCTAGATATTAATCCTCTATCAGATATATAGCTGGCAAAGGTTTTTTCCCATTCTGTAGGTTGCCTCTTTGCTTTATTCACAGTGTCCTTTGTAGTACAAAATCTTTGTAATTTCATGAGGTCCCAGTGGTTAATCTGTGGTTTTATTGCCTGAGCATTTGGGGTCATATTCAGAGAGTCTTGGCCAAGACCAATATGTTGAAGGGTTTCCCCTACATTTTCCTCTAGCAGTTTAAGAATTTTTGGTCTGATATTAAGGTCTTTAATCCACTTGGACTTAAATCTTGTGCATGGAGAGAGAGAGAAAAATCTATTTTAATCCTTCTACAGATATATATCCAGTTTTCCCAACACCATTTGCTAAAGAGGCTGTCTTTTCTCCAATGAGTATTTTTTTGCATTTTTATCGAATATCAGAAGGCTATAGCTACCTGGACATACATCTGAGTCCTCTATTCTGTTCCATTGATCCATGTGTCTGCTTTTGTGCCAGTACCAAGATGTTTTTGGTACTATGAATCTGTAGTACAAGTTAAAATCAGGTATGGTGATACCACTATCCTTATTTTTGCTGCTCAGTATTATTCTAGACATTTGAGGATTTTTATGATTCCAAATGAATTTTCAGATTTTTTTTTCTATTTCCATGAAGAATGCCTTTGGAATTTTGATGAGAATTGCATTAAATGTGTAGATTGCTTTTGGTAAGATTTCCAATTTCACAATATTGATTCTTCCAACCAGGAACAAAGGATGATTTTCCATTTCCTAGTGTCGTCTGCAATTTCTCACTTGAGTGTTTTATAGTTTTCATTATAGAGATCCGTTACTTCCTTGGTTAGGTTTATTCCAAGGTACTTTATTTTCTTTGATGCAATTGTGAATGGAAGTGATTCTCTTATTTCACCCTATGTGTGTTTTTTGTTAGAATATAGGCAGGTTATTGATTTCTGTGTTTTTATTTTGTATGCTGCTATGTGGCTGTAGGTTTTTATCAGCTCTAACAGTTTGCTAGTAGAGTCTTTAGGGTCCTTTATATATAGAATCATGTCATCTACTAATAATGATAACTTGATCTCTTTCCAATTTTCACCCCTTTTATGTGCATCTCTTGCTTTATTGCTATGGCTAAGACTTCTAGTACTATATTAAATAAAAGTGGGGACAGTGGACACCTTTGTGTTGTTGCTGATTATAGTGGAAAAGCTTCCAGTTTTCCCCATTTAGTAATATGTTGGCTGTAGGCTTGTCTTAAATAGCCTTTATTATATTGAGATATGTTCCTTCTATTCCCAGTATCTGTAGGACTTTTAGCATGAAGGGATGTTGGATTTTGTCAAATGCTTTCTCTGCGTCTAATGAGATGATCATGTGATTTTTGTCCTTCAATCCATTTATATAATGTATTACATTTTTTTTTATTTATTTATTTGAGAGCGACAGACACAGAGAGAAAGACAGATAGAGAGAGAGAGAGAGAATGGGCGCGCCAGGGCTTCCAGCCTCTGCAAACGAACTCCAGATGCGTGCGCCCCATTGTGCATCTGGCTAATGTGGGACCTGGGGAACCGAGCCTCGAACCGGGGTCCTTAGGCTTCACAGGCAAGCGCTTAACCGCTAAGCCATCTCTCCAGCCATGTATTACATTTATTGATTTGCATATATTGAACCATCTGTGCATCTCTGTGATAAAGCCTACTTGGTCAGGGTGAATGATCTTTCTGATATATTCTTGTATTCTGTTTGCCAATATTTTGTTGAGAATTTTTGCATCTATGTTCATGAGGGAGATTGGTCTGTAATTTTCTTTTTTTTTTCTATCTTTGCCTGGTTTTGGTATCAGGGTGATGCTGGCTTCATAGAAGGAGTTTGATAGAATTCCTTCTTTTTCTATTTCCTGGAAAAGCTTCAGAAGCAATGGTGTTAGCTCTTCCTTGAAGGTCTGGTAAAATTCAGCAGTGAATCCATCTGGGCCTGGGCTTTTTTTTTTGGTGGGGGGGGAGATTTTTGATGACTGTTTGGATCTCCATGCTTGTTATAGGTCTATTTAAGTGATTAATCTCATCTTGATTTAATTTAGGTAGGTCATATAAATCAAGGAAATCATCCATTTCTTTCAGATTTACACACTTTGTGGAGTATATGCTTTTATTGTATGTCACTTTGATTATTTGAATTTCTCTGGCATCTGTTGTGATGTTACCTTTTTCATGTTTAATTTTATTAATTTGTGTCTCTTCTCTCTTTCTTGGTCAGATTTGCTAAGGGTTTACCAGACTTATTTATCCTTTCAAAGAACCAACTCTTTGTTTCATTAATTCTTTGGATTTTTTTTGTTTCTATTTCATTAATTTCTGCCCTGATCTTTATTATTTCTTCCCGTCTACTGATTTTTGGTTTGCCTTGTTCTTCTTTTTCCAAGGCTTTAAAGTGAAGCATTAGGTCATTTATTTGCAACCTTTCTAATTTCTTAATATAGGCACTTAAAGCTACTAATTTACCTTTTAGGACTGCCTTCATTGTGTCCCAGAGATTTTAGTATGTTGTGTTCTCATTATCATTTGACTCTTTCAATTTTTTGATTTTCTTCTTGATTTCTTCATTGACCCATTCATCATTTAGTAGTGTGTGTTGCATAATTTCTATGATTTGTGTATGCTCTATAGCCTTTCTTGCTATTGATTTGTAGTTTGGTTCCATTGTGGTCAGATAGACTTCAAGGAATTATTTCAATTTTCCTGAATTTGTTAAGATTTGCTTTGTGTCCTAATATATGGTCTATTTTATTCTTTTTATTCTTCTTAATTTATTAGTTTTCTTTTCAGAAAATACAGGCAGTTTGGTACCATTGTTTAGGCTCATCCATGACCTACCCCCTCCCAATGGCCCCTCCTTGTTGATGTAAATGGGTCATGCACTATGGAGTTAGCCCACAGTTATTGGTACGATGAATGTCTCTGCATATCATGACCCAACATGTGACTCTGACATTCTTTCCTCCTTCTCTTCTGCAATATTTCCCTGAGCCATGTTGGGTTCATTGAGCCAGAGCCTCAGATGCCCCCAACACCTCAGCACTGAAGCAGACCAAAAATTAACCAAATATGGTCTATTTTAGAGAATGTTCCATGTGCTGCTGAAAAGAATGTATATTCTGCAGCATTTGGATGAAATGTCCTATAGATATCTGTTAGTTCCATTCCTTCTGTGACCTCATTTAGTCCAGATTCCTCTCTGTTTATTTTTTCCCTGGATGACCTGTCAATTGATGAGAGTGGTTGTTGAAGTCACCCACTACCACTGTGTTTTGTGTTATCTGTGACCTTAGTTCTAATAGCATTTGTTTGATGAATTTGGGGGCCCCCATGTTAGGTGCATATATGTTTAGAATTGTAATGTCCTCCTGTTGGAGTGTTCCTTTAATCAATATAAAGTGGTCTTCCTTATCTTTCATAACTAATGTTGGACTGAAATCTACCTTGTCAGATATTAGGATAGCAAACCCTGCTTGCTTGTTTTCTAGGCCCATATGCTTGAAACACCATTTTCCAACCTTTCTCCCTAAGATAGTGTCCATCCTTTGTAGAGAGGTGGGTTTCTTGGAGACAACAAATTGTAGGACCCTGCTTTTTAACCCAGTCTGAAAACCTATGTCTTTTGGTTGGGGCATTGAGGCCGTTGATATTAAGAGGTATTATTGAAAGGTGTGTATTTATGTTTGATTTTTTTTTTTTTTTGTAGTTCCAGTACTACCTTTGCTCTATTGTGTTAACTAGTATTTGAGTATTGTTTGTTTTTTCAGGTTCCTTATATGTGTGATTTTCCTTCTCTTCGGCTTGGAGGATTCTTTCAAGTATTTTCTGTAGTGCTTGTTTTGTCTTCAAATATTCCTTTAGCCTGCTTTTGTCATAGAATGTCATTATTTCTCCACCTATTTAAATGGACAGCTTTGCAGGATAAAGTAACCTTGGTTGACAGTTGTTATCTTTCAGAATTTGGAATACATCACTCCAAGCTCTTCTGGCTATTAAAGTTTGTATTGAGTAATCTGCTGTAATCCTGATAGGCTTGCCTTTGTAAGTAACTTGATTTTTCTCTGTGACTGCTTTCAGTATTTTTTCTTTGGTTTGTTTTTGGTAGTTTGATTACAATATGGTGAGAAGAGGTTCTTTCCAGGTTTCATCTGGCTGGTGTCCTAAAGGATTCCTGTATCTGCACTGGCACCTCTTTCCCAATTTGGGGGAAGTTTTCTTCTATGATTTGGTAGGTGTGGCTCTCAAGACTCTCAGAGTATATACAAAAGTGACCCTACGTGTTGAGTTTGCCTGCTGTCAGAGTGTTCAAGGAGGCTGAGTGGAACCAAATACAGGTAGTTTCTAAAATTTAACTAAACAATGTACACTTTCAATGAAAAATAGCACATTGTATTTATCCAGGAGTATGTATTATGACAAGCAGATCCTCTGTCTGTCCCTTAGGCTGTGTGGTGCCTCACCGACTACCTTAATCCTGACAACAAGGAGTTTAATATTTCTGGTCTGTAGAGGGTTCCAAGTCAGCTTGTGACCAGGTTAGTCCCTTCCCTTTTGTGATGATTTTGGTCTCAGTTATTCTGCTCCTGCTTGGTCTCGTTGTTTGTTCAAGTAGGCATGGCTGGGTCCCTGGGCTGCTGCTCTCTTTGCTAGAGCTGGGCACTGGTAGTGGGGGATGAGAGGCTGCTGATGCTGGTCTAGTTCTCTTGATGTTCCATGTGTTCTTCTACCTTGTGATCTGCTCCTCTGTTGCTCACTGCTGTTCTCCATTTCACGTTTCTTGAGTTTACAGAGAGCTCCAGAGTGAGTGAAAAATCCCCTCACCTGGCTTTTCCTGTGGCTCAAGTTGAGCCTGGTGGCTTGCTGGCATGCCACCCCTGTGGTCCTGTGGACCTGCCAGAGCTGCTTCTGCTGGTCTGTGTGGGCTCTGGATGCTCTGGATCTCTCCTACTTCGCTGCCATTTCAATTTCCTATACACCTCACTTTTGAGTAAAAGTGTGTATTTTGCTGGTTTTTTGGGGCTTTTTTTTTCCCCCTAGGCTGCTTTGGTGTGGTACTTACACCACCATCTTAACTAGAAGTCTGCTCTGATCTTTATTATTTCTTTCTGTTTGGAGCTCCTTGGGTTGTATTCTTTTTGTTTTTCCAATGCCTTTAGGATGGTTAGGTTATTAATTTGGGATCTCTGTCTTTGTTATGAAGGCATTAAGCATTATGATTTTTCCACTTAGGACTGCTTTCATTGTGTGCCATAAGTTCTGGCAAGTTGTGTTTTCATTATGATTCAATTCCAGGAATTTTACAATTTCTTTATTGATTTCTTCTACAACCCATTCATTGTTCAGTCTCCAGGAACTGGTGGAGTTCCAGATGCACCTCTTGTTATTTCTAGCTTAAAGTATTGTGATCTGATATGATATGGGAAGTTAATTCATTTTTTCAAATTTATGGAGGTATGCTTTATGACATAATATATGGTCTAATTTGGAGAATGTTCTATGATCTGCTGAGAAGAATGTGTATTCTGTAGAATTGGGATGAAAAGTTCTGTAGATGTCCATTAAGTCTAGCCAAACTATGGTGTTGTTGAGCTTTTATTTCCCTGTCAATTTTCTGCTTGGATGATCTGTCTATTGATGATAAGGGAGTATTGAAGTCTCCAACTATGGTGGTGTTGGTATTTATTTCATTTTTTTTTTTGTCAAGTTGGTTTTTGTTTCATAAACTGTGGTGCACCAGTGTTTGGCACATGTAGACTTATGACTATGATGTCCTCATGTTGGATCGTTGCCTTGATGAGTAAGAAGTGACATTCTTTGTTCTGTTTGATTACTTTTGGTTTGAAGTCAATTTTATCAGATATTGAAATAGCAATGCCTGCTTGTTTCTTGTTTCCATTTGCTTTGAATATCATTTCCAGCCTTTCACCCTGAGGAGGTGTCTGTCTTTAGTGGTGATGTGGGTTTCTTGAAGACAGCAGGTAGAAGGGTACAATTTTTTGATCCTCCCTGTTAACTTGTGTCTTTTGAGGAGTGATTTAAGATTTAATGTTTAAGGGTATTACTGTGAGGTTTCCTTTAATCCCTGTCATAATGGGATGCTTTATAGGGTTTGGTGCTTTCTTTTGTTTTGTACTTTTTTGAGCCTGCTCTAGCTTTTGTTATTGTTACCTTGTTCATGTAGGTTGTTTGACTGTTTTGTGTGTATTCTCTGTAGGTGTGGCTTTGTGTTCATATAATCAGAAAGTTAACTTGTTCAATAAAAAATTTTCCTTTCATCATCCTTTATGAGATGTACTTTCACTGGGTACAGCAACTTGGGTTGTAAGCAATAGTTTTTTCAGACTTTGATGTGTTCCATTCCAGGCCCGTCTGGCTTCCAGAGTTTCTATTGTGAAATCTGAGGTAATTCTGATGGGATTGCCGTTTTATGTAGTGTGTTGTTTCTCTCAGGCTGCTGTTAAAAAATATTTATTTATTTATTTAATAGAGAGAAATAAACAGAGAGAAAGAGACACAGATGGAGAATGGACCTGCCAAAGCCTCCAGCCACTGAAAATGAACTCCAGACACATGCCCCACCTTGTGTATTAGGATTACATGGGTCCTGGGGACTTGAACCTAGGTCCTTTGGGTTTTCAGGCAAGTGCCTTAACCACTGAGCAATTTCTCCAGCCCTCATGCTGCTTTTATCACTGTTTTGGTTTTCATTGTTGAGAGTTTTAACTATGATGTGCCTTGGAGAGTTTCTTCTTTGGTCCTTTCTATTTGGTGTTCTGTATGCTTCTTGTGTCTGGATGGGCCTCCCTTTTGAAAGATTGGAAAATTTTTCTTCAATAATTTTGTTGAGTATGTTCTCTATGCCTCTGGCCTGTTGCCTCTTCTTTTGGTATACCCATGATTTGTATGTTTGGTCATTTTAGGGTATACCACAGTTTCTTTATATTCTGTTCACATAATTTTTTGAACTTAGCAAAATTTCTGGCCTTCAAATCAATTTCTTCTACCTTATCTTCCAGATCAGAGGTTCTGTCTTCCACATGAGTAACTATTAGTGAGTGGTGCTAGAGAGGTTGGTAAGAGATCTATTTTTTTCTGTTGTGTTATCTTGCATTGTGCCCAGCTGTTTTTTGAGGTATGATTTCAGTTCAAGGTCTGATTTTCTTGAAGCTTCCTAGAATTCATTCTTGCATTTGATCAAGTCTTCATTAATGTTAGTCAACTTGTTAATGAAATCTTCCATTTGTTGACTCACCTTCAATTTATTTATGCCTCTTTTGAAGCTTCTAAGGCTTTCTTCAATTAAGGTAAGCCTAAAAAGCTGAGTCTCCTAAGACATGATTCTGCTTAATTTCATTTATGCATTTTTTTAAGCTGGAGAGGGGTGGGTTGGGCAAGGATTAGGAAGTAGGGATAGGGAACAGTTGGTACAAGAAAGAAGATATTTAGTTGTGTTGGGATAGAGAAGAGCTGAGGTAGGGTCAGTGACAGGGCCAACCTGGGATCCAGGGAAGCAGCAAGGACTGATCACCCAGAATGAGTCCCTGAAGGATTTAGGAGTGAGATAGGGAGGGAAGGGGAGGACAAGACACCTGGGAACAAAGGTGAGGGAGCTTCCACAGGTGAAGCTAACGGAGCTTCTGTAGTCCATGGGGCAGGGAAAGACAGGGTCCTGTGTTAGAAAACATCTTAGAAAGAAATACTAATAATACTGACAATACTACTACTACTACTAATAAAAAGTATCCTAGGAAAGAGGAAGGTGTTGGAGAGCCTAGGGACAGTTTTTTTTCCCCAAACTTATTCTCTTACCCTCATTTCTCCCAGACCAAGAGAAAGACAAACAAGGTCCTTCGATCTTATTGGGATGTAAGGATGACATTAATCTTCTCCTGTTTCTATTTTTCCCTCTCTCTCTCTCTCTCTCTCTCTCTCTCTCTCTCTCTCTCTTTCTCTCCCTCTCTTTCTCTCTCATCTATTTCTTTTTTTTTAAATTTTTATTTATTTATTTATTTGAGAGCGACAGACACAGAGAGACAGATAGAGGGAGAGAGAGAGAATGGGCATGCCAGGGCTTCCAGCCTCTGCAAACGAACTCCAGACACACGTGCCCCCTTGTGCATCTGGCTAACGTGGGACCTGGGGAACCGAGCCTCGAGCCGGGGTCCTTAGGCTTCACAGGCAAGCGCTTAACTGCTAAGCCATCTCTCCAGCCCTCATCTATTTCTTTTATTTCACTTATCTTTTTCTTCCTTCTCTTCTTGGACACTGACCTGTAACTCACAGTACCAGCAGGTGGCTACCACCCACAATGAGCTTTTGATCAGAGAGACCTACAAGGTTTCCCAAAAGAAGACAGATTTCTGTCAGAGTGGTAACACCCTACTGATGAAGACACCATATGCTGTTGGCACGTAATATGGAGTGACATGGCTGGAAGCTGGAAAAGAGTCAGTACCCAGACAGTTAGCATATCAAGTGCTGGAATGTGCTACATGAGCAACTGGGGGAATATGACCAATATCTGTCCAAGAAACTCATGGTCAAACCTACTTAGCAACAAACAACCTGATGTGATGCTCACACAAGTGCAATAGTGGTGCACAGCCATGGTGGAAAACCAACTGCTCTTGATTTGGCTAACTGATCTCCTCAGTGGAACAAAATCCATAGCTAGATCTGGGAAGCAAGACAGAACCATATCCAAAAATGAGCCTGCTCTCCATTATCAAGCTCCCACCAATCGTGAGCTACAAGTGGGCCTGCACCTATTAAGTTCTCTCTAAAAAGCAATGCTTATTCCATTTATCTGGTGCTAACTTTACTCTCCATTGGAGAACCTGCTTCTCTTTTTCAGATAGATGTAGATCCTAAGGAAAGAACCACCCCTTTATACCTCAAAAGGGCCCCAGCTGAAACTAAGGATAATTATGGAAACAAGCAAGAGTGCTGTTGTTGGTGAACCTGGTGCCAGCACAATGGTGACAGAGATAGACACAGAGAACAATCAACCCCTACCAAACCATATATCGAGAGACACAGAGGCTCCCAAGACCTCATCACTGAGGCAGACCTAAGATGAACCCAACATGGCTCAGGGAAACTTGCAGAAGAGGGGGTGGAAAGAATGTCAGAGCCACGTGTTAGGTCATGATACACAGAGATGTTTCCTCCTACCCATAACTTATGGCTAACACCATAATGCATAACCCATATACCCCAACAATGAGGGTCCCTGTGGAGGAGGGACCAGGGAGGAGGCTAACAATAGTACCATCTTGACTCTATTCACTGAGTATAGAATTGATAATAATAATAAAATGTAATTAAAAAAAAAAGAACCCCAAATGGGGTAAATGCTGTTGTTTGTTTTTCTTTTCACTTTCGGTTTTTTGAGGTAGGGTCTCACTCCAGCTCAGGCTACCTGGAATTCACTATGTAGTCTCAGGGTGGCCTTGAACTCACAGTGATCCTCCTACCTCTCCCTCCCTAATGCTGGGATTAAAGGCATGCACCACCATGCCCAGCTTAAATGCTGTGATATTTCCAATCAATTTCATCTCTCAGCGCATCAATCCCCTCCTTTTTCAAGGTGTATTGATTGACCCTATACCTAAAATGTCTGTTGTCAGCATAGGCCCTTCTCCACCACATAGGGAGGGTACTATAGGCTGTGCACCATTGCCACAGGCCTCACAGGACCTTAGAGTGAGGATCACCCTCCTCATGAAATTTCTTTGTGTGTTCTGCAGGTAAGCTGTCCCAACTGGGGAGGGGTTATGGCCTTGAAGGCTGTTGTTGGTTTTTTGATGGCTTCCTTCCAGTTCAGCAATGCTTTTGATCAGGGTCAGATTGCTTGTTGTGTTTTTATTTTAGGATTCAATTTCTGTTGTTTCCTTTGACTTCTTTGGAGGCTTCGATATGGGACTAGGCATTCTTGGTAAAGATCTCTGTTTTCTTTTCTTTTCTTTCTTTCTTTCTTTCTTTCTTTCTTTCTTTCTTTCTTTCTTTCTTTCTTTCTTTCTTTCCTTCTTTCTTTTTTTTCATTGTGGTCTACCCATCTTGGGGAAACATTTTATTCTATTGAGGGGGAAGTAAGTATTTGTCCTTGTAGGATGTTCATCAAGTGATCATTTTAAATGTGAGCCAGATTGGTGTATTATGGGGTTATAACCTCAGATGTGCAGATTGTTGAGATTGCAAGTACATCAAAGATACCTGGGGAACTGGGAGGTTGGGGAACTGGGAGCTCTAGCCTGCTCACTCCACTTTTGCACACTCTGCAGCACATGGGGATCAGAAGTTGGAGAACTAGTAGGTGGGAAGCTGGAGAGCCAGGGGCAGCAGGCCAGCTCCTTCAGTGGCCTCTGGCTCAGGGGAATAAGGATTTGGGTTTCCAGGGGACAGTCATTAAGGAAACCCAAGCAAGAGGCCTGCTTCTGCAGCCCATACCCAGGAATCCTGCCACCCCAAAGCAGCAACAGGGGTTCTGGAACCAGGAAACTTGGAGGTGGGGAAATAACCAGGGATCTGGGAGTTGGGGACCCAGGGTGCCTTCAATCAGGAAGGCAGAGCAAGTGGCCTGCTTCAGCAGCAAGCTTGCAGGGTCCAGGCTTCCCCAAGCCAGCAGTAGGGGAACTGGGACCAGGGAACTGGAAGGAGGCAGCATGTGGAGAACAGGGGGATTTGGCCTACTCATTCTGCAAGTGTACCCTCCTGGACAGGGGATCCATCTAGGGTCTCTTAAGTACAGAATTATATCATTTGCAATATTGCTTGCTTGACTTCTTTCAATTTTTGTTTGTTTTATTTCTATTCCTTATCTTATTGTTCTAACTAAGGCTTCAAATATATAAAATAGCAGGGAGAAAGAATAGACATCCTTGTCTTGACTATAATGGGTGTGACAAAACATTTTATGATTGGCCCTAAAGCCTTGTCCATTTCATGGAATCCACGTTTAGTACTATGTGCTTGGGCAAGTAATTGCAGCTTATGAACTCACAGGCCCAGGTAGGGGGGCTACTGCTATTTTCTTAAAACATTCATTGTATCTGTCAAATTGCCTTCTAAACATTTCTATTTATGCCTGTATATTACCATTAGCCACAGATGAGAGAGATTTAAATTAACAGCGTGCTTCATTTACTATAGAGAATCATTTTGCCTTTTAAAAAGTATCAATTTATATGCAAACTTTTCCTATATTTGGGCACAATTTTTACTAAGAAATATTATATAATTTAGAAAAAAAGTTTTTGTTTTAGTTCTTTGTTCATGCTTATTTACATATATAATTTGGTTTAGTTATATAGGTTGAAATTATAGGATGATAGTGCCAACTTATTCTGCAATGCTATTTTTAAAATTCAATAAAATGATGGACTAAAGGGATTGATTTTCAAGATAAACTTATTTTTAAAAACTGTTATCTTAGTTGGGTGTGGTGGCACATGCCTTTAATCCCAGTACTTGGGAGGCAAAGGGAAGAGGATTGCCATGAGTTCAAGGATACCCTGAGACTACATAGTGAATTCCAGGTCAGTCAGGGCTAAAGTGAGACCCTAATTTGAAAAACAAACAAAAATTTTTAAAAATTTTCTCTTTAGTGATAACACATGAAACTCTTCTTAGTCTGAAATTACTTTTGTACATATTTTTTATTTTATTTTGAATATATTTTTTATTGACAACATTTATAATTACAGACAATAAACCATGGTAACCCCCCACTTTCCCCTTTGCAACTTCACTCTCCATTATACCCCTTCCCCTCTCAATCATGTGGATGCCCTCCCTCACACATTGTAATTGGAAGGATATTGAGGATATTGACATACAGGGAAAATCATGTTGATCTGCTATCATAGGGACGTCATGAGAATGAGACCTGTTGTTGAATAAAACATAGTTTTGGTTAGTTACATGGTTTTCTAGATCATGAACATATTTTTCTTGCAACATAGAGTTTACTATGATAAACTAATAACAACACAGGAGAAAACATGAGCTTGGACTAAAAATGAATTTACGTGCAATGCTGACTTGACTCAGAGGTTGTTCTGTTATGAGGGAACAGCATGATTTCTATGTCACTACTGGGATTGGGACTATGAAATCTAGAATATAGGCATTTTGTTAGTGTGCATTCTAGTATTTCTTTGCCTATTTTTCATCAAAGGTAAATAATAAAGTCTTAAAAAAAGTATCATCTCAAAATTGATACTATATTGAAGTAAAACTTATGTCCACCTTGCAGGTACAGCATGCTATGCTGCCCAAATCCTACTGAAAGAAAGATAAGGTGGTATGAGGGAAATCATGTTACCAAAAAAGCTTCATCACCATTTATATAAGTAGGTATTATTGAAGTTTTTTTTTAAATTTAGCTTTTAAGAGAGAGAGAGGGAATGAGAGAGAGAGAGATAATGGACATGGCAGGACCTCAGCAAATTAACTCAAGATGCATGTACCATTTTGAGCATCTGGCTTTATGTGGGTACTGGGAAATCAAATCCAGGCCAGCAGGTTTTGCAAGAAAGAACCCTTAGCTGATGAGCCATCTCCTCAGCCCAGAAGTGGGAAATTTTTGATAAAAATTGGAATATTTTATTCATTTGTAAGCAGAGAGAGAAGAGAGACAGACAGAGATAATGGGTATACTAGGGCCTCTAGCAATTGTAAATGAACTCCAGATGCATGTGCCACTTTGAGCATCTGGCTTTTGTGGGTACTGAGGAATTGGGCTTTGCAGTCAAGTGCCTTAACCACTGAGTCATCATCTCTCAAGCCCAGAAATAAGGATTTTGACAGCTATGTTTTATATCCATTATCTCTCCTGCTTTTCTACCTAGCTAATTTATGTGTAGGACATTGGTGGAGGCCAAGGCTAAGGTTACCCTGAAATGACATTGTAACTATTCCTCTATGAGGCTTAAATTTTTCTAGCCTGATAACTGCCTATACTTGTTTATTCACTGGATAAAAGACAACAGTGGGCATTAAGAGTAAAACCATAACTTCTTTTAAAAAATTATCGATTCATTTACACATGTGTGTGTAGGTATGCAAGGGTCTCTTTTCCCTGCAAATTAATGTCAAGTGCTTGGGCTACTTTTTGCATCCCAATTATATAGGAGACCTTGGAACTGAGCCCTGGCAGGCAGGCTTTGCATGCAAGTGCCTTTAACCACTGAGATAGTTACCCAGGCCCTAAAAATATACCATCTGTTCACTTTTCCAGTTCCACTAGAAATCCCTCTCTGTCCTACTTTGTGAATTTGTGAATTTCTCGTTGAAACACATGCTGAGTCCACTACATCTTGTCTCAGCAAATTCTTTACACCATTGTATAAAATTAAATGTCAGTGTACTTGAATTTGGCTAAAAGTCTCATTGCATCTATGTAATTTTGGGAAAACATATATCTGCTTACACCCACATATATTTATATGCATATCAGCATACTAAATTCTGTTTATCTGTTTACTTTTTATATCAAATGACTTCATACAGAGTTCGTACTTACTTTTCAGTGGCTTTAAGGAACTTAATTGTATGGGTATAGCAAAGTTTGATTTATTGTCAGTTGGAGGAATTTTTAATTTTTAATTAATTAATTAATTTATTTATGAGCAGAGAAAGATGGAAGGCAGACAGACAAAGAGGGAGAGAATGGGTGTGCCAGGGTCTCCAGCTGCAGCAACCAAACTCCAGATGCATGTGCCACTTTATGTGCTTACTGGGAAATCAAGCCTGAGTACCTAGGCTTTGCAGACAACATCTTAGCCATGGAGCAATCTCTCCAGCCCAAAAGATGTTTTTGTTATATTCACTTTTAAGATTTGTTTACCAGCTTGAACTGTGCAGCAAATTCTGTACAAAAAATTATGTGTGAGAAGAAAGAGTTCATAAATACTCTTTTACTTCCTAAAGTGTACTAAACTTTAGATTTAACACATTGTATTTATTATTATTATTATTTATTTTTTAATTTTGGGGGGGTTTGAGGTAGGGTCTCACTCTAGCTCAAGCTGACCTGGAATTCACTATGTAGCCTCAGGGTGGCCTTGAACTCATGGTGATCCTCCTACCACTGTCTCTCTAGTGCTGGGATTAAAGGAATGCACCACCACACCTGGCACACATTGTATTTTTTAATTAAGTGATCAAGAAATTGTTTATTATCTACTATTGGATAAATATTTTCCTATTTTCAGGTATAATAAGTAATTATCAATATTTATAACCAAGTGTCACAATCTTTTTCAATTTTTTTTGTTTTTATTTTTGGTTTTGGAAGTAGCCCAGCCCAGGCTCACCTGGAATTCTCAGGGTGGCTTCAAACTCATGGTGATCCTCCTACATGAGCCTGCAGAGTGCTGGGATTAAAGATATGTGCCGCCATGGCTGGCCAAATGTAACAGTCTTAAACTAAAAGAATGATACAATCTCAATTTCATTTTTTTGTTTCTCTTTTTCTGCTTAGTATTCTGAGTTTCAAAGCCTTTGCCTACATTGCCCCAAACAAATGGTTCTCTAGGGGAAAAGCTTTGAATCGAGAATACCTTCTAAACTACCACGTCTTTGTAATATCTCTTGGTCACTACCCTCTTGAGGTATATGCAATTAGCTTGATATACTTGTGGCAGGATAGTATGTGGCACTTTATGTTGGATGAAACAGGGAAATATGAGTCTGTCAACACGCTGTTCTTTGCATACAGGTAAGATGGGTGGATGGAAATAAATGCAACAGTGGTTAATGTTTTTTCAGATGCTGTTCAATGCTTAGAATTTCTATGAATACAAATTATATCCTAAAGTTCTTGAAAGAACATAAAGAGAAGTACACAGAAGTCAGAAAAGGAACTGAACGGCACAGGAGAACAACTGTAAAAATGTCAACTGGAGTACTGGACAAAGGCTAGCTAACCAAAGGACTTTGAGTTAGAAGCACATTGCAGACACTGTAATGTAAATAACACTGGCAAGTGTCAAGCAGCTTTGCAGTATATTATGTTTAGGTTGTAATCAATCATTCTGTTCTCAGTATGGTTGCATGAATAATTTAATCTCTTATCAACTGATCAATAAGCAAATTTTTGTTTCTGTTTTGGTGTTTGGATATAGTGTCTTTCTAGCCCAGGCTGACCTGGAATTCACTACGCAGTCTCAGGCTGGCTTTGAAGTCATAGTGATCCTTCTACCTCTGCCTTCCATGTGCAGGGATTAAAAGCTAAAATTTTTTGATAATACATGAAGTTAAAAAGTAAGTTAAGTAAGTAAATTGCTGGATGTGGTGGCACATGCCTTTAATCCAAACACTTGGGAGGAAGGAAGAGGTAGCAGAACCACTGTGAATTTGAGGCCACCCTGAGACCAAATAGGGAATTCCAGGTCAAATGGGCTAGAGTGAGACCCTACCTTCAAGAACCAATAAATAAACAAGTAAATGTAGTATTTTCTTCAGTGGCTTTTCAAAAGGTATATGTATAAATTGATCATCTTCTCTGAGATATAAGCAAAAATATTTGATATTTGTTGAGTTTGTTAGATGGAAGAGTCTCATAGATACCTGAGTAGAAATAAAATTTAACATGGAGACTGAATAATGTGATACAGGAAATATACTTTCTAATGTAACATCATTTTGAAATTTGGCATGGATTAAGTTAAAGCTTGGATTTTCTAGCTAGCTGGGTATTCTCAGCTGTATCAATTGATTTGATGTTATATATTTTCAGGGTAGGAGCTTAAGGTGTTAGGTGTGGCTCTTAAGACTCTCAGAGTATCTACAAAGGTGTTCCTAGGGGTTGAGTTTCCCTGCTATGGGAGTATTCAAGCAGGCTGAGTGGAATAAAATACAGGTAGATTCTAAAATTTAACTAAACACTGTACACATTCAATCAAAAACAGCCCCAAGTATGTATGCCAGAGTAGTTATTATAACTACCAGATCCTCTATCAACAAAGAGGTTAAGGTTTCTGGTCTGCTGAGGGATCCAAGTCAGCTTGTAACCAAGTGAGACCCTTCCCTGGTGCAATCCCAGTTACCTTGGATGATTTTGGTCTCAGTCAAGTTGCTGCCTGGGTCTTTCGGCTGCTGTTCTGATTTCTGGAGCTGGGCACTGGCTGTTCCTGTGGGGCAAACTGAGCCTGGCAAGTGTGGCCCTGCAGATCAGCACCCCTGCTGCTGGAACTGCTGCTGCTAAAGCTGCCACTGCTGGGTCTGTAGCCACTGCTGCTGAAGCTGCTGCTGGGCCCACTGCTGCTGCTGCCTCTGTTGCTGCTGCTGTAGCTGCCACTGCTGGAGCCACCACTGCTGCTCAAGCTGCTGCTGCTGGGTCCACTGCCGCTGCTGCCACTGAAGCTGCTGCTGCAGAATCTGCCGTTGCTGCCGCTCCTGGGTCTGCTGCTGCTGGGGCCAAGGTTACTGGTGCCGGAGGCGCTGATGTTGCTGCCGAACTCTGCTCCTGCTTGGGTCCCACTGTTGGCTCAAGTTGGCGTGGCCAGGTCCCGGGACTGCTGCTCTGTTCACTGGAGCTGGGCTCAGGCGGTGGGGGAGGGGAGGGAGCCACAGCTGCTCTGGTTCTCTCGCTGTTCCACGTATGCTTCTACCTCGTGGTCTGCTCCTCCATCGCTCACTGCCACTCTCCCTTCACGTGTCCTGAGTTGCGGAGAGCGCGGTGTGAGGGGAAGCTCCTGCACCTGGCTTTTCCTGTGGCTGGAGCCGAGTCTGGCCACTTTCTGTTGCGCTGCCACCGCTGTGGTTGGCGGAGCTGCTGGGGCTGCTTTTGCCAGCCTGTGCGGTCTCTGGATGCTCTGGCTCTCTTCTACTTCTCCTCTGCTGCTTCAATTTCCTATACACCTCACTTTTTAGTAAAAGTGTGTATTTTGCTCAGAGTTTTTGGTCTTTTTATCCCCTAGGCTGCTTTGGTGTGGTACCTACGCCGCCATCTTAACTGGATTGGCATGGATTTCAAACCAAAGTTGTACATAAAACAATCTTAAACACTGTTCTCTAGGTCTTTGTGAGTATTTATGACTTGTAGGTGAAGGAACACTACATCTTAAGATACCCTTATAGAAACCTTTATGTGAGTCCTCCACTCTGGACTCTGATTTAGACTGATGCTGTGACAAGTGACTAAGTGTGTAATCACTCAAACTCTATGTATCTATATTCCCTGATATTGGAATGAATATATTTGTTTAGTGCCATGTAGTATAGTTACATAGTTGTGTTTTAGTCCATTTTAAATTTGACTTAAAACAAAATTTCTCCATCTTATTTATATTATGGGGATCAGAACTCAAAAAGACAAGTAACTTTCAGTAGGGTTAGACTCATTCACAATCTCATCCAGGAGCTTTACAACTTAAAGCATCTTTGGAACATGTACTACTGTAATTTGTTACAATTATATGATTTTTGAAGAATGGGCCCTCAAAACAATGCAAATAATACTTCATAAAATCTTTGACCTAATTTAAAATCTGACTTGTGTTTTTGTAGTTATATACATTTCAAATTTTTGGTTTTGCTTTTATTCTCATTTATTGTTTTATTTTCATTTTACAATCCCATAATTTCTAGGTATTATTCAGAATCTGCTGAATAATCTGCCTATCTTTTAACATTATATGACTATGCATATTTTCATGTTTTTTAAAAAATTAAAGCACATTATTTTTGTCTTACAGAAAATATTTCTCCCTATTTTAAAACTGTTTTGATTTTAAGAATTGGACGTATGGATGACCAGAAGACATGTATGTATTTTTTAAGGGGCTTGCTGTCTAATTGAGAAGGAGAACTCAATGAATGAATTATAGTTGCAAAGAGAAATAAAAGCACAATGTTCTTTGAGAAAAAAATGCACTTCATTCATGTTTGAAATTTCATATACTGGTCTCTAAAGTAATAGGAATATTACAATTTCTTTTAATAACAGATGATTAATATATTTGAAATGTATTTTAGGCATAGCTTTGATGCTCCCTGCTGCCTGACATTGATTCCTTTTTAAATTTCACTCATTTTTCTCATGTATTTGGCATGACTTGGACAAGCTAAAGGAAAGAAGCAATAATAACACTTCTTGAACACCTTCACGTGGAACACCCATCTACTGAACATAATTATTACCTTTGTTTTGTCCCTACAACTTAGCAGAAGTCAATATTTTTAATTTATTCAATTTAAAAAGGAAACTTAGGCTCAGGGATTTCATATCTTTCCTGATATCAGACTGGCAGTGGCTGAAGCATGGTACTAAATCTTGTGTCTCTTAATTCAAAACCCATAAGTGGTCTACTATGCTTGCTAGCATGCTTCTTTAACTGAAACAAAAGGTAAAATAAGGTAAAATATGATGATCCTTTCATAGAGGTAAGAACAAAATACTAATATCTGATGCTGTCTTTCAGAGGCTTATGCACTGAGATCATGTGCTTTGAACTGACTCTCCCCACCCTCAGTGCTTCATGGGCTGATAATCTGCAAAATTGGAAATTCAGATATTTGAGTCATTTTGTGATATCAAATTGCTAGAGACATTTATAAACACATACAATTTTATTCCTAAACATGATATGAAAACTGGTAATGAACAGTTTATAGACCTACTCTTCTCTGTAGACCACTTTTTCATTGTTTCATAGAGTGCAAACATTAATGCTTATTTCTATTTGGAGAGTTAGTTTTGGGTCCAGGAAACTCAGTTATAAGGATAGTAAAATAAATGCTAATAATACTCAGCAAGACCTCATAGTTTTGGTAAAAACTTCAAGGTAAAAAACCTTGAAGTTATTTTTCAGAGATGGAGAGTGGGAATGAAGGGTTCAAATGTTAGAATAAGGTTTGTAGTCTTTGTAGTGGATACAGTAGTTGAGATGACTGAACAGGTGTACACATTGATCTTGATACAATAATTTTGATGACTGAACCAATGTACATATTAATCTTGTTGTAATAACTTAAGGAACTTGGGGGTGAACTTTTATTTTCCATACTGATTGACCTGCTATGTCATTAGGAATATTGCTACAACTGCTTTGGGGGAACACAGGATACTATTCTCAGACATTACACACATCAGAACAATACTACATCCTGCCACTACCTTCCCTGTATGATCACAGTTTCAAAATGTGGATAAAACGAGGATAATAGCAGCTTGTAACCTCTTCCAGTTTTCCAACGGTATTATTAACATAAATATTTTGTATGGTCATAGTATGGTATTTATATGTGCTAATAAAATGATTAATTCAAGCTTATTAACCTATTCATCTCAGATAATTATTATGATGATAACACTGAAGATATTCTCTTAGCAATATTTAGGTATGCAACACACTACTGTTAACCATAGTTACCATGTGGCACAATAAATCCCTAGAAACCACAAATCATGTCTGATTTTATGAATATCTTCCCACTCTACAGTCCAATCCTACCTTATTTTCTCATTGTCCATCATTATCTTTTCTGATTCTATGCATATGACTTCTTTAGATTCTTTATATTTTACTTCAAGTGAGATATTTCAATAATTAATTTTCTGTATGCTTTCAATATCCCTTAGCACAAACAGCTCCAGGGTTGCTTATGTTATGACAAAACAGAGGATTCTCTTTCCCCGAGTTTACAGGTTTTATTAGATTAGAATTTAAGAAAAAGGAAGAAAAAAACTCATGCTCAAGAGACATGAACAAGGTTCTCAGAAATGGAGAAGCCCAGAACTTAAAAGAAGGGAGAAATGCAGAGCTCTTGCCCAAGGCAGGCAATAGGGGGCTTGAGAAGACCATCTAGAGAAAAAGAAGGAGGGCAGCATACAGCAAGCTCCTGCCCATGTGAAGGGAGGCACAGGGTAAACCCAGAGTATAAGCTCCTGGCTAAGACAGGGAAGGAGCAGGGGAAAGCTCTAGGACCCCCTGTTTTAAAAGACTGAAGAATAGTTTGTCTGTGTGTGTGTGTGTGTGTGTGTGTGTGTGTGTGTGTGTGTGTGATTCACACATCCATTAATGTGAATAGTCTCATTGGAGTAGAGAACACATTTTAGATATATTTACGGTTATCTGAATGCAACATACTCATTCCCATATCCTCACATGTTTGCACAAATAATTCCCAGCTGGTGTCCCTATCCAGAATAGCTGTGGGACCTTCAGGAGTGGAGCTGTACCACAGAAAGTGTGTCACTGGGAGGTGGACCTTGAGGTTACGGCCAGGCTCCATGTTTTATTCTGTCTCTTCTTCCTTTCTGCTGATGTGATAATGTGACAGTGCCTTCTTGTTTCTGTAATGTTTTCTTGCTATGATAGACTCTAACCTCTGGAACTGTAAGCCAAATTAAACCATTTTTCTTCCATATGCTGTTTCACATAGTATTAGCAATGGGAAAATAATTGATACAATAATGTTATGTCTTGTGGATAAAGTTCCTGAAAGTTAAAATTGTTATATAATATGGTAGTTCAAATGTTAATATTTTCCTCTTTTTTTTCCTCCTTTCTTTTTCTCTTACAGCATTGGGGAACAAATCCAGGGACTTAACATGCAAAGCAAGTATTCTAATTATTGATTTAAAAGCACAGTTTGTATTTTTAGTTTTTCAAGCACTTCCATCCTATTTTCCTTAATTCATGTACTAATATATATATATATCAGATATGAACATATTTATTATGTAAACAACTCATGTTGGTACTATCCTTTCCCTCCTCCCTGCCCCTTTTCTGAAGAAGCCTTACTTGTTGGGAGTGCAGCTCAACCCCATGGGGATTGTGTGTCATGCATTATGGGGTGGAGGGGCAGAAGCAATGTCTCTGTGCAAAATGTCCCAACTTGTGGCTCTAACAATCTTTCCACCTCCTCTTCCACAAAATTCCCTGAGCCATGTTGGGAGCATTTTAAATATACTTCAGTGATAGGAACTTAGGAGCCTCTGGATCTCTAGTGTGGTAGATGTTTAGTGTCCTCAGTGTCTATCTCCTTCACCCTTGTGCTGATATCAGATTCACTAAGAACTGAAAAGGATGAAAATAGAGTTATTAACAGACCTTGCAATTCCGTTACTGGGCATTTACCCTAAAAGATCTCTATCTCAGTTCAGAGATATTTGCTCAACCATTTTTATACCTGCTTAATTCATACTAGCTAAAAACTGGAATCAACCCAGGTGGTCATCATTGGATGAATGGATAACCAAGATGTGGTGTTTCTACAGGATGAAATTCTCTAACAGAAATCTGTCTTGTTTGTTTTGGGAGATCTAGTAGGTCGCTCTGATCAACAGCTCATTGTGGCTGTAAAACACATTCTGGTACACAGAATTACAGGCCAGTGTCAAGGGAAAAGCAAAAAGAAAAAGAGAAGAAAGAGGAACAGGAAAAACTTAAGGTTAGGTTTCAACTCACCCTCTCCACAGCCCTTTGATTCAGGTGCTCCCCTAAGGCCCTTTTGAGAGTTCCACCTTTTAGTCTGACTTCCAGGATATAGGATTCTGTAGTACCAGTTCAATTTGGGTTCAGTTTTGTGACCCCCCAGCCTTACCCTTCCACCACACCCTACTGTCCCTATTGTCCAAGCCTGGAGATGCTATTCAGATATGTCAGCCACTCAGGCTACTCCAGGTTGGGAACCACAAATGAGTGAGACCATGTGATGGTTATCTTTCTGTAATCATGTGAGTTCACTTAGAATGATCTGTTCCAAGTTCAACCTTTTTTTTTTTTTCTCTACAAATTTCACTGTGTCATTTTTTTTTCTTACTGCTGAATAGAATTCCATTCTGTAGCTATACCACATTGGTTATCTACACATACAATAATGACCACCTGGGTTGATTCCAGCTTTTAGCTATTATGAATTGAGCATCTATAAAAGTGGTTGAGCAAATATCTCTGAACTGAGATATGGAGCTTTTAGGGTAAATACCCAGTAAGAGAATAGCAATGTCTGTCAATAACTCCATTTTCATCCTTTTCAGGAGTCTCTGCATTGATTTTCATAGTGGTTGTACCAACTTACATTCCCAGTAACAGTGAATGAGTGATCCTATTTATCCACATCCTTGCCAATGTTCATTTTTATTTGACTTTTTTAATGTTTTCTATCCTTACTGAGGTAAGATGGAATCTCATAGCTGATTTAATTTGCATTTCCCTAATGGTTAAGAATGTTGAACATTTCTTAAGTGTATGTTAGCTATTTGTAATCATTTCTCTGGAAACTCCCTATTTAGTTCCTTGCCTTGCTTTTGGAGTGGGTTTTTTGATTTTTTATTGTTTAATTTTTGAGTTCTTTGTAGATTCTAGATATTAGGCTTCTGACAGTGGTATAACTGGCAAAGGTTTTCTCCCATTCAGTGAGTAATCCATTGACTCTGCTTATGTTGTGTTTGTCTGTGCAAAAGTATTTTAGCTTCATGAATTCCATTGGTTGAGTGCTTGTTTAATTTCCTGGGCTACTGGGGTTTTGTTCAGGAAGTCTTTTCCCAGTCCTATATTGTGGAGAGTGCCTCTTATTTTTTTCCTCCAGTAGTTAAAGGGTTTTGGTCTTACATTAAGGTCTTAAACCATTTGGATTTGATTTTTTTGTGTATGGTGAGATGAGTGGATCTAATTTCATTTTTGTTCATATGGTCATTGAGTTTGTCCAACACCATTTGTTGAAGATTATGTCTTTTCTCCAGTCTACATTATTGGCACCTGTGTCAAAGATAAAGCTGCTGTTAGTTACTTGATCTAAACTGGGTCTTCAATTCTCTTCCATTGTTTTATGTTTCTGTTTTTATTCTGGTACCATGCTGTTTTTGTCAGCATGACTTTGTAATATAGCTTTAGATAGGATATGGTGATACTGCCAGAGGTGTTTTTTATTAATTTTTTGTTTATTTTTATTTATTTATTTGAAAATAACAGGGAGGGAAAGAGGGAGAGAGAGAGAAGAAGAGAGAGAGAGAGAGAGTCCATCAGGGCCTCCAGCTACTGCAAACTAACTTCAGATACATGTGCCACATTATGTATCTGGCTTATGTGGGTACTGGGGAATCAAGCCTCAAACCAGGGTCATTAGGCTTCACAGGAAAGAGCTTAACTGCTAAGACATCTCTCCAGCTCCCCGCCCCACTTTTTTCTTGCTGAGGATATATTTGGATATCCAAGGCCTTCTGCCATTCCAGATGAATTTTGAGGTCATTTTTTCAATTCTGTGAAAAATGATGCTGGTATTTTTTATTGGTATTACGTTGAATCTGTAATACTGCTTTTTATAGAATTGTCATTTTCACAATATTAATTCTACCTATCCAGGAGCACGGGAGGACTTTCCACCTTCTCAAGTCCTCCTGTATTCCTTTCTTGAGTGTTTTTATGTTTTCATTATATAGGTCGTTCACATCATTGGTTAGTGTTATTTTAAGGTATTTAATATTTTTTTGTTGCTATTGAAAATGGAACAGCCTCACTGGTTTTTTCCTCTGTATATTTTTCTTCTGCACATAGAAAAGCTTGTGCATTCATTTTGTATCCTGCCACTTTGCTGAAGGAATTTATCAGCTTTATGAGTTTTGGGATGGAGACTTTTGGGTCACTTATATCTAGGATCATGTCATCTACAAATATGGCTAACTTGACTTCTTTCTTTCCAATTTGAATCAATTTTATTTCTTTCTCCTCTCTTATTGCTTGGACCTGTAGTATGATGTTGAAGAGTGGTGGTGAAAGTGGGCACCCCTGTCCTTTACCCAATCACAGTGGGAACTCCTTGAGTTTTCCCCATTAAGTATTATTTGGGCTTTAGAAGCTTTATATATAGCCTTTATTGTATTTCGATATAAGCCTTCCATGCCTATTTGTTCCAGTATTTTGATCATGAAGTGGTATTCTATTTTTTCAAAGGCCTTCTCTGCATCAATTGAGGTGATAATGTGGTTCTTATGGCTCAGTTTATTTATGTGGTATAATACATTGACCCATTTTCACATGTAAAACCATCCCTGCATCCCTGGGATGAAGCCTACTTGATCAAGGTGGATACTTCTTTTTATGTGTTGTTAAATTTGGTTTGCTTTGCATTTAAGTTAATTAGGGATATAGGCCTACAGTTTACTTGTTGCATCTCTATCTAGTTTTGGTATTAGGGTGATGCTAGTTGCATAAAAGGAGTCAGGGAAGATTCCCTAGTCTCTGATTATGTGGAACAGTTTGAGAAAAATCGGTTTCAGTTCTTCAATGAAGGTTTCATAGAATTCAGCTGAGAAGCCATCTGGCCCTGGACTTTTCTTCTTAAGGTTTTTTATTACGTTTTCAAACTCCTGTGATGTGATAGGTTTGTTAAGGAAATTAATCTACTCTGTGTTTAGTTTTGCTAGGTGGTATGTGTCTAGGAATTCATTCATTTCTTCCAGCTTATTTAATATTGTAAAGTAGAAGTTTTGGAAATATGTCCTGATGATTCTTCCAATTTCATTGATATCTGTTGTGATCTCTCCTTTTTTATTTCTGATTTTGTTTTGAGAATTCTCTTTGTTTTGTTTGATGAAATTAGCCAGGGGTTTGTCAATCTTGTTTATTTTTTCAAAGAACCAGCTCTTTGTTTCATTGATTTTTGAAATTGTTTTCTTAGTTTTCAATTAATTAATTTCTGCTCTAATCTTGATTATTTATTACCATCTGGAGCTCTTTGGGTTGATTCTTCTTGTTTTTCCAGGGCCTTTAGGTGGACAGTGAGCTTACTAACTTGGGTTCTCTCTGTCATTGTAATGAACGCATTTACAGCTATGAATTTTCCTCTTATGACTGCCTTCATTGTGTCCCCTAAGTTTGGTAGGCTGTGTTTTCATTATCACTCCATTCTAGCAAATTTACAATTTCATTTTTTATTTATTCCAAACTGCACAAAACTATCCTTTTATTAAATCCACCTTCAATTGGTTGTCTTTAAATAACAACTCTTCTCACAGGTATGAAAAGACTTTTGACTACTTTTACATTGTAGTATTTTTAAAATTTTTTGTTGTTGCTGTTATTTTTATTTATTTATTTGAGAGCAACAGACAGAGAGAGAAAGAGGCAGATATATATACAGAGAGAATGGGCGCACCAGGGCCTCCAGCCACTGCAAACGAACTCCAGACGCGTGCGCCCCCTTGTGCATCTGGCTAATGTGGGTCCTGGGGAATCGAGCCTCGAACCAGGGTCCTTAGGCTTCACAGGCAAGCGCTTAATCTCTTAGCCATCTCTCCAGCCCTCGTCGTAGTTTTTTTTAATAATTAGTGTGTTCAATACTTTCTTATTTGTCAGATTTTTGATCAGTTTTAAGCTAAAGTACAAATGTATTTCATAACTTTGAGTTCTTTCCTTCTAGCCTACTAACACAATTATTATAATTTACGGCTGCTCCTCCTCTTCTTCAGGCAGCACTCTGAACAAATCCCATGGAAAGATTGAATCACTCTGTGGTGACAGAGTTTGTGTTCCTGGGACTCACCAACTCCTGGAATATCCAACTGCTCCTGTTGGTCTTCTCCTCCATGTTTTATGTGGCAAGCATGGCAGGAAACTCCCTCATTGTGTTCACGGTGGCTTCTGACCCTCACCTGCACTCTCCCATGTACTTTCTGTTGGCCAACCTCTCCTTCATTGACTTAGGTGTATCTTCTGTCACTTCTCCCAAGATGATTTATGACCTGTTCAGGAAGCGCAAAGTCATCTCCTTTAGGGGCTGTGTCACTCAAATCTTCTTCATACATGTCATTGGTGGTGTGGAGATGGTGCTGCTCATAGCCATGGCCTATGACAGATATGTGGCCATCTGTAAGCCTCTCCATTACCTGACCATCATGAGCCCAAGAATGTGCATCTTTTTCTTAGTGTCTGCCTGGGTGGTTGGCCTTCTACACTCTGTGGTTCAATTAGCCTTTGTGGTAAATTTACCTTTCTGTGGCCCTAATGTGTTGGACAGCTTTTACTGTGACCTGCCCAGGTTTATCCAACTTGCCTGCACAGACACTCATCGACTGGAATTCATGGTAACAGCCAACAGTGGATTCATCTCTGTGGGCTCCTTCTTCATTCTGATCATCTCCTACATTGTCATCGTAGTCACTGTTCAGAAGCACTCATCTGGTGGTTCCTCCAAAGCTCTGTCCACACTGTCAGCTCATGTCACTGTGGTAGTCCTGTTCTTTGGTCCTTTGATGTTCTTTTATACATGGCCATCTTCCTCTACACACCTGGATAAGTTTCTGGCCATATTTGATGCTGTTGTCACTCCTGTTTTGAATCCAGTCATCTACACATTCAGGAATCAAGAGATGAAAATGGCAATGAGGAGATTGTGCCGACAGTTAGTGAATTACGGAAATATATCCTAAGTGGTTGCTAAATAGCTGCATTATTAATACTTTTAAATAAATGTAGATCTTCATGGTTATCAAACTCTAATTTTTTTATTTTCATATACTAATATGGTTAGTTATTCATATGTAAATTGTTTTGTCCTATGCTTTGAAGGGAGAGAAAAATCTCTCCTGGTAACAGAGCATTACATATAGTTATGAAAGAAAGGCTATAATAATTCTGAACTGCCACTTTTATAATATAATATTTACAAAGATCCTTATTTACAAAAACTTTTTTATTGACAATTTTCATAATTATAGACAATAAACCACAATTCCCTCCCCGCCCCCACTTTCCTGTTCACAAATCCACTCTCCTTCCTATTTTGACCCCCTCAATTAGTTTCTCTCTCTGCCTTTCTTTTTTCTTTTTTAGTTTTTTGAGCTATGGTTTCACTTTAGCCAAGACTGACCTTGAATTCACTCTGTTATCTCAGGCTGGCCTTGAATTTATGGCAATCCTCCTACTTCTGCCTCCTGAGTTCTGATACTGAAGGCATGTGCCACTAGGCCAAGGTAGTCTCTCTTTTGTTTTGATATCATCATCTTTTCCTCCTATTATGAGTGCCTTGTGTAGGTAGTGCCTGGCAAAGCAAAATCATGGTTATCCAGGCCACTTTCTGTCTGGAAGATTGCACTGTAAGGAGTCCTTCCCTTGCTTTGGCTCTTACATCTTTCCACAACCTCCTCCTCAATAGACCCTGAGCCTTGGAGGATAGGATAATATGTCTCAGTGCTGAATGCTCCTCTGTCATTTCTCAGCACTATGGTGCCTTTTGAGTTTTTCCAGTAGTCATTGCCATCTGAAAAAAAGAAGCTTCTCTAGCAAAAAATTGAGAGTAGCATCAATATGCAGGTATGGACATAAAGAAAAGTGCTTACAGGGCCATCTGGCAAGCATAATATGTTCATTTAGCCAGACAAAAGCAGGTGTTACACTTCTAGGTCTCATGACCTCCCTGACAATAGGCTTTTGATTAGGTTTTCAGTACCAAGTGTGCATTCCCTCCCATAGTGTGGGCCTTCTGTCCAGTTAGATAGCAGTTGATTTCCTGCATAACAGACATGCCACCATTGCACCCATTGGCTCATTTGGCCTGGCTGGCCCAATTTAAGGCTTGCAGTGTCATTCATCACTGCTGAGGACTTCTGTCTCCCATAGGGCAGTATGCAGTATAGCTTTTCCTAGCTTCTTGTCAGCTGGTCTATAGGGGGGTTTTTAGTTGTGCTCTAGCTGGATTTCTCAGTGACCTTTCAGCCCAAGAATGTGGAATCTTCAGCAATAGGGTCTTCCCATCTCTTGCTGGTGGGATACCAAGAGCCTTGGCAATGGTCTATAATGTTTTGGGTGCATCAGGGACCTCCTTGGCCAATGACTCACTGGAAGGTATCCCATCCTTAGCACTAAAATTTTTCTAGTAACAATATATGGTTTCTAGATGTGCCATTATAAAATATAATGTTTATAAGATAATTTATATTTGTATAAATATATATGATCTCACAAACAGTAGGCTGTAAAACTAGGTTTTCTATAGTATACTTGCATTCCCACCCATGGACAGGGCCTCAAATCCCATCAGAGTACAGTTTGTTAACTCCATAACACAAGTATCAATGGGCTTATCTTGCTTGGCTGGCCAGTTATTTATTTCTTAGGGTTCTCTGCTGGTTAAGACTCTTGATGATTTTTCTCCACCAGAAGCCTGCACTATGACAGCTAGCCACCAGGGCTTCAGCACCAGCTTGATTCCTCAGTATCTTGAAACTAGTTCATGTGGTGTTTTCAGTAATAGGCTTTTACATTCTAGATCTAGTTGGGAACCAAGAGCATTGGCAGTAGCCTGTATTATTGTGATGAGTGAATTGTCTTCCTGACCAACAATTCTTTGGAAGATTTCCCAACCCAGGCACAGGGATTTTTCTGTGACAACCCATGGTTCAACTTTTTACTTTTAGTTATTTTTAAATAAGTATGTTTTGATTTATTCATATCATTTTTGATTAATCTTATACTTACTCCCAATGACAGAAAAGTCAATTTCTTGTAGTGAAATACTACAGGAGTAAAGAATGGGAAAAAAAACAACATTGTAATTCACCAGTAAAGTACATTAACCTTTTTTTTTTTTAACATTAATGTTTTTCAGGTTGCACTGAATAAAATTGGAATGAATCTGTCAAGTAGCAATCTGACTGGTAAGGTCATTTCTATGTACTACCACTGTGATAGTCCTTGATTATTATAATTTCTTATATGTCTATTTTTGAAGAAAAGGGCCCAAGACCTTCTGTTGGGCAGTGCATTCCTACTATTTAAACTGAAAACAGAAGACTAAGCTTAGGGTCAGCATTTAGAGTGGTCTCACACTTATCCCTGCTCTGCATTCTCCATCCCACTGGACTCCACTCCACTGCCAGGGTCATCATCTCTGCTTCCTGAGAAGACTCTATTTTCAGTCTTCCTAATCTCCCTTCAGGCAAAGTCCTCCATTGTTTTGGAGAAGAGAAATGTGAGCTTCAGTTCACATTGGGACCGTCAGGGAAAGTCTTCCACTGCTTTGGAGAAGAAAAATATGAGGTTCAGTTCATACTGGGATGGCCAAAAGAGCAATATAGGCTGGCAAATGAAGCTGGAGGCATAAACCTGTAGAAAGAAATCAGAGAAATATGCTTTTGCTGTCAGTTCAGTTTCACAGTACTTATTTTGTAAGGTTTGTGCTAGGGTCAAAAGTTTGAACTTACTTTTGGGAAATGATCCCATCCTTGCAGTTTCTGCAATGTACGTCACCTCATGAAGCAATCAATATATTATATTCTGAGTAAAGAGTATGTTTACCAGTCACTACTGAGGATATTTGAAATACTCAGAAATTGACTGATTCTCAGTAAATCATCTACTTACATGGATCATTCTACAAAGATTTTATCAAGATGAAAGTTAGAAAACTCTCCTGGCATGTGTGACATTTTTATTACTTTCTTAGGCTGAACAAGTGTATCCTGTTAATACTCTGATAAATGAGAAGATAACTGGAATGAGTTTAATCTTTTTAAATGTTAATTTGACAATATAGAATATCCCTCGCATTGCTAAAGAGAAAGACATCTTTCTGTCTGGGCATCTTGAATTTCAAACACACTATTAAGTTTACTGCTTGCTTTGATTTTGACCAAAAAAATTTTAATGACACTCCTGTTTTCTTTAGTTATAATTGTCTCTCTCTCTAACTGGAATCTATTATTGATTTTTTCATATGACCAAAGTATCCATGACAAAAAAAGTTTAGAGGAATTTTTACTCATTTTTAAATATCTTTTTGGCATATGTATGCTTGTAGTATGTGTGTGTGTGTGGGTGTGCATGCATGTGTATGTGTGTGTGCAAAAGTGCCCATCCTGTGTGCATGCTGTGGAGACCAAAAGCTGATGTCTTCTTGTGTCTCTGTTCTGACTTGTTTCCCCAAGATAGAGACTTTTTCTCAATCTGTAAGTCCCTGTTTTTCAGGTAGACTGGATGACCAGGGAGCTTTTGTAATCTTCCTGTTTCTACCTATCCTCAGTGCTGGGGTTACAGGCATGGTGACCATGCCTTACTGTGTACATGAGTACTGGAGATCAAACTGAGGTCCTCATGCTTTCACAGAGCTGTTATATATGAAGCCAGCCCCTAGCCCAGTCCTCCATTTTTATTACCTTTTAAAGTTGCCATTTTATTCGGAAATATCATCATATTTAGTGCTATAGGTTTAAAACTAATGCTTGAGGTAGAACATCAGTTTCTCAGGGAACAGTAATCTATACTTAAAGTATCCACTGACAATGTCAAAAAAAAAAAAATTAGACAAGATACTGGCCAGTCTGAAATCCTTTCTTTGTACTTCATGTAGAGTATGAAAGTATCATTAAACTTGGTTGAGTAAACATCCATTTCTTATTAGTTTTCAGATCATCTCCAAGCATTTGCAGTTTTTTTATTGCAGAAAATCTCTGACAATTACTAGATATTGATATACAATGCTATAGAAGTCTGATTCAAAATTAAATATTTCCTTGAAATCATATTTTTGAAAATCTGATTAAATGGGATCAATCCATCTTTATTCTTGAATTCTATGCTTGTTTGATAGTATTCGTGTACACAGTTGTTATCTTCTCATACCCAGAAGGACTTGTTATTAATTTTAAAAAATGGACCCACACTATTGGAGATGACTTTCCAAAACTTCAGCTTTTGGTTAAGTTCAACTTCTTCAGTTTTCTTTTTCTGCAAAGCTTAGAAGGTGCAACAGTACTAGTAGCCATGGCTGCATCCTCTGAAAATTAATCATAGTCAAGACATCAAATCATGATGGATCCACTGATTCTACTTCCTTTCTAAGGATATCTTGGGTTTACAAAAAGGTTTGACATTATAAATTGTAATTTTTTTCATCTTTAGTATACAACCTTTAGTGTATTAACTTGTAATTCACTAAATCTGAGAGGTGAATCCCCACATGCTGAAGCAGACCAGATGAGTCCCAACTCTGTTCCTGATAGAAGGATTGCCACCTGAACCTCTCTTTCTGAATTCAGTCATTTGCCATTTTAAACTTTATTTTAAGTATCTTATCATTAAAATTCATATTTTTCTTAAATTCTATCATTACTTATGCTTAGCTTTTATTCTTTTTGTAATAATGCTATTACTTTATTAATTTTTTACATTTATGTTTTGGCTTAATTTTATCTTGCATATTTCAATTTTTTCAATTAAATGTTCATAGAATGCTTAACATGTGTCAAACATGTAGAAGGAACTGGGGATTTAGAGAATGACAAAGCAGACCCTATCCCCTTCACAGTGTGGCACACAGGACCTCCCATCTTCTTTGGGAGACATGCGCATGCATAGGTTAGAGCAGTGGGATCCCTTCTAAACACCCTCCCCTTCATGGCATGTCACCCCAGACGTGCCATCATGACTGGTACCTAATAGGAACAGGGTGATTACTTTTAGCAGTGGGATTCTAGCTAAGAATCCTCCTTCCTACACCCTGTGGGCAAAGTCTGCCCACCACTGGGGCTAGGAGTCCAGCCAAGGTCCAACATTCATATTCCCTTCAACAATCTCTTCCTGGCATGAGGAAGGACACCTAAACTTTCCATTTGTGCAGGGAATCACCTGTAGGCTTCAGCACAGGAGGAAGTAAGGAAAGATCAGCACATTCATGAAGCAGTACAAACTACATCCACAACTGCATTCGAAGCGCCAGGAAGCAAGGAAAAGGCAGAATAACACAAACAACAAGCAGTGTTCCACATATTCAATGAATGCAGGTGCTCCAAGAGCTGACTAAAACACCCCCTCGAATGGGTAAGTCTCAAGGTAGCATGACCAATAAAAGATGTGTCTTTCAAGAAACACCAAGCCCATAGCAGAGGGCACCCATGAGGGCTGCCTGGAAGAAGCTCTGGCGAAAGGCCTCAGCAGGGTGGATTGTAAGTACAAAGGGCTCAAGGCAGGAGTGCATGTGAACACATGAGTGAAATCCTGAATCTAGATGAAACGTCGAGATGAAATGAAGGATAATTACAACCAGTAAATGGAACTAAAAAAAAAAAAAAAAAAAAGATATAAATACAGAAGAACAACCAAGCTGAAATTAAGCTGGAAATGAGAACTACAAATCAAATAGATCCTTGGAAAGCTTCTCTAGCAGAAGGGATTAAGTGTAAGACAAAATAATCAAATTCTGACAAGAAAATTGAGAGAATTAGAATTTTACATCTTGTTCCCATAGGTTGAAAAATCACAGATGCAACATCTTGGAACTAGACCTTGGCAGAAGGCAGACTGGCCTCAACATAAAGTTCTTCCCAGAGCCATCTTCTCTTACACTTGGCGTGCCTCCAACTTTTCCTGCCTGGGCTGTGCCCTGAAGCCTCTTATCCCCAGAGCACCCTGTCTACCTCAGAGGAGGGTGGAATCCAGTGAGATGCCAGCAAACAGGGAGACCATGAAGACAGGCCAACTTTCTAGAAGAAGGGACCAGCACGGGAAGGCACAGGTGGGCAGTTTACTGGTGAAGGTTCTGGTGGAGGGTAGCTAAACCTATGGTGGGTTTGGCAAGCGTTTTCTCAGGCTGTTCTGGGGTCTGTCAAGAGCCCTAGAGGCACAGGGTAGGATGCTAACACCCTGCTCCAGAGAAGTTGCATTATAGAAGGGCACAAACTCTGGAAGAGCACCCTCTGGCCCCGTTTGACACAGTCCACATGCTCCCCTCCATAACTTGCTTCTGAGGGACACACCTTCCTCTACATGGAAACATGGTGGGGTGGAAGCCACGCTATTCATGTTAGGAAGGATGGTCAGCCCAAAGGACACCCTACTGTTCTACTCTAACCTGAGTGGCAGGGCTCTGGAGGGTGGAGGCTGTGACTGAGGAGAGGATGGAGGAGGATGAGGAGAGCGCATAGGGAGAGACCTGGAGATTACAGAAGCAGCTGTGAAGCTGAGTTTGGAACCAGCCCACAAGCACAGGAGAAGAGACCAATGGGTGCCTCCAGGAGACAGGTGACCGTGCATTTACTGCTTGGTCCAGCAATAAGGTTCTGAAGATGTGCTATAAAGTGAGAGGGAACTTGCGCTCCAGCTCACAGTCGAGGTTAAAGTTCACCTCCGGGTCCTGTGGCTCTAACACTTTACATCCGGGTGGATATCCCACTTCAGCATGACATCTATGGCATGGTTGTCCTGGGAGCAGGGTTATTAGCAGAAGCCAAAAGGTGGCCAATTTGAGCAAAACCTTAGGGATTCTCTCTCAGCGTTGGGTGATGCCATGGAGAGTATTTGTGAAGTGAGTGTCCAGGATGTGGGCCAGCTTCCAGGATTTGCAGATCCAGTGGCTGTGCTAACCCGTCTCTCCTGCTGTTGGAAGTAGCTGACAAACGGGCAACTTGGTGCACAGGTTGAAGGTCTGGGCAGGCAGCTGGGGCCCTCAGGAGCCTTCCAAAGGGAGGGCATACAGTTACCATTAGCAGGTTCTCAGAGGAAGTGACTCAGCAGCGCCTAGGGCCTCTCCTTTATGGGCCTCAGCCTCATTCTAGGTGAAGGTGAAGCGCTGCTGGGTGAGGTGGCTGAGCAGCTGCCTGTGCACGTTGTTATGGACTGATGGCAAGTGACACTTTCTTCTTTTTCTCCAAAGTGGTCTGATCGCACTTGGCAGGCGGCTGGGGCTTGGAGGACTGAGGTCTAGCATGTCGCTGGCGTCCCAGGACAGCAGCATGTATTTCTGAATCAGAGGGTCTATTTCTCTGAAGCAAACACCTGGGTCACCTCCTCATCTATGCCCAGGTTTCTTAAGAGTCACTGCAACGTGTGGGCAACCCGCTGAGGATATCCAAGAACGGCACTTTAGCATAGCTGGGAGTGTCTTCTTGTTGGATTCCGGAGCTATGCTGGTCCTTGAAGTACCACCATCTCCCTGGCTGTCCGAGGGGCCAGCTGATAGGTCTGATTGAATTTTTGCATCTGGGCCACTTGCTGTGGAACTCTATGGTGCACATGCTCCATACCACTTGCCCAAGCCTGCTCAGTGAAGAAGATCCTATCATGGGCACCAGCCTCATTTATTCATTCATCTTATAAAGTTACATGTTTCCTGATGACATTTTTATACATGCTTCTTCTTTGTTGATTTTCCCACCCCTGCTGTTCCCCCAGTCTCTCTGTACCACATTTTGTCATTTTGTGCTGCATCCTTTTGCTCCCATTACCCCCTTCAACTTAACATATCAAATGTTTCATTGTCTTTCCCTTCCCTCAAAACCTCTTTTTTTTTTTTTTTTTTTTTGGTCATCTCATGGGCTCCTTTCTGGTTTTCTGGCCTCTCTTACATTTACTCCTACCTAGATATACATATTTAACAATTAGAAGCTGGGAATGGTATATGAGACAAGATATGACATGTATCTTTTTATGGCTAGGTTTTAAAAAATTTATTCACAAGCAGAGAGAGGGAGGGAGGGAAAAAAGCAGAGAGGGAAAGCAGAAGAAGGAGAGAGGAAGGGAGAGATGGAGAGAGAGAGAGAGAATAAGAATGGGTATTCCAGTGCCTCTTGCCAGTTAATAAACTCCAGATGCATGCACCACTGTGCATCTGGCTTTGTGTGGGTACTGGGGAACTGAATCTGGGCTGGCAGACTTTGCAAGCAAGCACCTTTAACCACTGAATCATCTCCCCAGCACTAAACCTAGGTTTTCTCAATATGTTTTCCAGTTATAAAAATTTTCCTACAAACTTTTGACAGCTGAAAACTCCCCTATGTCATATTTTAAAGGTCCATTTATTTATTTATTTGAGAGAGAAAGAGGGAGAGAGAGACAGACAGACGGAATGGGTACACCAGGACCTCCAGCTATTATAAACAACTCCAGCCACATGTGCCACCTTGTGCATTTGGTTTACCTAGGTCCTGGGGAGTTGAACCTGGTTCCTTTGGCTTTGCAGGCAAGCAACTTAGCTGACAAGCCATCCCTCCAGCTCTGTGCAATATTTTGATTATCCATTCATCTGTTCATGAGCATCTAGTCTGATTCCATTTCCTTTGTATTATGAAAAGAGTGAGTAGTGACTTATAAACACGGATATGCAAGTATCTGTATATTAGGATGCTGAGTCCTTTGGCTGTATGTCCAGGATTGGTATAACTGGGTCACATGATTATTCCATTTTAGTTTTTTTTTTTTATTTGGGAAGTCGTCACATTGATTTCCATAATAGCTGTAGCCATTAAATCTCCAACTAGTAAATAAAGGTTCCTCTTTTCCCCACATCTTCAATGACATCTTTTGTCACTTGTTTTCTTCATGGTATCTGCATCAGTTACTTTCTCATTGCTCGGACAAAGTACCTGACCAAAATCAGTTTATAGTAGGAAAGAGTTTATTTTCAGCTTAAAATTTTGAGAGGAAGTTCATCATGGTGGGGAAAGCATGGCAGAAACAGGAAGTTTGCATCATACTCCACATCAGCATAGAGGGACTAGAGAGAGTGATGAATGCTGTGTATTCAGCTAGCTTTCTCATTTTCATAGATCAGGAACTCTTCCCATGATATGGTGCCACCCATGTCTAATCTAGAAAATCCTTCACAGTTAGGAATAGAGACTTGATTCCATGGTGATCCCAAATCCTATTAACCATATTTATGATTATAGTAACCATTCTTACTGGAATGAGATGGAATCTCTAAGAAGTTTCAATTTACTTTTATTTCTGATGACCAAGGATGTTGAATATTTTTAAAATATTTATTCACTATTTGTGTTTTTGCTTTTGAGAATTGCCTATGCAGTATATTGGCTCATTTATTAATTGACAGTTTCATGTTCTGTGGGTTAAAATTTTCACAACTCACTGTACAGTATAGATACTAACCCCTTGTTTGAAGAGTAACTGGCAAAGATCTTCTTCCAGTTTGTGTGCTACCAGTTCACCCTTTTGGTACTTTCTTTTGCTATGCATAAGCTTTTATTTTAATATAATCACAGTTGCCAATTATTTCCTCTGCTAAAGGGTTCTGTTCAGAAATTTCTTGCCTGTAACTATATTCTGAATTATTTTCTCTAAATATTTCTTTAGAGGTTTTAGTATTTTGGGCTGAAGAGATGGCTCAGTGCTTAAAGGCACTTATTGACAAAGCCTGATGAACCAGGCCAGCCCTTTCCCCCCTTCTCATAAAAAAGTGACTGTCCCAGATTTCTATTTTAAAATATTTCTTTAATTACTAATTAATTAACTTGTTTGTGAGAGAAAGAATGGGCTCACTAGAGCCTCTTGCTGCTGCAAATACATGTGTCATTTGTGTGCCTGGCTTTACATCAGTATTGGTACTTGGGCTAGCAGGCTTTGTACACAAGTCTTTTTAACCAGTGAGCCATCTCCACAGCCCCTGTTTCTCTAATTTCTATCTCAGTATGTTTTCCATGGGTATATTAAACAGCTACTGATTTTTTTGTAGTAATTTCATATTCTGCCACTTTATTAAATGAGTTCATCAGACATAGGAGTTTTTTGTGGAATATTAGGGCCTTAAGTTCAGAATTATATCATTTGCCACCACTTTTTCTTTCTGATTTGTGTTTCTTTATTTTAGTTCTTGTCTTATGTTCTAGCTAAGACTTCAAATATTATATTAAATAGCAAGGAGGGGAGAAGAATAGTCATCCTTGATTAGTTCCAGATCTTAGAGGGAATGCTTCAAGTTTTTCAACATTTAGTATTATACTGGCTTGTAATTTATCACATATGGGTATTACTATTTTATTAGTTGATACTTCCATTTAAATTGTTTATCTTTTCTGAATTTAACTTGGTAGATCTTATATGTCAAAAAACTCATTCATTTCTTCCAAGTTTTCTAAGTTTGTGAAATATAGATTTTTGGAATATGTCCTTATGATTCTCTCAATTTCATTGTTATTGTAAAATCTCCTTTCACATCTCCAATTTTAATGACTAAGTTTCTTTCTCTCTTTCTTCTGGGTAATTTGTCTAGGAGTTTATCTATCATGCTTATCATTTTCAAGAACCAGCTTTTTGTTTCTTCAATTGTGCAGATTGTCTTCTTCAGTGCCAAATGGGGTTGATGACCAATCCTAGTGAGTAGGGACTGGAATTGCACCCTTGGAAGGTGGGGCACTCACCTGGAACCTGGGCATCCTACTCAGGTGGGGGAGTGTGTTCAGTCCATGAGTCCCTGCTCTGAAGCTGCTAATATTTCATCTCAGATGTGGAAGGTGTTCTTGGAAACCCACCCCTCCCAAAGTATATAGTGGAAATTGATGATTGCAAGAGAGGTTAAATGATGGCCTTTAATGACGTAGCCATGGGAGGAATGCCCATTCTCCACTAAATATCCCCCCACCCATTATTATACAAGTGATCCTCATTTAAAGATTTATTATTTAGTTAGTTATTAGAGACAGAGAGGGGGTGGGAGTGAGACAGAGAGAGAGAATGGGCACAACAGAGCCTCTAGCCATGGCAAATGAACTCCAGATGCATTCATCACCATGTCTGGCTTATGTGGGACCTGGAGAATCTAACCTGTGCCCTTAGGCTTTGCAGGCATGTGCCTTAACTGCTAAGCCATCTCTCCAGCCTGTGATCCTAATTTAAATCAGTGGGTCAAAAATGTTAAGCAGGGGACTTCTGGCCAAGATGGTGACCACGAACTGTGCTGCACATCCCTGGGAAAGAAAGACAAGGTGTTAAGGGTTCTCTGTGTCTTTTAGGGGACAGAAGTCTCTAATAGATTGCCAGTGGTAGGGCACAGAGGGGAAAAAAGGGAATTGTTGATTCCCTCACTTGCCAGTAGCCCATCAGTCCCCCAATACCCCCAAGCAGTCGCCATACCCACAGTCCCAGCTTCAGGATACCCTTGCACTTACATAGGAAAGGAGACCCAGGCCAACATAGTTCGACTTGTCTCACTGCACTGGGCAATCGCCCTGCTACCCCTGCCCATGTGTGACCTTGGATAGGCTCTGTCCACCGGCCTGCTGGAGCTCAGGCTCCTTCCATTCATTTACCCACCACAATCGTACAACTGATCCTGGCTTGTGCAAGCTTAGCTTGCTCTGCCCATTTGCCCACTTACTGTTCCAGCCACCACCCATTCACACACAAGTCCAGGCCCACTCCACCTGCCCACACAAGCTCAGGTTCAAGTAAATCCAGTAAGATCACCCAGTCTTACAATGAACATCTCTAATCAAAGCATGGAAGAGACATTAGGATCAGAACACCAAAATGAAGCTATGAGCAATGCAACCTGGACCAAACTAGTGGGGGAACATGGAGAAAAGCAACAAAGGACCAATAATCATGTGGATACTGCCTTCACTAGACTAGACCTAATAGAAAATACAATGGAAGGAATTCAAAGATACTTAAGAGATATGAAGGAGAGTGAAAAAAAGAGAGGACCTCAAAAATCAGCTGGTGATGCTAATTGAAGACATAAATAAATGAAAAAATGAATTCCAAGAAGCATCAAGAAAATCAGAAAATGATGTGAAAAGGAAGCTTGAAAGAGGGATGGAAACTATACGTAGAAAGGTAGTAGAAGGGCTGGAGAGATGGCTTAGCGGTTAAGCGCTTGCCTGTGAAGCCTAAGGACCCCGGTTCGAGGCTCAACTCCCCATGACCCACGTTGGCCAGATGCACAAGGGGGTGCATGTGTCTGGAGTTCGTTTGCAGAGGCTGGAAGCCCTGGCGTGCCCATTCTTTCTCTCTCTGCCTCTTTCTCTCTCTGTCTGTTGCTCTCAAATAAATAAAATAAACAAAAAAAATTAAAGAAAGGTAGTAGAAAATGCAAACCTATTTGAACAAGTCCAAAACTCTCTAGAAGTTCTCAAGAATAGAGTCAGCCATGTAGAAGATAGAAATTCCAATCTGCAAGCCAAGATAGAAGAAACAATTCAAATGTTCAAAAGTTTCAATAAGTTCAAAAATTTCTGTAAGCAGAACATGAGGGAATTGTGGGATACCCTTAAACATGCTAATATCTGCATTATTGGAATACCAGGAGAAGAAATTCAGACCAAAGGCATGGAGAACTTATTTAATAAAATAATCAAAGAGAACGTTCTTACTCTCTCAAAAGAAAGGCTGATCAAGATACAAGAAGATGACAGAACTCCAAACAGATTGATCCAAAGGAGAAACTCTCCAAGACATATTGTCATTAAGACTCTAAACATTGACACCAAAGAGAAAATCCTAAAAGCAACTAGGGAAAAAACAGCACATCACTTTTAAAGGTAACATCATCAGAAGTACTTCAGATTTCTCAATGGAAACCCTGAAAGCCAAAAGGGCCTGGAATGAAACACTGCAAAGTTTAAGAACCTATGGCTTCCAACCCAAACTACTCTACCCAGTAAAAGTATCCCTCACAATAGATGGTGAAAGAAAAACATTCCATGACAAAACTCAGCTTTACAATTATATGAGCACGAAACCAAACCTACAGAGAGTATTTCAGGAAATTCTTCACATAGAAGAATCAAATAATCAAACTTAAATGCCTATAAGAAGCAGATCACAATAACCAAACTCAGAGAAGGCACAAAAAACTTCAAAGTCCATGAAAACACCAAACCACATACAGCAACACAATATGGCAGGGATGAAATCAAACTTCACAGTCATTACCCTAAATATTAATGGCCTTAATTCACCTATCAAGAGACACAAGCTAACAGGATGGATCAGAAAATTAGACCCCTCAATCTGTTGTCCTAAAGAAACCCACCTCACCACTAAAGATAGAAACCTCCTCAGTTTGAAGAGGTAGAAAATGATATTCAAAGCAAATAGGAATAAGAAACGAGCAGGCATAGCTATATTAATATCAGATAAAATAGACTTCAAACCAAAAATAATCAAAAAAGACAAAGAAGGCCACTTCCTACTTATCAAGGGAATGATCCATCAAGAGGATATTACAATCAGAAATTTGTATGCACCAAGCACAGTAGCACCACAGTTCATAGAGCAAAACCTACTTGACAATAAAACAGAAATTACCACCAACACAATCATAGTTGGGGGCTTCAATACACCATTATCAGTATTAGACAGATCATCCAAACAGAAACTCAACAGGGAAGGAAGAGAGCTCAACAAAACCAAAGATCACTTAGACCTAACTGACATCTACAGAACTTTCCATCCCAAATCCACAGACTACACATTCTTCTCAGCAGCCCATGGAACATTCTCTAAAATAGATCATATATTGGGTCACAAAGCCTTCCACCATATATTTAGGAAGATGGGCATAATTCCCTGAATGATCAGATCACAATGCTATATTGCTAGAAATTAACAACAAAAAAAAAGACCCACAAGAATCCCATTGGTGCCTGGAAACTGAGTAGCACACTTTTAAACAATAAATAGATAAGGAATGAAATAAAAAATGATTTTTCAAAATTTCTAGAAATGAATGATGATGAGAAAACATTATACAAAAACTTGTGGGACACAATTAAGGTAGTCCTCAGGACAAAATTCATAGCACTAAGTGCCTTCATAACAAAGACAGAGAGATCCCAAATGAATAACCTAACCATCCACCTAAAGGCCCTGGAAAAGGAAAAAAAAAATCCAACCCAAAAAGCTCTAGAAGGAAAGAAATAATTAAGATCAGAGCAGAAATTAATGAATTGGAAACTAAGAAAATAATTAAGAAAATTGACAAAATAAAGAGCTGGTTCTTTGAAAAAATAAACAAGTTTGAACAACCCTTGACCAATTTGATCAAGCAAAATAAGAGACACTTCAAATTAACAAAATTCGAAATGAGGGCTGGAGAGATGGCTTAGCAGTTAAGCACTTGCCTGTGAAGCCTAAGGACCCTGGTTCAAGGCTTGATTCCCCAGGACCCATGTTAGCCAGATGAACAAGGGGGTGCACACTCTGGAGTTCATTTGCAGTGGCTAGAGGCCCTGGTGCACCCAATCTCTGTCTCTCTATATATAGCTGCCTCTTTCTCTCTCTGTCACTCTCAAATAAATAAATAATTTTTTTAATTGAAATGAAAAAAGAGAGATCACAACAGACAGAAGTGAAATTGGGAGAATCATCAGGACTCATTTCAAAAACTGCTACTCCACAAAACTGGATAATGTGGAGGAGATGGATAAGTTCCTGAACACATACCATCTATCAAAGCTAAACTCAGAGCAGATTAATCTCCTAAACAAACCTATCACACTCATTGAGATTGAGAAAGTAATAATAATAATAAAAAAGTCCCCCAAAAGAAGAGTCCAGGACCAGATAGCTTATCAGCTGAATTCTTTCAAACCTTCATGGAAGAACTCAAACCAATCTTCCTCAAACTGTTCCACACAATTGGAGAACAGGGAAGGCTCTCCCACTCTTTCTATGAAGCTAGTACCACCTTAATTCCAAAACCAGGCAGAGATGCCACAAGAAAAGAAAATTACCGGCCTATTTCCCTGATGAACTTAGATGCAAAGATCCTGAACAAAATACTTGCAAACTGAATCCAACAACACCTTTATCAAGTGAGATTCATCGCAAGAATGCAGAGGTGCTTCAACATACAGAAATCTGTCAATGTAATACACCACATAAACAAAGTTAAACACAAAAAACACATGATCATTTCAGTAGATACAGAAAAGGTATTTGACAAAATATAACATCACTTCATCATCAAAATATTGGAGAGAATTTGCATGGTTGGTTCATATTCTAACATAATAAAGGCAATATACAAAACTCCTAAGGCCCAAATAATACATAATGGAGAGAGACTGGAGGAATTCCCACTGAGATCAGGATGAGGATATGGAGAATTAGGAACCCGCATCCACTGTTGGTGGGAATGTAAGATGGTACAATCACTTTGGAAAGCAATATGGAGACTCCTGAGAAAGCTGACTAGAGTTACCAACAGACCCAGTTATTCCTTTACTGGGCATGTACCCTAAAACCTTTAAACCTCAGTCCACAGAGATTTGCTCAGCCATATTTATAGTGGCTTCATTCGTAATAGCTAAGAGCTGGAATCAACCCAGCTGTCCATCACTAGAAGAATGGATAACTAAGATGTGATATGTCTACACAGTGGAATTCTATACAGCAGTAAGAAAAAAAATGACACAATGAAATTTGAGGAAAAGTGGTTGAACTTGGAACAGATTATTCTCAGTGAACTTACCCAATCATAGAAAGAAAATCCCTGCATAGTCTCATTCATCTATAACACCTAACCAGAATCTACACAAGATGCAACATACCTAGCAAGCATCTTGAGGACTGGACAACAGGGTGGGTGGGGAGGCAGGGGAGAGCAATGGAGGGGGTGGCAGACACAAATCTAGACCCAAATGGCAATAGTACCATAAAATTCTATATCCTAAAAGGCAGACCAAATGGATGAACCTTCACCAGACTGAAAGAGTTTGAGCCTGATGGAAAGTTTTCTTTTCAGTAAATACAGGCAGTTTGGTACCATTATTTAGGCTCATCTGTGATCTACCCCCTCCCATTAGACCCTCCTTGTTAATGAAAATGGGTCGTGCATTGTGGAGTTAGCCCCCAGTTATTGGTATGATAAATGTCTCTGCATATCATGACCCAACATGTGACTCTGACATTCTTTCCGCCCCCTCTTCTGCAAAATTTCCCTGAGCCATGTTGGGTTCATTTTTGGTCTGCTTCAGTGCTGAGGTGTTGGGGGCCTCTGAGGCTCTGGCTCTCTGACTTGGTAGGAGTTGATTTTTCTCTGTGTTGATCTCCTTCCCCTTTGTGCTGGTATCCAGTTCACAGGAAAACATCACCCTTGCTTATTTCACCAGTTGTCCTTAGTTTCAGTTGGGCCCCTTTTGAGGTATGTTGGGGCAGCTCTCTTCTTAGGATCTGCATCTATCTGGAAAGAGAAGTAGATTCTCCAATGGAGAGTAAGTTAGCACCCGGAGAATTGAGATAACACTTACTTTTTTGATAGACAGTCTGATAGGTGTAGGCCCTCTTATACCCCATGATTGATGGTAGGTTGATATTGTAGGGTGGGTTTGTGTTTGGGTATGGTTCTGACTTGTTTCCCAGCTCCAGCTATGGGTCTAGTACCACTGAGTGGATCAGTTAGTCAAATCAAGAGCAATTGGTTTCTCACCATGGCTGTGTACCACTATTGCACTTGTGGGGGCATCACATCAGGTTATTTGTTGCTAATTAGGTTAAACAATACATTGCTCGGACAGATCTTGGTCATTTCCCCCAGTCGCCTATGTAGCACCTTCTGGCACTAGACACGCTGACTGTCTGGGGACTGACTCTTTCCTGGCTTCAAGCCATGTCATTCCATTTTACGCGTCAGCTGCGTATGGAGTCTTCAGCAATAGGGTCTTACCACTGGCCTTTGGTGGGTCATTAAGTACTCTGACAGAAGTCTGTCATTGTTTTGGGAAACCTTGTAGGTTTCTCTGATCAAAAGCTCATTGTGGATGGTAGGCCCAAACTGGAAGTGGGGGTTCCAGGTCAGTGTCCACTAAGAAATTGAGGAAAAACATAACTAATATACAAGAGTTAGAGAGGAGAGAGATAGAGGGGAGAGGGGGAGAGGGAGGGAGGGAAGATGTAGGAGATTTAGGTCAGTCTTGATCCTACCCTCTCCAGTGTCTTGTCGTTCAGGTGTTTCCTGTAAGGGTCTAGTGAAGGTTCAGCCATTTGTTCTGTCTTATAGGAAGTAGAATTTTATGTAACCATTGATGTTTGGGTCCGGATTACTGTTTTCCACCCTTTGATGTCCTCCCTGCCCTCCCATCCATATTATTATCTAGTCCATGAGGTGCTTGCTGGATATGTAAGGTATCTTGGGTAGATTCAGGTTAGGCGTTGTAGATGAGTGAGACTATGTGTCGAATTTTTTTCTGTGATTGGGTAAGTTCGCTGAGAATGATCTGTTCCAGGTTCAACCATTTTTCCTCAAATTTCTTTATTTTGTTTTTTCTTACTGCTGTATAGTATTCCATTGTGTAGATATACCACATCTTTTTTATCCATTCTTCTAATGATGGACATCTGGGTTGATTCCAGCTTTTAGCTATTATGAATTAAGCCTCTACAAACATGGTTGAGCAAATCTTTCTGGCTTTTGGTTTGAAGGTTTTAGGGTAGATGCCAGTAATAGTATAACTGGGTCTGTTGGTATTTCTATAGTAGGCTTTTTCAGGAGTCTCCATATTGCTTTCCAAAGTGGTTGTACCATCCTGCATTCCCACCAACAGTGAATGAGTGTCCCTGCTTCTCCACATCCTTGCCAGCATTTATTTTCATTTGACTTTTTGATGTTGGCTATCCTTATTGGGGTAAGGTGGAATCTCATAGTTGTTTTAATTTGCATTTCTCTGATGATTAGGGATGATGAACATTTTCTTAAGTGTCTGTTTGCCATTTGTATCTCTTCCTCTGAGAATTGCCTGTTTAACTCTGTGCCCCAATTTTGTGAGTAGGGTATTTGTCTTCTTATTGTTTAGACTTTTGAGTTCTTTGTAAATTCTAGAGATAAGTCCTCTATTGGATAACCTGCAAATATTTTCTCCCATTCTGTGGGTATTCTATTGGCTTTGCTTATTATATGCTTGTCTGTAAAGAAACTCTTCAGCTTCATATGATCCCAATGGTTGAGTGACTGTTTAAGAACTTGAGCCACTAGGGTTTTGTTCAGGTAGTCTTTTTCCATTCCTATATCATGGAAAGTACTTCCTAAATTTTCTTCCAGTAGTATTCGAGTTTCTGGTCTTATGTTGAGGTCTTTGATCCATTTGGATTTGAGTGTAGTGCATGGTGAAATGTGTGGGTCAAGTTTTAGTTTCCTGCATGAGGTTATCCAGTTTATCCAGCACCATTTGTTGAAGATGCTATCTTTTTTCCAGTCTATATTGTTTGGGCCTTTGTCACATATCAAGTAGCTATAGTTGCTTGACCCAAAATCCGGGTCCTCAAGTCTATTCCATTGGTCTATACTCCTGTTTTTATGCCAGAACCATGTTGCTTTTATTACTATGGCTTTATAATATAGCTTTATATCAGGTATGGTGATGCCACCAGAGGTATTTCTTTTGCTGAGGATATGTTTGGATATGCGAGGCCTTCTGCCTTTCCATATGAAATTTGAGATCATTTTTTCTATCTCTGTGAAGAACACTCTAGGGATTTTAATTGGAATTGCGTTAAATCTATATATTGCCTTTGGTATGATTGTCATCTTCACAATGTTAATTCTGCCTATCCAGGAGCATGGGAGGTCTTTCCATCTTTTCAAGTCCTCCTCAATTTCTTTTTTGAGAGTTTTTATATTTTCGTTGTATAGATCTTTTACTTCCTTGGTTAACATTATTCCAAGTTATTTTTTGTTGTTGTTGTCGCTATTGAAAATGGGACTATGTCCTTTATTTCTTTTTCTGTGTCTTTGTCATTTCATACAGATATGCTACTGATTTTTGTGCATTTATTTTGTATCCTGCTACTTTGCTATAGGAGTTAATCACCTTCAGGAATTTTGGGATGGAGTCTCTTGGTCTCTTACATATACAATCATGTCATCAGTAAATAGAGCTAACTTAACTTCTTCCTTTCCTAATTGTATCCCCTTTATTTCCTTCTCCTGCCTTATTGCTTGGGCCAGGACTTCCAGAACTATATTGAAAAGCAGAGGTGAGAGAGGACATCCCTGTCTTGTTCCTGATCTCAATGGGAATTCCTCCAGTCTCTCTCCATTAAGTATTATTTGGGCCTTTGGAGCTTTGTATATTGCCTTTATTATGTTAAGGTGTGAACTGGTTATGCCGATTCTCTCCAATGTTTTGATCATTAAGTGATGTTGTATCTTGTCAAAGGCCTTTTCTGCATCTATCGAAATGATCATGTGGTTTTTATGTTCAAGCTTGTTTATGTGGTGTATTACATTGACAGATTTTCATATGTTGAACCACCCTTGTGTTCCTGGGATAAATCCCACTTGGTCAAGGTGGATAATGCTTTTGATGTGTTGCTGGATTCGGTTTGTGAGTATTTTTTCAGGATCTTTGCATCTATGTTCATTAGAGAAATAGGCCGTTAGTTTTCTTTTCTTGTGGCATCTCTGCCTGGTTTTGGGATTAGGGTGATACTAGCTTCATAGAAGGAGTTGGGTAGCTTTCCCTGTTCTTCAATAGTGTGGCACAGTTTTAGGAAGATTGGTTTGAGTTCTTCCATGAAGGTTTGATAAAATTTGGCTGGGAATCCATCTGGTCTTTTTTGGGAGGTTTTTTATTACTTTTTCAATCTCCATGAGTGTGATGGGTTCATTGAGGTGATTGATCTGCTCTGAGTTTAGCTTTGGTAGATGAAATGTATCCAGGAAATTATCCATCTCCTCCACATTTTTCAGTTTTGTGGAGTAGAGTTTTTTGAAATAAGTCCTGATGATTCTGCCAATTTCACTTATGTCTGTTGTGATCTCTCCTTTTTCATTTTGAATTTTGTTAATTTGGAGTCTCTCTGTTTTTTGCTTGATCAAATTGGCCAGAGGTTTGTCAATCTTGTTCATTTTTTCAAAGAACCAGCTCTTTGTTTTGTCAATTGCATTAATTGTTTCCTTGGTTTCCAATTCATTGATTTCTGCTCTGATTTTAATTATTTCTTTCCTTCTGGAGCTCTTTGGGTTGGATTTTTCTTGTTTTTCCAATGCCTTTAGGTGGATGGTTAGGCTATTGATTTGGGATCTTTCTGTCTTTTTTATGAAGGCATTGATTGCTATTAATTTTCCCTTGAGGACTGCCTTCATTGTGTCCCATAAGTTTGGTATGATGTGTTCTCATTGTCATTCAATTCCAGGAATTTTGCAATTTCATTCTTTATTTCATCCACTATCCATTTATTGTTTAAGAGTGTGCTATTCAGTTTCCAGTTGCCGTTGGGGTTCTTGTTTTTTTTGTTGTTGTTGTTGATTTCTAGGAATATAGCATTATGATCTGATATCATGCAGGGAATTATGTTGATTTTCCTAAATATGTGGAGGCTGACTTTGTGACCCAGTATATGGTCTATTTTAGAAAATGTTCCATGGCTGCTGAGAAGAATGCGTTGTCTTTGGATTAGGGATGGAAAGTTCTGTAGATGTCTGTTAGGTCTAAGCGCTCTATGCTATTGTTGAGCTCTCTTACTTCCCTGTTGAGCTTCTGTTTGGATGATCTGTCTATTACTGATGATGGTGTGTTAAAGTCCCCAGCTTTGATGGTGTTGGTGGTTATTTCTGTTTTATTGTCAAGTAGGTTTTGTTTTATGAACTGTGGTGCCCCTGTGTTTGGTGCATACAGATTTATGATTGTAATATCCTCTTGATGGATTGTTCCCTTTATAAGTAGGAAGTAGCCTTCTTTGTCTTTTTTGATTGGTTTTGGTTTGAAGTCAACTTTATCTGATATTAATATAGCTACAGCTGCTTGTTTCTTATTCCCATTTGCTTGGAATATTGTTTTCCACCCTTTCACCCTGAGGAGGTTTCTGTCTTTAGTGGTAAGGTGGGTTTCTTGAAGGCAGCAGATTGAGGGGTCTAATTTTTTGATCCACCCTGTTAGCTTGTGTCTCTTGATGGGTGAATTAAGGCCATTAATGTTTAGGGTGATGACTGTGAGATTTGATTTGATCCCTGTCATGTTGTGGTGGTAGAGGTGTGTTGGCATTTCCATGGAATTTAATTTTTTTTTTCTATCTACTCTGGGTTTGATTGCTGTGATCCGTTTCTTGTAGGTATTTGTGTTTGGTTATTTGTTTCTTTTCTGTGGAGAATTTCCTAGAGTACATTCTGTAGGTTTGGTTTTGTGTTCATATAATTGTAAAGCTGAGTTTTGTCATGGCAAGTTTTCTTTTCACCATCTATTATAAGGCAGACTTTTGCCGGGTAGAGTAGTTTGGGTTGGAAGCCATAGTTTCTTAGAGTTTGGAGAGTTTCATTCCAGGCCCTTCTAGCTTTAAGGGTTTCCCTTGAGAAGTAATTCTGATGGGGTTTCCTTTGAAAGTGGTGTGCTGCTTTTCCCTAGCTGCTTTTAGGATTTTTTCCTTGGTGTCAATGTTTAGAGTCTTAATGATAATATGTCTTGGGGAGTTTCTCCTTTGGTCTAGTTGGTTAGGCATTCTGTTTGCTTCTTGAATCTTGATGGGCCTTTCTTTTAAGAGATGGGGGAAGTTTTCTTCAATTAGTGTGTTAAATAAGTTCTCCAAGCCTTTGGTCTGAAATTCTTCTCCTTCTGGTATTCCAATGATTCTGATATTAGGATGTTTAAGTGTATCCCACAATTCTCTCATGTTCTGTTCATAGGAACTTTTGAACTTACTGAAATTTTTGGACTATTGAACTGTTTCTTCCATCCTGTCTTCCAGATAAGAATTTCTATCTTCCACTTCGCTGACTCTATTCTTGAGAGCCTCTAGCGAGTTTTGGACTTGTTCAATTAAGTTTGCATTTTCTACTACTTTCCTATGTATCACTTCCATCGCTCTGTCCAGATCCCTTTTCACTCCATTTTCTGATTTTCTTGATGATTCTTGGAAATTATCCTTGCATTTCTTTATGTTTTCATTTAGTGTGGCCAGCTGATTTTTAAGGTCCTCTTTTTTTTCACTCTCCCTCAACTCTCTTAGCTCTCTTTGAATTCCTTCCAGTGTCTTATCATATTGCTCTAGCCTAGTGATGGTAGCATCCACACGATTATCTATCCTTTGTAGCTTTCCTGCCATTCTAGCAGTAGGTTGGTCAGGGTTGCATTGTTCATTGCTTCCACTTGATGTTCTGATCCTAAACACTCTTCTATGTTTTGGTTAGATGTAATCCTTGTTGTAGTAGGTGATCTGTCTGGATTTTCTTGCATTTTATTTTTCACGTTATTTCTTTTGCACTGTGGTCTACCCATGTCAGTGTATGGGCAGGTAGGTGGGTGGAGCAGCCTGGGATCTAGCTCAATGAGAATCCAAGGTAGCCTGGGGCCGTCGCAAGCAGCCTGGGTTTTTGCTCACTCTTGCCAAAGCCCCCTATCTATAGCCTAACAGGGGCGCCAAAGTTGCCTGGATTCTCGCCCAATAGTGCACCTAAGCTGCCTGCCTTCAAGCTTGAAAGGGGACTGAGGTAGCAAGCCCTGAAGCTACCCAAACTCTGGCTGGGTACACTGGGGCCTGTAAACAGTCTGTGCTCTCCCATCTCAGGGGATTGGGAGATGGGTGGTGATGAACAGGTAGGGGATGCCACCTGTGCTGGCGCTAGTGACTCAGTGTGGACTTGTGTGGCTCTTGCTGTGGGACTGGGCCTGCTGCAGGTGCAATTGTAGTGCAGAGGCAGCTGATGTGGGTACCTGTTCAGGACACAGCAGAGGCTGACTGGTGACAATTGATGTGAGCACAGCAGCAGGGGATCTGGTTGCCACCTATTCACCGCAGGGGTGGCCCCCCACGGGCCTGTGAACCAAGCACTACGTGGCTGGTCTACTTGCAGGATCAGAGAACAAGGGCGAGGTAGGAGGTCTCAGCTTCAGTGCAGCAGGCTGGCAGGCGTGGCTGGTGGGTGCCCGATCAGAGCACAGCCTTACCGGGCATGGGGCATGCGGAGGGTGCGCGGGCACGGGAGGCGGGCAGGGGGCGCAGGGTGCGATGGGGCGGACGGGGCGAGTGGGGCACGCAGGGGGGTGTGGGGCACGCGTGGGCACCATGCACTCAGGGTGGGGTGTGCGGGAGGTGGCGGGGCACAGGGGGCACACAGGGGGGAGGCGAGGCAAGTGGGGGGGTGGCAGGGCGCAGGGGGCCTGTGGGGGGCGGGGCGAGTGGGGGGGCGGTGAGGCGCAGGGGGCGTGTGGGGGGGGCGCCCAGGAGGGGCGGGGTGCATGGGGCGCTCGGGTCGGTGGGGGGGCAAGGGGCGTGTGGTGGGCATGGAGGGGGGCGCGGGGTGCGCAGGGGAGTGTGTGGGGCATGAGGGGGGGCGTGGGGTGCGCGGGGGGTGTGGGGGCGTGTGGGGGGGCGTTGGCGCGCGTGGGGGGGGGGACGTGGCACGTGGGGTGCGCTGGGCACGCGGGGGGGGCACAGGGGAGTGTGCAGGAGGCATGGGGCGCCAAGGCATTCCGGGGCGGGGCATGCCGGGTCGCACTGGGGGCGCGGGGGGCAGTGGGGCGCTTGGGAGGTGCGGTTCACGCTGGGGCACGGGATGCTGTGGGACACTGCAGGGCGCTCAGGAGGTGTGGGGGCGGGGGTGGGCCATTGGGGGGGGTGCAGGGCGCTCGGTGGTGGGGTGCGGTGGTCGCGGGGGGCCTAGGGCATGCCAAGGCACAGGGGGCGGTGCGCCGGGGTGTGCAGGTGGCGCGGGCGGCACGGGGTGGGGGGCTCACAGGGCGCGGGGGTCGCGGGGCTCCAGGGCCCCAGGGTGCTTGGGGCTAGGTGCAGGTAGGACCGCCTGCCGCGCCGGGATGCAGTGTATCGCGAGGGTGTGTGCTTCCCTGTTTTACCCCAATGTGTTCCCTCCCTCTTGCCAAAATTTCCTAATTGCCCTCTAATACTTGCCTTTATTTTTCCTTCGTTTCTGGAGTGCAGCTAGACAGTTGCCATCTTTGCCGGAAGTCTCTTATTCTTTTTTATTCCCAAAGAGTGGTGCCAATAATAACTTTCGCATATATTAATGGTGTAATTTTTTTCTTCATACACCTGTCAGGCTGTGGTGTCATCAAGTGTATTTATTATCATTCTTTATTATCTGAATCCCAGGTCCTCATTCTTCCTGATTCTGCTTTATTATCTTTGTCGTTTAGTTATGAGAAGGACATGGTAATCTTCTTTAAGATTTGTGATCATTTACATAAGATAATCTATAGAACTTGTTTTTTGCCTTGTTGTCCCATATGTTAAAGAATGCTTTTTACTTTATCTTTAGTCAAACAGATCAGATGTTGGCAATATTCTGTAAAGATCTGGGTTGTAAACAGTTTTCCCCCTAAAGCCTCCTCTCTTTCTCTTTTTCTCTCTCTCTCTCTTGCCATACTAAGGACATTAAATTGGCTTTTCATGTTGGCTGTTATGGTCACAATGGATTAAGGGGAGGGGTGACACTTAGTGGATGTTTGTCATCCATAGCTCATCTTGTAGCCACCCAATTTTGATCTTGTAACATGGAATTAGACAACATACAACTGAAGGACATAACTAAGTTCTAATAAAATTTTATTTATGAAAATAGCAGATGACCATATTTGATCTAATACTTATAGTCAACCAACTCCTAGTGTGGATTGTACATAGAAGATAGATTTATTTATTGCCATAAATATCATAAAGAAAAAATTTAAAATGAAAGGTAATATATTAGGGAACAAAGTTTGCAGTCATAATAGAGAGATTCTAGTTCCAGTAGCATGAACTGGTATATGTTATGTTAACCTCTCTGAAATTCAAATTTTTTCCAGATGGGGTCTTACTTTGTAGCCAAGGATGGCCTTGAACTAACTACTCTCTTTCCTCAGCCTCTTTATGGGTGGGATTTCAGATGTGCACCACCACAGCTGGGTTGAATTTTTGTTAAAGGTGAGAATAGAACTCATAGTCTTATGATGATGATTAAGTGATTGGAAAAAACTTTATCACGGGACCTTTCCTAGATTTTAACTATTTTCTTGTATTCTATCAGCAAAAAAATAAAATTTGTTTTATCTATCACACATTAACATTATCTTTTACTTCACACTTTTTGGCCCATATGTGCATCTTCATGGTCTTGTTTGATTCTAGTGTAGACTTTATTGGTTTGTGTCACTTAGAGAAAGGAATATTTGCAGCTGGGTGTGATGGTGCATGCCTTTAATATCAGCACTCAGGAGGAAGAAGTAGGAGGATTGCCCTGAGTTCAAGGCTACCCTGAGAGTATATAGTGAATTCCAGGTCAGCCTGAGCTAGAGTGAGACCCTACCTTGAAAAAAAAAAGAAAGAAAGAAAGAAAGAAAAAGAAGGAATACTTGATACTTTGCTTCCTCCAGTTAAAAATAATGATGGATGGTGCTGGAAAGATGGATCAGTGTTAAGGCACTTGCTTGCAAAGCTTAATGACTGGGATTTGATTCCCATGTATCCACATAAAGCCAGATGCACAAAGTGGTGCATGTGTCTGGAGTTTATTTGCAGTGGTCACAGGCCCTGGCACGCCCATTCTCCTTTTTCTCCTTTGCTCTCTATTTATCTTCTCTCCTCCTTTGCAAATAAATAAAATAGAAAATAGTGATGGCTAAGTGAGTACCTAGATGTCAGATGTTTGTGAGGAAGTATTCTGTGTCAGTACCAAAGCCTTCTGACTTGTTTCTTAGGTAAGGAGACTACAAGAAGAGAGGTTATTCTACTTCTCAAAGTGTTTTCTTTCTGTCTTTGTAGAAAGGTTGCTTCTCCCCTTCTTTCTGCCATGCTCCCTAAGCCCAAAAGTCTTTTTTAGTGTTCAGCTCCTGGCAGCCTTTGGTTTTCTGCTTTGACAAGTTTTGAGTTTCTTCAGTGTCTGCTTCCATGTCTCTGGCAGAGGCTGTCAGGATAGCAGTGAAAGTAGCACTCATAGTTAATCGGCCATTTCCTCTGTAATGTTTCCTGAGTCCTGACAGGTGTGATAAAGAAGACTCATCTTATGCTAGGCAGTCATACTGATGAGCCTTGGGTCTCCCAAGCATTTGTTACGATCTGTAAAAAGCAGGTTCTCTAGCCAAGAGTGAGAGCAACATGGGTCAAAAGGAATAAACATAGACATTTAAAAGACTTTTGATGGCGGCTGGAGAGATGGCTTGGTGGTTAAGGTGCTTTCCTACAAAGCCTAATGACAGGAGCTCAAATCCCCAGTACCCACAGAAAGCCGGATGCACAAAGTGGCACATGTTTCTGGAGTTCCTTTGTTGGGGCTGGAGGCCTTGGTTTGCCCATTCTGTCTGTCTCTCTTCTCTCTCTACTTGCAAGTAAATAAATAAAAATAGTCTTAAAAAGACCTTTGATGGTCATAACCTCTCAGCCAAAGAATAGTGGGATTTATCTATAGAAGTCTATTACCTTCCAACCCATAGGATTCTGACTTGGTTCTCAGTATGAGGTATGCATTCCTTCCTCAGTGGGCCTGGTAGGATATCATCTTGCAACAGACAGTATTCCTAGTGACGCTAGACAGAAGATCATAGCTCACCATAGGAAAATGGCAATACTTCAACTTTCCCTCAATTTCTGGATTGCCATTGAGCTCCTCATGATGGTCCCATGAAGCAGCAGCATAAGGACGTAGAGACGGAGCCCTGAAAGGACATGGCTTACTACTGTACAACAGAATATCAAAGATGCAGAGACAAGCCACACCTGCATGAAATATGACAGAGAAACAGTCATATAAGTAAAATGTATTTTGCATGGGTTGAGTATATAGACCATTTTCATGACATCCTTGGTCATTTGCAGCTGTGTGATTACATGCATTATGTGTGGCTTTTCACTGTGATTAATGTATTTCCTATTGAAATTGTACTGATTTTAATTGAGAATCACTATTATTGATATGAATCTTTCTAAAAGCTAGTGAGCAATTCAAAATAATGATGGCTGATATTTAAAGAGTATACACTCTGTTGCTACTAGTTATACTTACCTTACCTTAACTCCTATCTCACAGTAGTCCTTGAGGTAGGTGCTATCATCATCCTCATGCCACAGATGGAGAGGAAGAGGTCAGCACCTGTTTGAGGGACTGTAATGACCGGCTTGAACTTGAACTCATACAATCTGGCTTCACGCCCTGAATTCCTAATCATGCAATTTTCCTCTTCTGATGAAAAGAGATTTAATATAGGTGCTGGTAAATCCTAACTCACATATTTTCATTTAGGAAGATTTTGGCTATGACCTTTTCTTTACTATGTTTATATTATGGCCTTATTGATGGCAAAGCAATTCTTATTTAAATAAATTATTTAATGCACATACTATGGAATGTGTGAATAGAGTTTAGCTATTGTTGAAAAAATTTACCTCCATGGATAGATGCTTAATATGGATTAACAAATGAAAAAGCAGTATGTGAACAGATTTAAAATTCGATCTATTTTTGAAATAATGTGTGTATGGAAGTTAAACTGTTAGTAGTAGTTTCACTCTAGGGGTGACAATTTAGGCGGCTTTATTATTATCATTATATGTATTTTTTTTGAGGTAGGATCTTGTTCTAGCCCAGACTGACCTGGAATCCACTATGTAGTCTCAGGGTGGCCTTGAACTCAAAGCAATTCTTCTACCTCTGCCTCCCAAGTGCTGAGATTAAAGGCATGTGCCACCACACCCAACTATTATTTTTTATACTTGTACATTTTATTTTTGTATTTGATTATTAATTCATTTAAAACTGACAAATGTGCCATTTCATGCATCTGGGTTTACCTAGGTATTGGGGAATCAAACCAGGGTCCTTAGGCTTTGCAGGCAAGCACCTTAACTGCTGAGCCATCCCTCCAGCCCCCTCTTAGCAATTTTTAAGAATATAATATACTGTTAACTTTATATTGTATAGCAGATCTACAGTTCCAAAATTTTATATCATTTAATAAACATTTAGCCAAACTATTCAAATCCCTTGATAACCACAGCCTGTCTACTTTCATTTTCATAAATTCAAAAGTTTATAGATTCTACATGTAAGTGATACTATGCACTATTTTACTGTCTGTGCCTGGCTTGTTTTACTTATCATAATATTCTCCAGGCAAATTCATGTTCCAGCAAATTACAGGATTTCCCTTTGTGGAGAAGGATATGGTGGGTGGGGGAAGGAATCATTGTGTTCTCACTGTGTGCTGCTATTAATAGCTTCTGCTCTTCCAGTTTTCCTTTTGTTATCTCTAGGCAGTTAAAATGTGCTGGTTTCACTAGTAATCTGTTCTGGGTAGATCATCTCAATTTTTCTTCACTGTGTTTCTATAGAATCCTTGATGGAATCTTGAGCCCTCTCTGGGTTACTTTGGTTTGTGGACCACTTTATCATTCATAATTTATTATGTATCATCATTTACAATATCATATTGTCTATCATATAATCTATCCTATCTATCTCCTTATCATATCTATCATTTATTTACCTATATATTGTTTATCTAATGGGACAGTGACAGGCATCATCTACTCTGCCTTCTTAGATATATCATTTTTGACAAGTGACTTATCATTTATATCATTTTTAATGAGCAGCTTGTTAATCATTTTAATAATTTTATTTCAAGGTAGGATCTTGCTTTGACCCAAGTTGACCTGGAATTTACTATGTAGTCTCAAGTTGACCTTGAACTTATGTTGATACTCCCACCTCTGCCCCCCGAGTGCTGGGATAAAAGGCATGTGCCACCATGCCTGACATTAATCATTTTATTTTCAATGAACTTACTTAGTTTTTATTTCTAATGTTAAAATGTTGTTATGTGACTCATAATTTTTTTTAAAGATCTGCCATTTTAAAATTTTGTTTAGCTATATACACATATATATGTATGTATATAACATAGTATAATTTATAACTTTTTATAGGTCTTGGGTTTCATTACCTACTAAAGTTTAAGTTGAAGTAACAATAGCAATAATATACAAACATTTTGTAAATACTTCTACCCTTTTTACTTTAGGGTTAGGTTTCATATTTAAAATTTGATAAATCTAGAATTTACTTTGGCATATAATCATCTAGTATTGGCTTCTAGTATTGTATTCTATCTTGCTTTATTAAGCATCTCACTGGTTAGTGAGTTTTTATACCTGTTGGCTCAAATTAGAAGACATTTGATGGCCCTTATCATTTTTATTTTTTAATATTTTATAATGTATTTAGTTATTTATTTATTTGATAGAAAGAGAGACAGAGGCAAATAGAGAGAAAGATTGGGCTCCCCAGTGACTCTAGCCATTTTAAATGAACTCCAGACACATGCATCACCATGTGTATGTGGTTTACATGGGTACTGGGAATCAAACCTCGGTCCTTAGGCTTCACAGGCAAGTTATTTAACTGGTAAGCCATCTCTCCAGCTCCAGATTTATCTTTTTTGATGTGACCCATTCTATACATGATTTTGTAATATAATTTATCTACAAGTTCCATATCAGTGTTTCAAAGCTCAAATATTTAAGCTGTCATAGTTGTGTCACAAGCATGTAAATAATATTCATAGTTAACTACTATAGTTATCTTATTCTTCCTACCATATATTGTTTGCACACAGATGTTTGTATTTTTTTGAAGCCATTTATGCTTTAATTACTGAACTTTAAAATTATCCAGTTTTTGCTGCTATAGACTTTAAGATAATTCATTTAGCATGCATTCTAATAGGACTATAAAAACTTTTAAATGATAGTGATTTGCATTAATTCAGAGAAATCTCAGATTATATATACATATTTTGATGTAGGGTCTCACTCTAGCCCAAGCTGACCTGGAATTCACTATGTAGTCTCAGGGTGGCCTCAAACTCATGGCAATCCTCCTATCTCTGCTTCCCAAGTGCCACCACACCCAGCCTTTCTTTCTTTCTTTCTTTCTTTCTTTCTTTCTTTCTTTCTTTCTTTCTTTCTTTCTTTCTTTCTTTCTTTCCTCCTTCCTTCCTTCCTTCCTTCCTTCCTTCCTTCCTTCCTTCCTACCTTTCTTTCTTTCTTTCTTTCTTTCTTTCTTTCTTTCTTTCTTTCTTTCTTCTTTTTTTGTAGAGACAGGGAGAGAGAGAGAGAGAATTTGCACACCAGGGCCTCAGCCACTGAAATTGAACTCTAGATACTTGCACCACCTAGTGGGCCTGTGCAAGCTTGCACTTGCCTCATCTTTATGTGTCTGGCTGACATGGGATCTGGAGAGACAAGCCCTGGTCCTTAGGCTTTGCAGGCAAGTGCCTTAACAGCTAAGCCATCTCTCCAGCCCTATTTATTTTTAATTTTTTTTGTTCAGTTTTTATTTTTTTATTTGAGAGTGACAGACACAGAGAGAGAGAGAGAGATAGAGGGAGAGAGAGAGAATGGGCGCGCCAGGGCTTCCAGCCACTGCAAGCAAACTCCAGATGCGTGCGCCCCCTTGTGCATCTGGCTAATGTGGGAGCTGGGGAACCAAGCCTCGAACCAGGGTCCTTAGGCTTCACAGGCAAGCGCTTAACCACTAAGCCATCTCTCCAGCCCAGCCCTATTTTTGTTTATATTTTATTTTTGCTTGTGTGTGTAATGTGGTGTGGATGCAGAATTTTGGGGTTCAGGAGGGATCCCTCAAGTTTATAAACTACAGTTTGGGGTGGGTCCTGTCCTATTCGTAATGAAGAATGGATAAAAATGAATTCAAGAAGGATAAATTATGAATTATTATTTAGAGATGAATCACAAATTTTGTGGTTTATTTATGGGAAATTGGGATATAGGAAGAAAGTTAAAGCAAACATGTGGGAAGTAGAAACATGTATTCATGTGGAAAACACAGCATAGTCTGTGAGATTCATTTAAGAGAACTGTCTAGAGAAGAGCAGTAAACATGTGGAAGATAGGACCTAGGAGCTTGCGGGGGAGATTTAGAAGGAACAAACATAGCATCCACTGTGAGCTTCCTCACAGAAAAAAATTAAGAGGGTAAATGGTGGTGGCTTAAGGAAGAATAGCAGAAGAAAAAGATCAAAGCAGAGACCCAAAAGTTCAGATAAGAAATGAGTAGTAAAGAGAGGCACACCCATAGTTACTCAGAGTTTAGAGAAATGATACAGGTAGCAAGCCCACAGTTTAGAGGAAAGACCATGTGGTAGATCTAGATTGTAAACGAAATATACATGTGGTAGATTCAGAGACCAGAGGCAAGTCATACATGTAATTAAAATGAAAACTTATCCCACAGTATGAAGCAAAGGCAAGCAAAAAATTACCCAGGCCAAGAAACAGTATTCTGTTCTTCTCCCATCTTCTCAGCCTAGTTAGGAGGTAGGAAAAGCCAGACTCACATGTATGCAAGTAGAGATCGCAGATTAGGGTAAGGGGGTGTGGAGAGAGAGAAAAAAGCTGAAAAAGTAGGCCTTATAGTCAATTAAAAATGTATTCTTTCGTCAAATTCAGGGGTGTAAAGGGATAGACTCAGCCAGGCGTGGTGGTGCTCGCCTTTAATCCCAGCACTTGGGAGGCAGAGGTAGGAGGATTGCCATAAGTTCAAGGCCACCCTGAGACTACAGAGTTAATTCCAGGACTAGAGTGAGACCCTACCTCAAAAAATCAAAACACCAAAAAAAAAAAAAAAGGGATAGACTCAGTTGCTTTGTAGATTTAAGAGGCATGCTTCCCACCAGTCCACCTGGGCAGTGAAGGCAGCCTACCTAGGTAGCAGTGCTAGATGGTGGGCAGCAGGGAGCACTGTATCTATGTAGATGAGTCTTAATCAGACATGTTCCATTCCTGCCAAGAGTTCCATTCATGCCAGGGCCAGGTGGCATTGGTTTTCTTTGGGCTTCAGTTCCCAACTGAAACTGCCTAAAAGAAGCTAGCTTCCTCTTATTTCTCCTTCTCTCTCTCTCTCTCTCTCTCTCTCTCTCTCTCTCTCTCTCTCTCTCCCTCCCTGTGTGTGTGTGTGTGTGTGTGTGTGTGTGTGTGTGTGTGTGTGTGTGTGGTGTGGGATGTATGCACATTTGCAACCTTACACTATTCAGTAGCCTACAAAGGGGGGTCTAGCCTGCTTGGGCAGAGCAGAACACTGGGCTTCGGGCTGTATCCGCTGTTCAACTAGCTCTCCTCTTCAGGCAGAGCCTTTTTACTGGTAGTGGGACTTGTTGCTCTTGGTGAGCCAGCATGATTTCCTGGTCCCTCCTCCCTTCTTTGGTCTAGGATTACAGGCCTGTGTGATCACACCCAGCTGTTTACATGGATTCTGGAGATTTGAACTCAGGCAAGTTTCAGGTCTCCTCAGGTCCTCCTGCTTGCTCAGGAAGTACACTTAACCACTAAGCTATTTATCCAGCTCTATATTTTAATTTTTACCTTTGGTGTATTTAAAATATAAGAAAATTATGCTTTGGTACTATTTTGAATTAAATAATATTCCTAATTGTATGTTCTTGTATCAATATATTTTTGTTGAACTATCTTATAATTATAATTGTTATATTCCAAAATTCTTTTGCTTGATTTTTCTTGCATTAAATAATTATTTAACTGACTTTAAAATATTTTTATATTCTTTAAATTATTTCTCTTTGATAGTATGAACACCATTATGTGAATCATGAAAGTAGGAAGGGGGAAGGATTGGAGAGGAAGGGCCAATGAATTGGGCCTCTTTCTGCACCAGGACTAATTGCCCATTGTTTTGCAGCAAACAGGAAGCTGCACATGCTACTCTTGACCTAGGTCATCTTTCTTCTCATTGTCATCCTTCTCCATTACTGCAATATTTCACATTTACTAAAAGTTTCTGCTCTAAACTGTTGGTTTCATTTGTGAATGCCAAGGGATTTAGTTGGGAAAGTATATCAAGATTCTAAGTTTTAAACTTGTATATCTAATAAGGGGTTAATATCCAAAATATACGCATTCATACAACTCCGTAGCAAAAAATCAAATACTGTAAGTGAACAAAATACTCAGAGATAATTTTTTCTAGATGAAAATAAAAATGGAAAATAAGAGCTGAAGAGATGGCTTAGCAGTTAAGGCACTTGCCTGAAAAGCCTAAGGATGCAGGTTTGATCCTCCAGGGCCCATATAAACCAGATGTGCTTGGTAGCACATATGTCTGGAGTTCATTTGCAGTGGCTGGAGGCCCTAACATGCCCATTCTCACTCACTCTGTCTCTCCTCTCTAATAAATAAATAAAAACAAAAATAATGATTTCCCTTTAAAAATGGCAAATAAGTATGTGATAAGGTACTAAATATTACCAACTCTCATGAGAGTATAGATTAAAACCACAGTGGGATGACATCTTATACTTTTCAAGATGACAATAATTAAAATGGCTAAAGATAAGCATTACAGATGTTGTTAAGGCAAAGGAACCCTGTTTGTTGTTGGAAGGAATGTACCTTACTTGGCATTATGGAACACATAGAGTTAAGATTAGAAGTATCATATAATCCAGAAATTCTACTTTTGGATTTAGAGGGGAAAAAAAACTTGATTTTCCTTGTACTTTCACACAATACAAAATACTACTGCAGCCAGATGTGCTTGGGTTTATCTCTACATTCAAAGTAATTCCTCAGTAGACACCAACTTAGTGTTGTACAATTCAGTTCAGTTCTCACAGTATTCCTGGAAGTGGTGTCCGGTCCCATGATGAATGGCCACAAACTGGTCCTGACACCTCCAGATATCAATCACAAGCAGAAGTTATCATCTGTACCTTTCAGTGCTGAAACCCTCCTCAGGTGTGAATCTTAAGGAAGCAATGTGTGTATGTTTATTCATTTATTAAGAAGGTTATTACAGACGTCCGGTTAAGGTGGAAGCATAGGAACCATGCCAAAGCAGCCTAAGGGAGAAAAAGCCAAAGAAAACACAGCAAAATACACACTTTTGCTAAAAAGTGAGGTGTATAAGAAATTAAAATGGAAGCAGAGAAGTAGGAGACATGCAGAGCATCCAGAGCCCACACAAGCAGGCCAAAGCAGCTCTGGCAGCAGAGGCTCCAGCTCCAGCAGCAGAAGCAGTGGTGGAAGCTGTGGCTCCAGCAGCAACAGCAGTGGATCCGGCACCAGCAACAGTGGCTCTAGCAGTGGTGGATCCAGCAGTAGCAGCAGCAGCAGCAGTGGCTATAGCAGCAGTGGATCCAGCAGCAGCAGCTTCAGCAGCAGCAGCGGCAGTTCTAGCAGCAGCAGTGCTGGTCTGCAGGGCCACAGTTGCCAGGCTTGGTTGCCCTGCAGGAAAAGCCAGTGCCCAGCTCCAGAAAACAGAACAGTGGTCCAGCGACCCAGCCAGCCTACTTGACTGAGACCAAAATCATCCAAAAAGGTAATAGGTATTGCACCAGGGAAGGTCACAAGCTGACTTGGAAACCTCAACAGACCAGAACTCTTAACCTCTTTGTTGATAAAGGATCTGTTGTTACAATACCTACTTTTGAATAAGTACTCGGTGCTTTTTTGATTGAATGTGTAAAGGGTTTAGTTAAATATTAGAATCTACCTGTATTTTGCTCCACTCAGCCTACTTGCATACTCCCATATCAGGCAAACTCAACCCCTAGAAACACTTTTCTGCATACTCTGAGAGTGTTAAGAGCCACACCTAATATTTTAATCTCATACTCTGAAGATATATAACATCAGATCAATTATACAGCTAATAATACCCAGCTAACAAGAAAATCCAAGCATTAACTTAATCCAAAATGCAAAAATATAAACATTATAACACAAGAAACACCAAAAACCAAGGCAATATAAATCAACCAAAAAGTATTAATGCATCAGAAATGACCTCCAGTGCAAACAAGTTAGAGGAAATGCCTGAGAAAGATTTCAAAAGAATGACTGTAAATATGTTCAAAGAAGTCAAAGAAGAAATCAAAGGAATCAAAGAGGAACTAAAAGGAATCAAAGAAGACATAGGACACCAAGTTAAAATAAGTCAATACAAGACATAAATAAGGAAATAGAAATGATAAAGCAAAGCCAGTCAGAATTACTAGCAATGAAGAACACAGTTAATGAAATAAAAACCTCTGTAGAAAATCTCACCAGTAGAATGAAGGAGAGGACAGAATATCTAAGCTAGAAGACCAGGTGGCAGATCTAATACAGTACAACAAAGAGAAAGACAAACTAATAGAAAAGTATGAATGGGAATTTGAAGATATTCAGGACACTATGAAAAGATCAAACATAAGAATTCAGGGCATAGTGGAAGGAGAAGAATTTCACTAAACAGGCATATTAAGCATCTTCAACAAAATCATAGAAGAAAACTTCCCCCAAATTGGGAAAGAGGTGCCAGTGTAGATACAGGAAGCCTTCAGAATACCAGCCAGAAAAAACCTGGAAAGAACCTCTCCTTGCCATATTATAATCAAACTACCAAACACACAATCTAAAGAAAATATATTGAAAGCAGTTAGACAGAAAAATCAAGTTACCTACAAAGGCAAGCCCATCAGGATTACAGCAGATTACTCAACATAATCTTTAAAAGCCAGAAGGGTTTTGGAGTGATGTATTCAAATTCTGAAAGATAACAACTATCAACCAAGGTTACTTTATCCAGCAAAGCTATTCATTCAAATAGATGGAGAAATAAGGATATTCCATGACAAAAGCAGGCTGAAGGAGTATTTGGAGACAAAAGCAGCTCTACAGAAAATACTTGAAAGAATCCTACATGTCAAAGAGAAGGAAAAGCACACATATAAGGAACCTGGAAAAAACAAGCAATACTCAAATACTAGTTAACACAAGAGAGCAAAGGTAGAACCAGAACCACAAAAAAAAAAAAAAGACAAACATAAATACACACCTTTCAATAATATCTCTTAATATCAATGGCCTCAATGCCCCAACCAAAAGACAGGTTTGCAGACTAGGTTAAAAAGCAGGTCCTATAATTTGTTGTCTCCAAGAAACTCACCTTTCTACAAAGGATAGACATTATCTTAGGGTGAAAGGTTGGAAAATGGTGTTTCAAGCAAATGAGCAAAGAAAACAAGCAGGGGTTGCTATCCTAATATCTGACAAGGTAGACTTCAGTCCAAAGTTAGTCAAGAAAGATAAAGAATGTCACTTTATATTGATTAAAGTCACACTCCAACAGGAGGACATTACAATCCTAAACATATATGCACCTAACATGGGAGCTCCCAAATTCATCAAACAAATGCTGTTAGAACTAAGGTCACAGACAACACCAAACACAGTGATAGTAGGTGACATCAACACCCCACTCTCATCAATTGACAGGTCATACTAGTAAAAATAAATAGAGAGGCATCTGTACTAAATGAGATCATAGAAGGAATGGACCTAACAGATATATACAAGACATTTCATTAAAATGCTGCAGAATATACATTCTTATCAGCAGCACATGGAACATTCTCTAAAATAGACCATATATTAGGACACAAAGCAAATCTTAACAAATTCAGGAAAATTGAAATAATTCCTTGCATTCTATCTGACCACAATGGAATCAAACTACAAATCAATAGCAAAAATGGTTATAGAGCATACACAAAATCATGGAAATTAAACAACACACTACTAAATGATTAATGGGTCAATGAAGAAGCCAAGAAGGAAATCAAATAATTTATAGAGTCAAACAATAATGAGAACACAACATAATAAAATCTCTGGGACACAATGAAGACAGTCCTAAGAGGTAAATTTATAGCTTTAAGTGCCTATATTAAGAAATTAGTAAGGTTTCAAGCAAACAACCCAATGCTTCATCTTAAAAACTTAGAAAAAGAAGAACAAGGCAAACCAAAAATCAGTAGGTGGGAAGAAATAATAAAAATTAGGGCAGAAATTAATGAGATAGGAACAAAAATATTCCAAAGAATTAATGAAACAAATAGTTGGTTCTTTGAAAGGATAAACAAGATTGATAAACCCTTAGTAAAGCTGACCAAAAGAAAGAGAGAAGAGAAACAAATTAATAAAATTAGAGATGAAAAAGGTAACATCACAACAGATGCCAGAGAAATTCAAAAAAACATAGGGACATACAATAAAAGCATATACTACACAAAGTATGAAAGTCTGAGAGAAATGTATGATTTCATTGATTTATATGAACTACCTAAATTAAGTCAAGATGAGATTAATCACTTAAATTGACCTATAACAAGCATGGAGATCCAAACAGTCATCAAAAGTCTCCCAACTAAAAAAAGCCCAGGCACAGATGGATTCTGAATTTTACCAGACCTTCAAGGAAGCGCTAACACCATTGTTTCTTAAGCAATTCCAGGAAATAGTAAAAGAAGGAATTCTACCAAACTCCTAAGAAGCCAGCATCACCTTGATACCAAAACCAGGCAAAGATAGAACAAAAAAAGAAAATTACAGACGAATTTCCCTCATGAGCATAGATGCAAAAATTCTCAACAAAATATTGGCAAACAGAATACAAGAACATATCAAAAAGATCATTCACCCTGACCAAGTAGGTTTTATCCCAGAGATGCAGGGATGGTTCAACATACGCAAATCTATAAATGTAATACATTACATAAACGGGTTGAAGATGTGGAAATAAATTATGACCATGAAAGATGAATTAGTAAAGAAAATGTGGTGAATATAATTGGATATTATTTGACTGTATAAACGAAAGAAATCCTGTTATTTGTGATAAGGTTAAACCCATTATATTAAATGAAATAAGCCTGATACATAAAGGAAAATACCACATGACTTCACTCATATGCACAATCAAAAAGTTTCTACACTCTAGAACAGAGTGTAGAAAGTTGTTAGGCAGAGGCTTCAGAGCTGGTGAAATAGAGCTATGCTTTCAGTAGAACAAGTTTGGTCATCAGGTGTACAGAATGGATAGTGATGAGTGTGTTAAGTTTATAGTGATTAGCATTGTAGTCTATATAAATATATACATGGAAAACAATTTTATATAGCAAATTTTATGTATACAAATATTCATCAAATAAATATGTAACATGAATAAAATGCCAAAAGGGCAACTAGTTCAGAAATACTTTGAACTTTCTCCACTTAAATTAAAAAATACAATTTTCCTCTCATTAAATATCTCTAGGTTATGTTATAAAAGTGAAATAAGACATAAAGGTAGTACATATGTATTTTTGTAAGAAAATAATTCTCTTCTCTCTTCTTCCTTATATCCCACGAGACAATTATTTTGGCCTAATGATTGTAGTTAGAGAATCTCAGAACACAAATGCATCATTTATCACCATCGTTTACTGTAAGCGAACTAATTGTCTCTTGATGATGTTTATATTGCTTCTCTCCTAGGGTAAACAGGCTGGAGGGATGTGGGCAATGTCATGCATGAGAGGAAAATTTGTGGAGTTCTGCTTCTGTGAGCATGCTTCCAACTTAGGTACTTTGGTAGAATAGGTAGGTGGTGGAAGTGAAGAGGGACGAGGGAATTGTGGACTATGCCATGAGAGGCCCCTCCCCCTTCTCAGGCTTCTGTGACTCCAGAAAGGAAGGTGTAACAGCAGAACAAACACACAGGAGTCAGGGTAGTTGGAGGAAGAAAGGCATGTGAAATTTTCAATGACCTGGATTTGAGAACCACTATAACACGTACTTACTCTCCCTAATTTTATGATATCGGATCTCACTTATATTTTCTGCATATTTTAGTATTTGCATCTTGATGAATCTATGCTAGAGTCAAAAGCAGTAGTTCCCACAAGGGGCACTGCAAACTGTTCTGTCACGGGGCTGGAGGAAGTCAGAAAGAAGCAGCAGCGAGCCTGGAGATGACCCATCCCCATCACTCACCAGGGAGAGGTTACTGAAGCTTTCACATATTGTCATGATGTACAGCGAAAGAAAGGAACGTTCTGTCTCGGTATGTCACACTCAGGGGCGTCAGAGCATGGAGTTTATGTGAGGGATTAAGAAATTTGGCTCAGGGTTGGGCCCAGTTTCATCCAATCTTTGTGTTAATTAATTAGGCACCTAGTCAATGCCTGGGAATGTTTAAAGACCATCTGAATGGGTCATAGAGGAGCCAAAACCCTCTGTGAGTTTTGATCAGGATGCTGAAAGAAGATGAGGAGAACTTAAATACCCCATAATCAACTCACTTGCTAAGTTTATCATTTTGTCAAGCAATTTAAGTGAAGCATTTAACACCCAAAGCATCTGTCTCTTGTGATGCATCAATCTGCTCATGATGCCAATTAAATGTGTTACTCTACAGTTCTACATATAGGCTGTCTGAGGCGACCAGCTCTTTCCATCCCCTAACCCGTGCACTTATATATAGATTGCAGTCAGAGTTTTGCCACTAGGAATTGTAAAATGCTGTCTAAGTTAGTTATGTTTGTGTGACATACCTAGCATATGTGAGTGAATACTCTGAGTGAAATGGAATTCATGTTGAAAGTTCATGATTGTTTTAAATATCAAACATCATCAAAATCGGAATCATAAAACATAATGATGCCGAAAGCACTGGGTTTGTAAACAAAAGTCCTATTTTTTTGGTTTTGAAATACATACACACATACATACATGCATACATATGCTTTGGATAAGCAGCTAGTTTATTTTGTGGTTGTGTGTGTTTGTGTGTGTGTGTATGTGTGTGTGCACGTGTGTGTGCACAGATATGCTCACCCTGTGAACAAGCACGCATGAGCCAGAAGAGGATGTTTTCTAGTGTCCTTCTTTATCACTCTTCCACCATATTTCCTTGAAATGGAGCTTCTCTTTGATCTTGGAACTCACTGCTTTTCACTTAGCCTGGCTGACCACTGAGGCCCAGTGGTTCTCTTGTCTCTGCTCTGCTCATTTACCATGGTTACAGGGATGCACAACCACACCTGGCTTTTTATGTGGGTGCTGGGGATTGAACTCAGTAATTTGCAATTATAGGCAGTCTCCAAATTGTACTGGTTTCACACAAAGGTTTTTCAGCTTTGTGATGCCAAGTACACATATTAAGTACAGCCTGCAGATACTATCCTGTCATTGTTTATCTTCTCTTAGGCAAGTGATGTTTGATATAACATTCTCTGGTGAAGCTGGGCAGTAGCAGCAAGTCATAGTTTCTAGTTAGTCCTGCATTTATACGGGCAAATAGCTACTACTTGACACTATAGTGTGTGCTAAACTGAGACTTCCATAAGTGAGGTGTAAGAATCAGGTAGCAGCTCATGTTCATGTAGTACTTCCCATGGCAGCCTACCACCAGGGTCAAGAAAACTTCAGATATTTCACTGGAGTCCAGACATCTGGAAGAGTTGAAACAGAAAAATAGAATAAGGCAAATAAAAGGGTCAACACCAAGAGAGGAGAAGGGATAGAATGGTAATGGTTATATGCTAGTTATATTAGTGTGCATTTCTTCATCCATGGCAAACTGCAAAGGTTTATAACAGATGTAACCAAGGCTTACAAATATGGAAATGTGAAGAATTCAATAAGAAACAGTAATCTCCTATGAATGATTTTTCTTTTCATAGTTTTATTTACCCAGAGTAAACTTCAGTCTGAAAATATTAAACAAAAAGTTTCCTAAACACTTAAGTCTTATTATCAATTGTGCACTATCACAGGTAACATGTTAAAATCTCATCGCATCTTTTTCAGTCCCTCCTGGGGCATGAATCTCCCTTTGATCACTGTATCCACACTGAATATACTGCTCACCTGCTAGTCACTTAGCTATCTCAGGTATCAGAACATTGTCATGTTATCTTAATATATGTATGTGCTCAAGTAATGTTTATATTACTTAATGATGGCACCCATTGAATAAGTGTAATGATCCTGGAAATTTTATTGTAGTCCATTTTATGGTTCTATTTAATTATTATTTATTGTTAGTTTGTCATTCTACCTATTTTATAGATTAAGCATTAACATGGGTATGTATGAATAGGAAAATATAATGTGAATGGGGTTTACTACTATCCACAACTTCAGGCATACATGTAAGGTTTTGAAGTTAGCTCCCAGAGGTAGAAGGACTGCTATATATCCAATTGTCTTCATTAATCTTGACTTCATAATGAGAGATTTACATCTTCACTCTTAATTTTGGCTATGTTCTGGGTACTAGCCACTCTACTAGATATTCTAATTTAGATTTATAGCTATCCATGCAAATGTTCTGTGTTTTCAATATGCAGTCTTCCCTTAACTAAGTCCTGTCAAATCTTTGAACATGGTTATGCTTGTAATAGGTTCTCTTATGTTCATCTTTATGTTGTGGGATGTGTGTGACTTACAAATCTGATTGTAGATAGTAGTATGAGAATGACTTCCCAAGAAACATATTAATATACCTGAGATGAGTTGACATTAAGAAGGATATAAAACTTCAATGACTAAAAAATTGTTCCATGAACAATTCAAAAATAGAATAAAGGTGTCACCATCTCTTGTTTCTTTTTCTTTTGTGTTCCACTTTCTCTGCCCATTTGATCATATAATAGCCATCTATCATATTTATAGTTCACACATTCTCTTACAGATAGAGAATAATCCCTTGCAGCATGGTGATAGAGATACTAAATTCAGAAGTAATTCAACCACCTCATGTGAAGTGCTTATTTAATGATTATATGGACATGGGAAGAAATTGAGGGAATATTTTTGAATAATTGATAGTTACCATAGTCCAGATTATTAATGCTATTTTAATTTCCTCTTCATTTTATTTACCTGGTTAACTTTATAGGCTTTGTAGCTGATGAATAAATGGATGGAGCAAATCATTCAGTTGTGTTAGACTTCGTGTTCCTGGGACTGACAAACACTTGGGAGATTCAATTTCTCCTCCTGATGGTCTCCTCCATTTTTTATGTGGCAAGTATGATGGGAAACTTGCTCATCATCTTCACGGTGGCTTCTGACCCTCACTTACATTCTCCCATGTACTTTCTGTTGGCCAACCTCTCCTTTATTGACCTGGGTGTTTCTTCTGTCATTTCACCTAAGATGATTTATGACCTCCTTAGAAATCACAAAGTCATCTCTTTTAAAGGTTGTATCGCTCAGATTTTCTTCATCCATGTCATTGGTGCTGTGGAGATGGTGCTGCTTATAGCCATGGCCTTTGACAGATATATTGCTATATGTAAGCCTCTTCACTACTTCACTATCATGAAACAAAAAATGTGTATTTTCCTCCTAGTTGCTGCATGGATAATTGGCTTGACACACTCTGCAATTCAGCTGGTTTTTGTTGTAAAATTGCCATTTTGTGGCCCTAATGTGTTGGACAGCTTTTACTGTGACCTTCCTCGTTTTATCAAACTTGCCTGCATAGACACCTACAGAATGGAGTTCATGGTTACAGTCAACAGTGGATTCATCTCACTGGGGTCATTTTTCATATTGGTTATCTCCTACATTTTTATTGTAATCACAGTTTGCAAACATTCTTCTTCTGGCTCATCCAAGGCCATGTCTACTTTGTCAGCTCATATCATGGTGGTGGTTCTGTTTTTTGGTCCCTGTATCTTTGTTTATACCTGGCCATATCCTACATCACACCTAGACAAATTCCTTGCCTTTTTTGATGCAGTCTTCACTCCGTTTCTGAATCCAGTCATTTATACATTTAGGAACAAAGAAATGAAGATGGCAATGAAGAAAGCATGTAGCCAACTTACTATTTATAGGATTTCTTAAATGACATAATTTTAGAAAATTACTCAAAATTATTGACTTGGAATACATTGAGTTTCTAATATTTTATATCAGGAGTTTCTGATTGCTTTCTATTTTTGGAGTCTCAGATTAAACTAATATTATTCTTTTTAAGTCTTTATTGAGAAATGTTGTTATTTATGGTAGGAAGAAGCATGTACTATGGTTAAAAGTATATAGAGAAGGGTAATTGCCTATCTCTTAAGTAACATTCCTTTGATGAATTTATATAGTCTCTCTAGACTCAGTGTCATAGCAATCTAAAGAGATGTTGATTGACAACAAATAAATCAATACTAGGAAGAACTGTATAAATCAAGTTGTCAACATGTCATGAAAGATCTGCCAAATGACCTGGCATTCCACTTGAACTTAAATTTTCTCCTATAGGGAAGTTTCTGGAAAGTCAAGTGCTGATGAGAGCTATTTTGAGCAAAGGAATAAAAGTACAATGAATCGTCAGATTTTTCAAATATTTAATAACAGATTTTCCATTTAATTTTTATATTTCTACAGTAGGATATGCCTCCCATAAGTACAGTCAAAATAAAAAACCTTAGGCCATCTGTTCATCTGGACACTGCTGGCTGGTTACCGTGTTACAGTTTGAATGTGAAATACCTTCCATAGGCACATGTGTTTGAGCACTTGGTCCTTAGCTTGCAGTGCTTGTTTGAGAAGTTTGGGGAACTTTTTAAAGTATCAGAAATAGGTCTCTTGGAGGCAATCCTTATGGTTGATAGCCCCTGCCTCACTTTCTGCGGGACCTCTCTGTTTCCTCACTGCCAATGGTGATATAATTGGTTGTTCACACTCTTACATCCAGCTTCATTGATCTGCTCCTGAGAGCATGTCTTTACTGCTATGATAACTGCACCACCTCACACCATGAGCCAAAATAAACTTCTTCCTTACTTTGCTTCTTATAGGCTATTTATTCACAACTATGAAAAAATGTAACTATTACTCATTGCAAGGGTTACTTTTAGACTCTTGTTTACACTGTGCATCAAATTGTTTAATCTTGTTGAAGGTACATTATTACTTACATATGTAGGTAGCAAGTTCTTTCCTATCACATAAGACTATTCTGAATAAATACATTGATTTCAATCACTGCAATATTTTGGTCTGGGAGTTGTTTCATATGTGATATATTCCCTAAGAAAATAACTGCTTTTTAAGTATTTTTAATGTACATGTGAGTATGGGCACATGTGTGCTATGATGCATGTGTGGAGGTCAGTCCCTTATCTTCGCTTTGTTTGAGGCAGAGTCCCTGTTGTTTGCTGCTGTGAATGCCAACCTAGCTGGCCTGTGAGCTTCTGTCTCTGTCTCTTACATTGCTAGAGGAGTGCTGGGGTTACAGACATTCATACTACTGCATTGGGCTGTAAGCAGATTCTGAGGATCTAAAATCACTCACACTTATGTGGCAAGCACTTTATCCACTAAGTCAACTCCCCAGACCTCACCTTTCTTTCTTTAGGTTGTGATTCTGTTATCTATAAACTAAAATTGATATCGATTAATATAACTCTCTTTTTTTAATTTTAATTTATATTTTAAAATTTATTTTCCAGATGAGGGGGTGGTGAAAGAGAAGTAATACACCAGGGCCTCTTGCTGTTGCAAATGAACTGCAGATGATTTGCAAATAAGCACCTTTGACTGTTGAGCATTCTCCCTGGTCAAATAAATATGCCTCTCATCCTAGGAACATTTAATTTTAGGTACTTCTAGGGTGGCAACTCCCATTATTTCTGCATTTTTCTCTTTAAAAATTACTCAAACTTAATTTTCCTTAAATTAAGAGAATACATACTCACCATATAACATTTTGTGGAGGTTAAAAATAACAAAACAGAAACAACCCATAAAATCACGTGGAGGGCCGGAGAGATGACTTGGTGATTAAGGCACTTGCCTGCAAAGCTTAATGATCTGGGTTCAATTCCCCAGTAAAGCCAGATGCACAAAGTGGCTCATGTATCAGGAGTTTGTTGGAAGTCACTAGAGGCCCTGGTGCACCCATCCCCCCTTCTCTCTTTCTCTTCTCTCTTTCTCTTTCTCTGTGTGTGTGTGTGCAAACAAGTAAATAAAATATTTTAAAAGCAACATGTGGAGATAATTATTTTAAAAATATTTTAAAATTTGTAAGTAATATTCTATATACAATAACTATATATTAAAGCTTGAAATTTTTTTGTCTCAACAATATTTGGAGATTCTTTGATTAGCATTTTTTTTTTTTTTTTTGGTTTTTCAAAGTAGGGTCTCACTCTAGCCCAGGCTGACCTGGAATTCACTATGTATTCTCAGGGTGGCCTCGAACTCATAGTAATCCTCCTACCTCTGCCTCCCAAGTGCTGGGATTAAAGGCGTGCGCCACCACGCCTGGCTTCTTTGATCAGTATTTTATCCATAGAATTATCTCATTAAGAACAATGATATAAGTTCATGTTTCATATTTTATTATGACCGGCAGGTCAGGACAAAATGGAGTCAGTAGAATGGTTGACAAAGAGAGATAAGGAAGTGGGTCAATCACATGCCTGAAGAAACCAAAGAAACTACCCAGCCATTATCCCTTCCTTGCCTAACAATGCCCCAGGTCTAGGTTTCCTGCCCCTTATCTCTCAGGTTACCTGGTTGCTGGTAACTTTTAAAAGTGCTAAATATTCTCATTAAATACACACACACACACACACACACACACACACACACGAAGATATATAAAGATATCCCACTTCTGAGAAACTTTAAAAATTATGAAATTTTTCATGTCTTCATATTTAAGTCAAAAATGTTACTATATCTTCCAGTTAAGATGGCGGCGTAGGTACCACGCCAAAGCAGCCTAGGGGGGAGAAAGACCAAAAAAACTCAGCAAAATACACACTTTAACTAAAAAGTGAGGTGTACAGGAAATTGAAGCAGCAGCGGAGAAGTAGAAAAGTTCGAGAGTATCCAGAGCCAGCACAGGCAGGAAAAGCGGCTCCGGCAGCTCGGCCAACCGCCATGGCTGTGGCGCACCAGAAAGCCACCAGACTCGGCTCGAGCCGCAGGAAAAGCCAGGTGCCGGAGCTTCCCCTCACACTGCGCTCTCTGCAACTAGGGAAACATGAGGGGAGAGCGGCAGCGAGCAGCGGAGGAGCAGACCACGAGGTAGAAGAACACGCGGACCAGCGAGAGAACCAGAGCAGCTGCGGCTCCCTCCCCTCCCCCACCGCCTGAGCCCAGCTCCAGCGAACAGAGCAGCGGCCCGGGACCCGGCCACGCCAACTTGGGCTGACAGCGGAACCCAAGCAGGAGCAGAGTTCGGCAGCAACATCAGCAGCTCCAGCACCAGTAACAGCAGCCCCAGCAGCAGCAGACCCAGGAGTGGCAGCAGCGGCAGACTCGGCAGCAGCAGCTTCAGGGGGAGCAGCAGCAGTGGACACAGCAGCAGCAGCTTCAACAGCAGTGGTGGCTCCAGCAGTGGCAGCTACAGCAGCAGCAGAGGCAGCAGCAGTGGCTCGGTTTACCTCGCAGGTAAAGCAAGTGCCCAGCTCCAGAAATCAGAACAGCAGCTGAACGACCCAGGCAGCAACTTGACTGAGACCAAAATCATCCAAGGTAACTGGAATTGCACCAGGGAAGGGTCTCACTTGGTCGCAAGCTGACTTGGATCCCTCAACAGACCAGAAATCTTAACCTCTTTGTTGATAGGGGATCTGGTTGTTATAATAACTACTCTTGCATACATACTCGGGGCTGTTTTTGATTGAATGTGTACAGTATTTAGTTAAATTTTAGAATCTACCTGTATTTTATTCCACTCAGCCTGCTTGAATACTCCTATAGCAGGGAAACTCACCCCTAAGAACATCTTTGTAGATACTCTGAGAGTCTTAAGAGCCACACCTAACATCTTAAGGTCCTACCCTGAAAATATATTACATCAAATCAATTGATACAGCTAAGAATACACAGCTAGCTAGAAAATCCAAACACTAACTTAATCCACGATGCAAAAATATATACATTATAACACAAGAAACAATAAAAAGCAAGATGATATAAATCCAACTAAAAGTATTAATGCATCAGAAATGTCCTCCAGTGAGAAAGAGTTAGAGGAAATGCCTGAGAAAGAGTTCAAAAGAATGATTATAAATATGTTCAAAGAGGTCAAAGAACACATCAAAACAATCAAAGAAGAAATCAAAGAGGAAATCAAAGGAATCAAAGAAGATGCAGGACACCAATTTCATGAAATAAAGAAGGCAATACAAGACATAAATAAGGAAATAGAAATAATAAAGAAAAACCAGTTAGAAGTACTAGCAATGAAGAACACAGTTAATGAAATAAAAACCTCTGTAGAAAATCTCACCAGTAGGATGGATGAGGGAGAGGACAGAATATCTAAGCTAGAAGACCAGGTGGCAGACCTAATGCAGTCCAACAAAGAGAAAGACAAACTTATAGAAAAGTATGAGTGGGAATTTCAAGATATTCGGGACACTATGAAAAGATCCAATATAAGAATTCAGGGCATAGTAGAAGGAGAAGAACTCCACTCCAGAGGCATAGTAGGTGTCTTCAACAAAATCATAGAAGAAAATTTCCCCCAAATTGGGAAAGACATGCCAATGCAGATACAGGAAGCCTTTAGAACCCCAGCCAGACAAAACCCAGAAAGAACCTCTCCTCGCCATATTATAATCAAACTTCCAAACACACACACCAAAGAAAAAATATTGAAAGCAGTTAGAGAGAAAAATCAAGTTACCTACAAAAGCAAGCCCATAAGGATTACAGCAGATATTCAACACAAACTTTTAAAGCCATAAGGGCTTGGAGTGATATATTCCAAGTTCTGAAAGATAACAACTGTCAACCAAGGTTACTTTATCCTGCAAAGTTATCCATTCAAATAGATGGAGAAATAAAGACATTCCATGACAAAAGCAGGTTAAAGGAGTATTTGAAGACAAAAAAAAAAAATAATTAAAAAGGTAGCAAGTAAACAATTCAATGCTTCACCTAAGGCCTGGGAAAAAGAAGAAGAAGGTAAACCAAAAATCAGTAGATGGGAAGAAATAATAAAGATTGGGGCAAAAATTAATGAAATAGGAGCCAAAAAAAAAAAAACCACCTCACAATCAATGAAACAAAGTGTTGATTCTTTGAAAGGATGAACGAGATTAATAAACCCTTAGCAAATCTGACCAAAAGAAAGAGAGCAAAGACATAAATCAATAAAGTTAGAGATGAAAAAGGCACTATTACAATAGATATCAGAGAAACTCAAAATCATAGGGACATACTCTAATAACATATACCCCACTAAGTTTTAAAATCTGAAAGAAATGGATGATTGTCTTGATTTATATGGCACACCAAAATTAAATAAAGATGAGATTATCCCATTAAATAGACTGATAACAAGTATGGAGATCCCAGCAGTTATAAAAATTCTCCCAACTGAAAAAAGTCTAGGCCCAGATGGATTCACTGGTGAATTTTACCAGACTTAAATGGATGAACTAACACCAAAACTTCTCAAACTTTTCCATAGAAAAAAAAGAAGGAATCCTATCAAACTTCTTTTATGAAGCTAGCATCACCCCGATACTGAAACCAGACAAAGATATAACAGAAAAAAAAAGGAGAGAATTCCAGACCAACTTCTCTTAGGAACATAGATGCAAAGATTCTCAACTAAATATTGGCAAAAAGAATACAAGAGTATATCAGAAAGACCATTGACTCTGACCAAGTAGGCTTTATCTTAGAGATGCAGAGATGGTTTAACATATGGAATCCATAAATGTAATACATTATATAAATGGACTGAAGGGGAAAATTCACATGATCATCTCATTAGGTGCAGAAAAAGCATTTGACAAAAATCCAACATCCTTTCATGATAAAACTCCTACAAAGACTGGGAATAGAAGGAACATTTCTCAAAGTAATAAAGGTCATTATGACATATCTATAGCCAACAGAATACTAAATGGAGAGTGCCTATATTAAGAAATTAGAAAGGTCGCAAGTAAACGACCTAATGCTTCGCCTTAAAGCCTTGGAAAAAGAAGAAAAAGGCAAACCAAAAATCAGTAGACGAGAAGAAATAATAAAGATTAGGGCAGAAATTAATGAAATAGAAACAAAAAGAACAATCCAAAGAATTAATGAAACAAAGAGTTGGTTCTTTGAAAGGATAAACAAGATTGATAAACCCTTAGCAAATCTGACCAAAAGAAAGAGAGAATAGACACAAATTAATAAAATCAGAGATGAACAAGGTAACATCACAACAGATTCCAGAGAAATTCAAAAAATCATAGGGACATACTATAAAAGCATATACTCCACAAAGTATGAAAATCTGAAAGAAATGGATGACTTCCTTGACCTATATGACCTACCTAAATTAAATCAAAATGAGATTAATCACTTAAATAGACCTATAACAAACATGGAGATCCGAACAGTTATCAATAATCTCCCAACTAAAAAAAGCCCAGGCCCGGATGGATTCACTGCTGAATTTTACCAGACTATTAAGGAAGAGCTAACACCATTGCTTCTTAAGCTTTTCCAGGAAATAGAAAAAGAAGGAATTCTACCAAACTCCTTCTATGAGGCCAGCATCACCCTGATACCAAAACCAGACAAAGATAGAACAAAAAAAGAAAATTACAGACCAATCTCCCTAATGAACATAGATGCAAAAAATTCTCAACAAAATATTGGCAAACAGAATACAAGAGTATATCAAAAAGATAATTCACCCTGACCAAGTAGGTTTTATCCCAGAGATGCAGGGATGGTTCAACATACACAAATCTATAAATGTAATACATTACATAAATGGGTTGAAGGACAAAAATCACATGATCATCTCATTAGACGCAGAGAAAGCATTTGACAAAATCCAACATCCCTTCATGATAAAAGTCCTACAGAGACTGGGAATAGAAGGAACATATCTTAATATAATAAAGGCTATTTATGACAAGCCTACAGCCAACATATTACTTAATGGGGAAAAACTGGAAGCTTTTCCACTAAAATCAGGAACAAGACAAGGGTGTCCACTGTTCCCACTTTTATTTAATATAGTTTTGGAAGTCTTAGCCATAGCAATAAGTCAAGAGACACACATAAAAGGTATACAAATTGGAAAGGAAGAAATCAAGTTATCATTATTTGCAAATGACATGATTCTATACATAAAGGACCCTAAAGACTCTACTAGCAAGCTGTTAGAGCTGATCAAAACCTACAGCAATGTAGCAGGATACAAAATAAATACACAGAAATCAGTAGCCTTCATATATGCTAACAACAAACACACAGAGGATGAAATCAGAGAATCTCTCCCATTCACAATTGCATCAAAAAAAATAAAGTACCTTGGAATAAACCTAACCAAGGAAGTAAAGAATCTCTACAATGAGAACTTTAAAACACTCAAGTGAGAAATTGCAGAAGACACTAGAAAGTGGAGAAACATCCCTTGTTCCTGGATTGGAAGAATCAATATTGTGAAAATGGCAATCTTACCTAAAGCAATCTACACATTTAATGCAATCCCTATCAAATTTCCAAAGGCTTTCTTCATGGAAATAGAAAAAACAATCCAAAAATTCATTTGGAATCACAAAAAACCTTGAATATCTAAAATAATACTGAGCAACAAAAAAGAGGCTGGTGGTATCACCATACCTGATTTTAACCTATACTATAGAGCCATAGTAACAAAAACAGCATGGTACAGGCACAAAAACAGACATGTAGATCAGTGGAACAGAATAGAGGACCCAAATGTAAGCCCAAGTAGCTATAGCCACCTGATATTCGATAAAAATGCCAAAAATACTCATTGGAGAAGAGACAGCCTCTTCAGCAAATGGTGTTTTGAAAACTGGATATATATCTGCAGAAAGATGAAAATAGATTCTTCTCTCTCTCCATGCACAAGAATTAAGTCCAAATGGATTAAAGACCTTAACATCAGACCTGAAACTCTGAAACTGCTAGAGGAAAAAGTACGGGAAACCCTTCAACATATTGGTCTTGGCAAAGACTTTCTGAGTACAACCCCAATTGCTCAGGCAATAAAACCACAGATTAACCACTGGGAACTAATGAAATTATAAAGATTTTGCACTGCAAAGGACACAGTGAAAAAAGCAAAGAGGTAACCTACAGAATGGGAAAAAATCTTCGCCAGCTATATATCTGATAGAGGATTAATATCCAGGATATACAAAGAACTCAAAAAGCTAAATAATAAGGAATCAAACAAGCCAATCAAAAAATGGGCTATGGAGCTAAATAGAGAGTTCTCAAAGGAAGAAATACGAATGGCATATAAGCATCTAAAAAAATGTTCTACATCACTAGTCATCAGGGAAATGCAGATTAAAACTACATTGAGATTCCATCTCACTCCTGTCAGATTGGCCACCATCATGAAAACAAATGATCATAAATGTTGGCGGGGATGTGGAAAAAAAGGAACCCTCTGCACTGCTGGTGGGAATGCAATCTGGTCCAGCCATTGTGGAAAACAGTGTGGAGGTTCCTAAAACAGCTAGAGATTGATCTACCATATGACCCAGCTATAGCACTCCTAGGCATATATCCAAAGGACTCATCTCATTTCCTTAGAAGTACATGCTCAACCATGTTTATTGCTGCTCAATTTATAGTAGCTGGGAAATGGAACCAGCCTAGATGTCCCTCAACAGATGAGTGGATAATGAAGATGTGGCACATTTATACAATGGAGTTCTACTCAGTAGTAAAGAAAAATGAAATTATGAAATTTGCAGAAAAATGGATGGACCTGGAAAGTATTATACTAAGTGAGGTAACCCAGGCCCAGAAAGCCAAGCGTCACATGTTCTCTCTCATATGTGGATCCTAGCTACAGATGACTGGGCTTCTGCGTGAGAATGAAAATAGTTAGTAGCAGAGGCCAGTTAGGTAAAAAGGAGACATAAAGGGTAGAGAAAGGAAGGGAGGAGGATACTTAATAGGGTGATATTGTATATATGTAATTACAATGATTGTAATGGGGTGGTAATATGATGGAGAATGGAATTTCAAATGGGAAAGTGTGGGGATGGGGAGGGAGGGAATTACCATGGGATATATTTTATAATCATGAAAAATGTTTATAAAAATTTAAAAAGAAAAAAAATGTTACTATATAATATAGATTTCTTGTTTCTTAAAAATTCTGTCAGCAGATCTTTTGTTCATACTTTACTCTCTGTAACCTCATGTGCTTAAAATATGTAAACTTTGCTTTTTGTTGATATCAGACTTTTCCAGATATCAGAATATTAGAGTATTGTAATTTGGTTTATACAAAGTCCATGATGTTTGATTATCAATAAGCATGCATCACCATGCCTGGCTAAAACTCTATAATTTTAAGATGGTTCTTCTCTTGTTAATTCTGATTTTACAAGATAATTATCACTGATGTTATAATCTAAGTCATATAAAAAGTAACTTTTTGTGATTTTGTTCTTAGAAAAACTAAAGAAGCTTCCCATGTCTTAGAAAAATCCACTGTATACAAACAATGTCAATATAGTTTGTCTAAGCTTCATGTAACAGTCATAAATATTTATTTAGTTAAGCCATAAAATTGTTCAATGGTAAAAGCTACTTATTTAAGAAATTGCTTTGTGTCTGTCATATTGTCTCTAATGCATTTTAAAATCAGGCTTGCTTAACTCAACAATGACAAAGTTTTACTTTATTCTTGAGCTAGGTATAATCAGTCTCAGTCAAGATTTCACTTATTTAATTGTCTCATTTCTGATATCTTAAGTTCATTGCTTATAGAAATATTGATTCTTAAAACATGTTTCATGTCCTAGAAAAATAATCATAAATTTCTGTCCTACTTCCAATTTGGGGGATAATTGGTACTTATATTGATATACAGACTAGCCAAAGTGTTTTCAAACACAGATGCTAAATTTTTATACGGTCTTGTCTTCTTTCTGTCATACAATTTCTAGATTAAGTCAATTGCCTTAAAGTTCCTGATAAAATAATTGCTCTAATATTGTTTTCAGGGCTACTAAAATGTTCTGCCTATAGTTATAACTGACAGATACGTAAAAAATAGAATGTGTATGCTTTCTATGTCCCAGATATAGCTTGCACTGTTACCTGACAATGAAACTAAAATATTAATCAGAATGATTTAAAACTATTGTGCCATTCTCTAACCAGATCTGCTTTGTTAACCACATATGTTCTACACCATTTATACTAATTTGTTTTGCTAATCAGATATATACAGTCTCTTTGAGTGATTAATAACCATATATAGAAGCCAAAATCAATTGGAAACACTGAATTAAAAGGATAACCAAAATTTTGGCTCTTGCTTCTGGGTCAAAAGGCCATAGGAGGTGATGGGACACTTGAACTTCTAGCCTCTGGTAATTTACCTGTCTTCTTGATCAGAGAGGATGTGGAGACCCAGAAATAAATTCCAAGTCAGTGTATCTGCAACAGGAGAGTCACATTGGAGGAAAATCAGTCCTCCAGGCTTCACAAAAGAGGGAGGGCCACTTGGTCAGCACAGCCTTGACTTATCCTAGCAAGTGACAATGCTGAGAGTCATAGGACTCATCACAGGTCCCTAAAAGTCTCTCCCAGAGTGCCATTATTGACCTTCAAAGTATACAGTTAATTCTGGCAGCCTACATGGTCTTAATCACCCAATAAGAAAAATATAACTACAATATAAACAATGATTTGGACTAATAGACTCTCTGTCTGATGCTGACTTACAATACTAGACTCTACCATTAACTAATTTGGTGATGTCATCAATTTTTTTAAGCTGGCATACAAAGATTTAGGTATTATTCATTCTGGCATTTTCAAATACAATTTGAAATTTTGTTTTTGGATCAATTTGTTTTTGTTGATTCAAATCAAATCAATTTATTCTGTTGATTCCCATCCCCTCTCCTATCCCCAAAACCCTCCTCCCCCATTCCATTTTCCGCCAATGTCTTACCCCATTCTGTTGTATATGTTTGCTTTTGTTTATACTTCTACCTTTACAGAGTTTGTACATATTTGTTCCTATACATACACACTTATGAGAATCTAAGACCCACATACCAGAGAAAGCATGTGGTTTTGTCTTTCTGGGTTTATATCACTTCAGTTAATATGACTTTCCAGGTCCATCTGTCTTACTAAAAAATTTAAAATTTCATTTTTTTGTATTGCTGAACTACAAATGTTACCTCCATCCCATTTGTTTTGTATCTAGTGTGTTTAGCAGGAGTTCTCAAAGTGTGCTGTGGCTTTTGGCTTTTGGCTTGTGCTTCTCTTTTTCTGCTTGGTCCTGTGAAGGCCGGCCAGTTTCTTCTGCTGTAATGGAACTTCCCCTGGATCTGTAAGCTTCAATAAATATTCCTTCCTCCATATCTGTGTCTGGTCTGAAACTTCATCTCAGTGAACCTGAAGCTGTCTGCTACAGTTGGTAATTCTATAGTCAACCATTCTAGGTTTCTCCATATTGATTTGTATAGTGGTTGTATCAGCTTACATTCCCACCAACAGTGAATGAGGGTTCCTATTTCTCCACATTTTATTTGATTTTTTAATGTCTTCTGTCATTACTGGGGTAAAGTAGAATGTCATAGTTGCTTTAATTTGTATTGGTTAGGAATGTTTAACATTTCCTTAAGTATGTGTTTTCCATTTGCATTTTTTTTCCTTTGAGAATTCCCTATTCAGTTCTCTGCCCCACTTTGTGAGGGGATTGTTTGATTTTTTTTTTATTATTGTTTTTGATTTAAGATTTTGAGTTCTTTGTAGATTCTAGAAATTAGGCCTCTGTCAGTTGTATATCCAGCAAAATATTTCTCCCATTCTGTAGGTAATATATTCAATATGCTTATGGTATGTTTGTCTGAGAAAATATTTTTCAGCTTCATGAGATCACAATGGTGGAGTGAGTTTTTAAGTTCCTGAGCTACTGGCATTTTGTTCAGAAAGTCTTTCCCCACTCCTATATGATGGAAAGTTCCTCTTATTTTGTTCTTCTAGTAGTAGAAGAGTTTCAGGTCTTAAATTGAGGCCTTTGATCCATTTGGACTTGATTTTTATGAATGGATAGATGTGTGGGTCTAGTTTCATTTTTCTTTTTTTTTTTAATTTTTTTTTGGTTCATTTTTTATTTATTTATTTGAGAGCAACAGACATAGAGAGAAAGACAGATAGAGGGAGAGAGAGAGAATGGGCGCGCCAGGGCTTCCAGCCACTGCAAACGAACTCCAGACGCCTGCGCCCCCTTGTGCATCTCACTAACGTGGGACCTGGGGAACCAAGCCTCAAACCGGGGTTCTTAAGCTTCACAGGCAAGCGCTTAACCACTAAGCCATCTCTCCAGCCCTAGTTTCATTTTTCTACATATGGTTATCCAGTTTGTCAAGCACCATTTATTTAAAATGTTGTCTTTTTCCAGTCTACATTAGTAGGCCCTTTGTTGAAGTTCAAGTAGCTGTAGTTGCTTGAGTTAAAGTCCAGAACCTCAATTCTGTTCCATTGGTCTATATTCCTGTATTTATGGCAGTACTATGCTGTTTTTTTTTTAAAGTATGGTTTTGTAATGTAGCTTTAGATCAGGTGTGGTGATGCCTCCAGGGATGTTTCTTTTGCTGAGGATATGCTTGGATATCTGAGGCCTGCTTCCATTCCATATGAAATTTGAGATCATTTTCTAGCTCTGTCAAGAATGATGCTGGGATTTTTATTGGTATTACATTAAATTTGTATATTGCTTTTGGTATAGTTGCCATTTTTACAATGTTAATTCTGCCTATACAGGAGCATGGAAGGTCTTTCCGTCTTCTCAAGTCCTCCTCAATTTCTTTCTTGAGGTTTTTGTTGTTGTTTTCATTATATATGTCTATCACATCCTTGATTAGTGTTATGCCAAGGTTTTTTTTCTTGTTGTTGTTGTTGCTATTGAAAATGGGATAGTGCTGCTAATTTCTCTCTGTATCTTTGTCCCTTGCATATAGAAAGGCCACTGAGTTTTGTGTGCTGATTTTGTATGCTGCTCCATTGATGAAGTAATTAATCACCTTTAGAAGTGTTGAGGTAGAGTCTTCTGGGTCACTTATGTGTAGGATCATGTCATATGCAAATAGGGTTAATTTGACTTCATTTCCAATTTGTATCCCTTTCCTTTTATTTCTTTCTCCTCTCTTATTGCTTGGGCTAGAGCTTATAGTACTATGTTGAAGAGCAAAGGTGAGAGCAGGTACCCCTCTCTTGTTCCTGATAATAATGAGAATTTCTTTAGTCTTTCCTAATTAAGTATTATTTGGGCCTAGGTGCAATACATATATATATATATATATATATATATATATATATATATATATTTCCTTTATTATGTTGATATATAAACTGTCCATGCCCATTGTCTCCAGTGTTTTGATTGTGAAGTGATGCTATATTTTGTTGAAGGCCTTGTCTGTACCTATTGAAATGGTCATGTGCTTTTTGTGATTAAGCTTATTTATGTGGTATATTATATTGACAGATTTCCACATGTTGAACCAACCCTGCATTCCTGCAATAAAGCCTACTTGATCCAGGTGGATAATACTTTTGATGTGTGGTTGAATTCGATTTGTGAGGATTTTACTCAGGACCTTTGTGTCTACATTCAGCAGGGATATAGGCCTATAGTTTTCTTGTTGTATCTCTGTCTGATTTTGGTATTAGGGTGATACTAGCTTCATAAAATGAGTTGTGGAGCTTTCCCTATTCTCCAATTATGTGGAACAGTTTGAGAAAAATTGGTTTCAGTTCTGCAGTCAGGTTTGATAGAATTTGGTTGAGAAGCCACCTGGTGGTCCTGATGAGGTTTTTTTTATTACCCTTTCAATCTTGATGGGTGAGATAGGTTTGTTTAAGAGATCAGTCTGCTCTGAGTTTAGTTTTGGTAGGTGGTATGTGTCCAGGAATTTATCCATTTCTTCCATTATATCCAGTTTTTTTGAGTAGAGGTTTTTGAAGTAAGTCCTGATGATTCTTCCAGTTTCACTTGTGTCTGTTGTGATCTCTCATTTTTTATTTCTAATTTTTTAAAATATGAAGCCTCCCCCCCCTCTTGATCAGATTGGCCAGATTGGTTTATCAATCTTGTTTCTATTTTTTTCAAAGAACCTGCTTTTTGTTTCAACTTCATTAATTGTTTTCTTTTTTTTTAATTAATTAATTTATTTATTTATTTGAGGGCGACAGACACAGAGAGAAAGAGAGATAGAGGGAGAGAGAGAGAGAATGGGCCCGCCAGGGCCTCCAGCCTCTGCAAATGAACTCCAGACGCGTGCACCCCCTTGTGCATCTGGCTAACGTGGGACCTGGGGAACCAAGCCTCAAACCGGGGTCCTTAGGCTTCACAGGCAAGTGCTTAACCTCTAAGCCATCTCTCCAGCCCATTAATTGTTTCTTATATTCCAATTCATACATTTCTGCTCTGATCTTGATTATTTCTTTCTGTCTGGAGCTTTTTGGGTTGGATTCTTCTTGTTTTTCCAATGCCTTTACATGGGTGGTTAGGTAATTGATTTGGGATCTTGCTGTCTTTGTTCTGAAAGCATTTAGTGCTATGATTTTTCCCCTAAAGACTGCCTTCATCCTGTCCCATAAATTTTGGTATGATGTGTTCTAATTGTCATTCAATTCTACAAATTTTGCAATATCCTTTTTTAAATTTTATCCACTATTCATTTATTATTTAAAAGTGTGTTGTTCAGTCTCCAGGAGCTTATGGAGTTCTGGCACATCTCATTGTTAATATCTAGCTTTATAGCATTGTGGTCTGATATCATGTAGGAAATTATGTTGATTTCCCTTAAATTTATGGAGGCAGTCTTTATGGCCCAGTATATGATCTATTAGGGAGAAGTTTCCATGGGCTGGTGAGAAGAATGTGTATCTACACTTGGTAAGAAACCAAGAGCCTTGGAAAGCCTGAAATGTTTTGGGGTCAACTTCTATAAATATAGACAATATATTATGGTCATAATTCCCTTCCAATACTTCCCTTTATCCCTTCCCAAGTCCCCCCTGAATCCCTTCTTCTTTCCCACTAGTCTCTCTTCTATTTTGATGCCATCATTTTCCCCCTCATATTATTCAGGTCTTTTGTATGTAGCATCAGTCACTGTGAGGTCATGAGTATCAAGGCCCATTTGTATCTGGATAACAACATTGTTCTTTAGTACATTTATGTAGTGTATTACATATATCGATTTGTGTATGTTGAACCATCCCTGCATCTACGCAATGAAGCCTACTTGGTCAGGATGATCTCTTTGATACATTCTTGTATTCTGTTTGCCAATATCTTTTTCTCTTGGTTTTTCAAGGTAGGGTCTCACTCTAGCTCAGGCAGACCTGTTTGCCAATATTTTGTTGAAATTTTTGCATCCATGTTCATGAGGGAGATTGGTCATAATTGTCATTTCTGTTCTGTCTTTGTCTGGTTTTGGTATCAGGGTGATGCTGGCTTTGTAGAAGGAGTTTGGTAGAATTCCTTCCTTTTCTATTTTATGGAAAATTTTGAGAAGTAGTGGTGTTAGTTCTTCAATGAAGGCCTGGTAAAATTCACTAGTGAATCCATTTGGGCCTGGACTTGTTTTAGTTGGGAGACGTTTTATAAAGGCTTGGATCTCTGTCCTTGTAATAGGTTTATTTAAGTAGTTTATTTTATCTTTATTTAATTTTGGTTGGTCATATGAATCAAGGAAATCATCCATTTCTTTCAGATTTTCAACCTTATTTTCTTAAAGTATGTCCTTATAATTTCCTGAATTTCTTTGGTATCTGTTGTAATGGTACCTTTTTCATTGCTAATTTTATTAATGTTTGCCTCTTCTCTCTTTCTTCTGGTCATATTTGCTAAGGGTTTATCAATCTTGTTTATCCTTTCAAAGAACCAACTCCTTGTTTCATTGATTTTTTTTTTTTTTTGGTTTGGTTTCTGTTGCATTAATTTCTGCCCTAAATTTATTATTTATTTCTATGTACTGAATTTTGGTTAGCATTGTTCTTCGTTTTCCAAGACCTTAAGGTGAAGCATTAAATTGTTTTCTCATGACCTCTCTAATTTCAATTTCTTCATGTAGGCACTTAGAGCTGTAAATCATCTTCTTAGGACTGCCTTCATTGTGTCCCAAAGGTTTTGGTATATCGTAAACTGATCATTTGATTCTTTGAATGTATTTATTTCCTCTTTGCTTTCCTCAATGACCCGTTCATCAGTCAAGAGTGTACTGTTTAGTCTCTATGAATTTCTGGATGCTCTGTAGTTTTTGTATGGCTGATTTGTAGTTTAACCCCATTGTGGTCAGATAGAGTACAAGGGATTTTTTTCAATTTTCCTATTTTTAAGATGTACTTTATGGCCTAACATATAGTCTATTTTGAAGAATGTTCCATGTGCTACTGAGAAAAATGTATATTTGAATGTTCTGTAGATATCTGTTAGGTCCATTTTATTCCATGGCATCATTTAATCCAGATGTCTGTTTATTTTTTGCTGTGCTGACCTGCTACTTTATGAGAGTGGAGTATTGATGTCACCCACTACAATTGGGTTTTGTGTTACCTGTGACCTTAATCCTAACTGTGTATGTGTGTGTGTGTTTTATGTAATTAGGAGACCCCATGTTAGATGCATATATGTTTAGGATTTTAATGCCCACCTGTTGGAGGGTTCTTTTAATTAATATAAAGTGACTTTCTTTATCTTTCCTCACTAATGTTGATTTGAAGTCTATCTTGCCAGATATTAGGATAGCAATACCTCCTTGTTTCCTAGGCCTATTTGCTTGAATTACTATTTCCCATCCCTTCACCCTAAGACAGTATCTATCTTTTATTGAGAGATAAGTTTACTGGAGATAGCAAACAGAAGGATCCTGCATTTTAATATAGTATGTAAATGCCTGTGTCTTTTGATTGGGTCATTGAGGCCATTGATATAAAAAGTTATTACTGAAAGATATGTTTTTATGCTTGTCGTTCCTGTTTTGTAGTGCTTCCTATTTTTTCTTTACCCTGTTGTTTTAACAGTTATTTGAATGTGATTTTTTTTTCCTGTTTCCTCATGTGTGTGCTTTGGTTTCCCTTCAGCATGAAGGATTCATTCAAGTATTTTCTGTAGAGCTGGCTTAGTTGTCATTGATTCCCTCAGCCTGGTTTTGTTGTGAAATGTCCTTGTTTCTCCATAAATTTGGATAGATGGCTTTGCAGGATAATGTAATCTTGGTTGATAGTTGTTACCTTTCAGAACTTGGAATACATCATTCTAAGCCCTTCTGGCTTTTAAAGTTTGTGTTGAATAATATGCTATTATTCTGATGGACTTATATTTATAGATGACTTGCTTTTTCTCTCTAACTGCTTTCAATATATTTTCTTTGGTTTGTGAGTTTAGTAGCTTAATTATAACATAGCGAGGAGAGGTTCTTTCCAAGTTTTGTCTATTTGGTGTTCTAAAAGCTTCCTGTATATGCACTGGGCATTTATTTTCCAATTTGGGTGAAATTTCTTATATGATTTTGTTGAAAACTCTTACTGTGCCTTTTGAGTGAAATTCTTCTCCTTCTACTATACCCTGAATTCTTATGTTTGATCTTTTCATAATTTCATGAATATCTTGAAATTCCCATTCATACCTTCCTTGTAGCTTATTTTTCTCTTTGTTAAACTGCTTTAGATCTGCCACCTTGTCTTCTAGTTTAGTTATTCTGTTCTCTCCTTCATCCATTCTACTGATGAGACTTTCCACCAAGTTTTGTATTTGACTGACTGGTTTTCAAAGCTAGAATTTCAGTGTGGTTTTTCTTCAGTAATTCTTCTTTTTTAAAATTTTTAATTTTTTTTTGAGGCCAGGTCTCACCCTGGCCCAGGCTGACCTGGAATTAACTATGTAGTCTCAGGGTGGCCTAGAACTCACAGTAATCATCCTCCCTCTGCTTCCCAAGTGCTGGGATTAAAGGCATGTGCCACCACACCCAGCTTCTTCAGTATTTCTATTCCCTTACTCATGTTTTGTAATGACCTCCTTAGTTCATTAAGCTGGTTTCCTGTTTTCTCTTGGGATTCCTTCAGGAGTTTGTTTTCTTCTTTAGTTCCTTTGTTTTCTTCTTTGATTCCTTTGATTTCTCTGAGTATAGATAAAATCATTGTTTTTGAAAATAAAAGGCATTTTATTTAAAACAGTCTCATTGGGGGTCATTTCTGATGGATTTATAATTTTGGATGGGATTGTATTGTCTTGATTCTTTGTATTTCTGGTAGTATAATGTAGCAGGTTTTTTTACATCCTGAGTTGGTTTGATGCTTGGGTATTCTAATTATCTGTAGTACTCTTAGACTTGAAATCCAATTTTATATATCCTCAGTGTAGGAGTTTAAGGTGCCATGTGTAGCTCTTGTACTCCATTCCAACTGCTGAAGTAATCCTAGGTGTTGAATTTTCCTACTGTATAAGTATTCTAGTTTTGTGGTGTAGTTTACTGGCAAATTCTGAAATTCAGCTAAACAATATACACATTCAATAAAAAGCAGCACAGAGTATGTAAGTGTGGGGATTAAAACAAACAGATAACCATATAATGTCAAAATCCCTAAGGGTGTGTTGCTGTACACCCTTAATCCTGTCAGCTGGGAGGTTGAGATTTCTGTTCTGAAATGGTTCCAGGTCAGCCTGAGTCTGAATCAGACCCTACCCCCAATAATGACAGAAAAAAAAAAGACAAAGACCCTACAGATCTAAAAACATCAAAGGCACCAATAGTCCACCACCAATTACAGCTTAATTGAGAATGGTAAAGCCAACCAAGAATATGTAACCCATAACCCGCCCTGACATTTTAAGAGAGATTAGCACTTCCAGTGCAGGCCTATATACCTGTTTTTTTGTCAGACAGCCTAGTTACCTTTTGGGGTAGCTTCCAATATCACTAATGCTGACTGCCCACTTCAATCACCCATGCTGTGCTGTTCATCTGGTGTTATGATCAGCTGTTCTGGATGCCCTGCCACTGGGGCCTGAATGAGTTCTCTGGAGGTTCGCAGTTCTGACGGCTGGGGGATGGGAGAGTGCTGGAAACCTGGAGTTGTATTGAAACTGCTCAATTGGTCCACCTGTATCCCATTCAGCAGCTCCTCAGCTTGTCTCTGCTGTCTCCCCTTCAGGTTTCTTGAGTTTGCAAGAAGGCTAAAGAGGTTGGAAACCCCTTTGTTTTATCTCTACTCCTGCTCAGCTCCTGCTGGGCAGGTGTCCCATCCTGCGGGACCTAGTTATTCATGGGGACGAGGAGGACCCTAACCTGAAATAAGATGGGCGAGAGAGAGGAAGAGACTCAAGCAAATGTACACTTGTCAAGAGTCCAATTTTATTGAGCCGGAGCAGTTTTTTAAAGGGTTAGGGTTAGGGTTTTGGGTGAGGGGGGCGCTGGAGAGGCAGGTGGTGGAAAGTTACAGAATCTTCTTGGCCTTTGGCGTAGGACAGTTTGCGGTTATTCCAAGAATTCACGGTACAGTACTCATGTCTCTGCAGTTGCCAGGCAGGGTGTTAATTAGTTAGGTGTGGCGGGGTAGGGGATGGAATCAGTTAGGTATGGCCAGGTGGGGGGGATGAGGAAAGGTCAGAAGTTGCTCAGGGTAGAAGTTGCTCAGGACAGAGGTTATCTCAGGGCAAAGGTCTGTTCAGGGCTCATCTCTTCGTCTCCAACAGGCAGGCAAGTGGATCTGCACAGATCAGGGTCTCAAGTACCTTAGTAGAATTCTGGCCACTTTCCTCCTCTCTGGTAGATCTTGGTCTCTCCTGTTTCTATGCTGTGGAAGATAATAACCTATACATCTTCACTTTTTGGAAGAAGAGTGTATTTTTCTGTGATTTAGCTTAAATTCCTCTTTAGGCTGGTTTGGTGTGACATCTATGCTGTCATCTTACCTAGAAGTCCCAGGATTTTTATCTTTATAGTACTTTTCTACAAGCATATTAAAGAAAATTCACCTTATCATTAAAGATAGGTACCATCTTAGGGTGAAAAAATGGAAAATGATTTTTCAAGTAAATGGAAAGAGGAAATAGGCAGATGTAGTTATACCAATATCTGGCAAAACAGACTTTAAACCAAAATTAATCAAAAGAGATAAACAAGGTTACTTCTTACTTACACAGGGAACTATCCAACAAGAGGATATTAAAAATCATAAACATATGCACCAAACACAGTCACACCAAATATTATAAAACAAAACCTATTAGATAATATCAGAAATAAGTCCCAATATGATGATAGTAGGGGACTTTACTACCCTACTATTGTTAATGCACAAGTCTTACAAGTAGAAAATTAACAGTGAATTTTTTGTAGACAGCAAATAGATAGAATCCATATTTCTGATCCAACATGTTAACCCGTGTCTTTTAAAAATATTTTATTTATTTATTTATTTTGAGAGGGGGGGGATAAATAGAAAGGATGGGCATTCCAGGGCCTCTAGCCACTGCAAATATATTCCAGACATATGTGCTATCTTGTGCATCTGGCTTAAGTGGGTACTGGGGAGTCAAATCTGGGTACTTAGGCTTTGCAGGCACTGTCTTAACTGCAAAGCCATCTATCCAGCCCAAATTTTCTTTCTTTCTTTTTTATTTTAAGAATAAACGATGTAGAGGGCTGGAGAGATGGATTAATGGTTAAAGCATTTGCCTACAGGGCCAAAGGATCCCAGTTTGACTCTCCAGGACCCAAGTAAGCCAGATGCACAGGGGTTGCATGTGTCTGTCTGGAGTTCATTTGCAGTGGCTAGAGGCCCTAACATGCCCATTCTCTCTCTCTCTCTCTCTCTCTCTCTGCCTCTTTTTCACTCTCAAATAAATAAATAAAATATATTTTAAAAAAGAATAAATGATGTAGACAGAGAAGAGAGGCTACAAATAACTCCAAGTTTAAATCATCTCAACATTTCAACCACACAGAATGGAAAACATTCTTGTGGTGGTTTGATTCAGGTGTCCCCCATAAACTTAAGTGTTCTGAATGCTAGGTGCCCAGCTGATGGAGATTTGGGAATTAATGCCTCCTGGAGGGAGTGTATTGTTGGGGGCGGGCTTATGGGTATTAAAGCCAGTTTCCCCTTGCCAGTGTTTGGCACACCCTCCTGTTGCTGTGTTCCACCTTACATTGGCCAGGGGGTGATGTCCACCCTCTGCTCATGCCATAGTTTTTCCCTGCCATTGTGGAGCTTCCTCTCAAGCCTGTAAGCCAAAATAAATCTCTTTTTCCCAGAAGCTACTCTTGTTGGGTGATTTCTACCAGCAATGTGAACCGGACTGCAACAGTAAAGTGGTACCGAGGAGTGGGGTTGCTGCTGGACACCTGACTATGTGGCTTTGGCCTTTTGGAGCTGGTTTTCAAGAGGAATGTGGAAGGAGTTGAAACCTTGGCCTAAGAGATGCCTTGCAGTGCCATCAGTAAGAACTATGGACTGTGAGGTTTGGCTTATGAGGGTGAGAAAAAGCTTTGCCTGGACTGGGCTAGCAGTTTGTGTGAGAAGCTTGCTCTTGTGCCCATGTCCTGAGAAGTTGTGCAGGGTTGCTTTGCATAGAAATGAACTGGTGTGAACAGAGGGATATGGCACAAAAAGAAAAATCTTTGGGTGAACTGCTGCCCGTTCAGCTGCAACTGAGAGATAACAACGTTTGAGACTGGGCTAGCTGACCTGCGCTGGGGCAACAGGAAGAATGTCAGCTCTTTTGAAGGGGTCTGGGTGCTCAAGAAGTGCCCTGTTCTTCAAAGTCTGCTTTATTCCCCACTGGATTAACAAATTGGCACCTACCTGGTATCGTGGAGTATAAAATGCTGGAAAGAGGGTCATTGAGTTTGCAACACGGTCTTGTGTTTTGGAAATGGCCATGGGCAGTGTGAAGCAGGTTTGTTGGTTGCCTGCATAGAGACCCCATGGAGCCATGAGGATGAACCGTGGCTTGCAGTGGAGACCCATTGGAGATGCCAGGACCATGAGATGGCTGCCAAGGAGCTGCCAGCCCCGATGAAGTTTTCCAGGACTGTGAGTAGCCTAGCTGGAGGGGCGGAATTGGAATGCCAGAGACTTGTTGCTGGTTAGAATTACCGGACTTGAAGATTTGTTACTGGTTAGAGTTGCTGGACTTGAAGCCACAGAGTTTGATGTTTGCCCTAGTTGTTTAAAATCTTGTATTGGTTAAATGTTTCTTTGCTATGCCCAATGCCATCTTTTTCAGTGTGAATATTTATTCTGTGCCATTATGGGTTTTTTGAGGTTATTTTTTGGTATTATGGCTCAGTTAAAAGATCTTAGAATATGGGGATGTATGAACATCATTGGGATTGATTAAAAACTATGGGGACTTTTAAAGTCAGACTGAAAGCATTGTATTTTACATCATGTATGGATATCAGTTTATGGGGGCCAGGGGCGGAATGTGGTGGTTTGATTCAGGTGTCCCCCATAAACTTAAGTGTTCTGAATGCTAGGTTCCCAGCTGATGGAGATTTGGGAATTAATGCCTCCTGGAGGGAGTGTATTGTTGGGGGCGGGCTTATGGGTATTAAAGCCAGTTTCCCCTTGCCAGTGTTTGGCACACCCTCCTGTTGCTGTGTTCCACCTTACGTTGGCCAGGGGGTGATGTCCACCCTCTGCTCATGCCATAGTTTTTCCCTGCCATCGTGGAGCTTCCCCTCAAGCCTGTAAGCCAAAATAAATCTCTTTTTCCCAAAGCTACTCTTGTTGGGTGATTTCTACCAGCAATGCAAACTGGACTGCAACAATTCTTTTCCCAGCACCCATGCCAAAACTCTTCAATCGGTCAGGTTTGGATCTTATACTCAGTACTATAAGCTGAAGCCAGAGTGCTCAGAGTAAAAACTGATGAAAAACTCCAGAAATCTGAAGCGCTTTTTCCAATTTTTTTCATTTGGAAAGGGTAGGTGAAAACATGATTATGTATCTGTCTTCTCTTATTTGAAATATAAGTTAGTATCCTTCACTAAGGTGTGTCACCCTACTTCCACAAGTAAAATAGCCTGTTAGCTTAAAAGACATTTATGTGTTAAGACATTAATTTCCTATTCAAACACACACATATAGTTTTGTACTCAGCAAATACAGTCAATTTGGTACTATTGTTAGACTCATCCATGTCCTGCCCCTCCCTCTGGCCCCTCCTTGTTGAGGTATATGGGTTGTGGAATTAGCCCACAGTTATGGGTAAGATAAATGTCTGGGCATATCATGACCCAACATGTGGCTCTGACATTCTTTCCACTCCCCTCTTCCGCAAAATTTCTCTGAGCCATGTTGGGTTCATTTTTGGTTTGCTTCAGTGATGAGTTGTTGGGGGCCTCTGGATCTCTGATTGGGTAGGAGTTGATTTTTCAGTGTTGATCTCCTTCACTCTTGTGCTGGTACCTGGTTAACCAAGAAAACAGCACCCTTGCTTGTTTCGCCAGTTGTTCTTAGTTTCAGCCGGGGCCCTTTTGAGGTATGATGGGATGGCTCTCTCCTTAGGATCTATGTCTATCTGAAAAAGAGAAGCAGATTCTCCAACAGAGAGTAAAGATAGCACCAGACAAATGAGATAATCTTTACTTTTATAGAGAGAATTTAATAGGTATAGCCCACGATTGGTGGGAGCTTGGTAATGGAGAGCAGGCTCATGTTTGGATTTGGTTCTGACTTGTTTTCCAGCTCCAGCTATTGGTCCCCTACCACTGAGGGGATCAGTTTGCCAAATCAAGAGCAGTTCATTTCCCACCATGGCTGTGTGCCACTATTGCACTTGTGTGAGCATCACAACTGTTTATTTTCTGCTAAGTAGGTTAGACCATGAGTTGCTTGGACAGATATTGGTCATTTTTCCCCAGTCGCCCATGTAGCACCTTCTGGCACTAGATGCGCTGACTGTTTGGGGACTGACTCTCTTCCATCTTCCAGCCATGCCATTCCATTTTACGTGTCAACTGCATATGGTATCTTTAGCAGTAGGGTCTATTCTTATATATTTTTAAAATATTTCCTCCAATTGTTATTTTCATTTTCCTAATGGTATGGTATAATGCTCAAGTTATGTTTGTGAGGCCAATAGTATAGAGAATTTAAATTATGAATTTTACACTGTTATTTATAGAAAGTCCATTTTCATTCAACTTATGAAACTTATGAATTTATGAAAATGTATGTATGTATGTATGCCAGAGTAATTTTGGTAAATAAAACTGGAACTAGACTAAAATTTTAATCTTTCTTTATTGATATCCTAGCATTTCTAGTATTGCAGTCAGGTTTGCATTGCTGGTAGAAATCATACAACCAAGAGCAGCTTGTGGAAAAAGAGGTTTATTTTGGCTTACATAATTATATAAAATATAACAATACATTGCTTTCATTGTCAACTTCTCTTATAATGGAGCTACAAATAATAAATAGTAAATATGATGGAATTACATGATGAATGAAAAACAAGTACAAGGGCTGGAGAGATTGCTTAGTGGTTAAGGCACTTGCTTGCAAAACCTAAGGACTCATGTTCTACTCTCCAGTTCCCCCATTAGCCAGATGCACAAAGGGGAGGCAAGCATGAGTTCACACATGCCCACAAGTGGCACAAGTCTCCGGAGTTTGATTGCAGTGGCTGAGACTCTGGCATGCTGATTCTTTCCTTCTCTCTAAAATGAAATAAGGAAAAAAAAAACAAAACAAAACACAGTACAATAGCAATATGACAGAACATGTTAAGGTAGAAATAAAAAGTTTAATTATAACCAGGTATAAGTCTCTGTGTTTCCTGTGCTCACAACAAAAAGAAGCCTCTCTGACCATGGCAGAGTGAAGCACTAATATAGGAGTATAAACATTCATTTAAAAATATTTTTATTTATTTGCTGGGCAGAGTGGGGGGTGTGTGGTAAGGAAGAGAAGGAATGTGAATGGGTACTCCAGGGCCTCTTGTTGCTGAAAGTGAACTCCAGATGTATGCAGTACTTTGTGCATCTGGCTTTACCTAGGTACTGGGGAATTGAACCCAGGCTAGTAGACTTTGCAAGCAAGAGCTTTTAACCACTGAGCTATCTTCTCTGCCCAAAACAAATATTTAGAAGGCATTTTGACAACAGATCAATTTAGCAAAGCAGTAGTAGATTTCCCCCTAGGGTCTGTGACCTTCCTAGCCATAGGCTTTTGATCAGATTTATAATGCTAGGCATGAGTTCTCTGTAATGGACAATCCAATCTTATAGTGGTAAGTTATCCCCAAAAGAGTCATGGCACTATTACATGAGTGGGTATATCTTGCCTGGCAAGTTGATATTGAGCATGCAGTTTCCAAAGCTAGGTAAACTTGTTGATGGCTTTTCTCCTCCAGCAGCCTCCTTAGCACTTCCTGGCACTGTGAACACTAGGAAGCAAAGAGGAATTTTCCAGCTCAGCTGCAGCCTGGTATCTCTGTGTTACAACTGAAGTACGTGGTTTATTCAGCAGTAAGATTCTGGAGGATGACCAAGAGCAATAGCATAGCCAGTATTGTTTTGGGAGTCTCTGGGGAACCCCTGGCCAAACAACTTATAAGTAGGTACTAAGAAGATGGCAGTAAGGTTTTTATTTAATAACATTTAAGTACACTTATTGGAGGCAGTATTATCCACCCATGTGTGGCAACTCTGTTTAAGCTTTTTTAAAAATTGTGTGTGTGTGTGTGTGTGTGTGTGTATGTTTTAACTTATAAAGTACAACATTCTATATAGACTTTTATACATTCCTAGTTTTGAATAACCCTCCTGCAATATTCCCTTGCTTTCCCTATCTCTCAAACTTTCCCACTTAAACCTTTTCTTCCAAAGTATTCACATCATAACAGGCCTGAGGCTGCGGTAGTGGGATGTCGTCCTGCAGACAGGACTGGGGAATTGCCTCTCCAGATCCTTCCACCAGTTAGTGATGCAAGCTTTGCAGAAGTTACACGCACATTCGATGACCATTGGCTCCTTCAGTTGGTCCAGGAACATGAAGCAGCTCACCTCCGCCTGTAAATTCTCCAAGGCAGCAGCTGTGGAGGCTGCAGAGGCCCCGGCTTCTGACAGACTCGGTTTGGCATTATCTGAAGGACGTGAGCTGGGAAGAGCAACAGGCACTGTCTGCACCCTTGAACCCAGTGTGGGCTCAATGCACAAGGCTGGATGCCTCAGTAGTCCCAGTCTGGCGCTGAAGGGCTGATGGATTCCTGCACAGCCTCTGGTCTTCAGTGCAGTCAGAAGGCTTTGGAAACTGCGCTCCCACACGAACAGCTGGAACAGGATAGATGACTGTACCTGCGAGCCAAGGAAGCCAGATGGAAGGACCTGTGCTCTCTGGGGGCCTCTTTATATGTAGTCCACCACTGGAAGAGCCGCCCACTGTGGAGGAGGAACTTCCTTCCTCACTCAATCCTTCTTGTAAACCACCTCACAGACACACCCCATAATCTGATCAAATTGGCAACATAATTTAATCATCCCTGTAGACAGTAGGAAGGCCTGAGAGGGATTTGGGGAGTGGTTGGTCATTGGAGCTGTCAGAACACACTATTAAGTGTGCCATCAGCTGTGATATTAATTGTAATTGTTTATTATGTTAAGAAATGCCTAGATTAGGGGCTGGATGCTTTCTTGGAAAGCATAACCGCCTGGTTTCTGTTCCACATTACCCATGTAAAGCCAGGTGCAAAAAGTGGTGCCTGTGTCTCGATTTCCTTTGCAGTGGCTGGAGGCCCTGCTTGCAAATAAATAAACAAAAACATGAAAACATACCTAGATCACAGTACCCTCGAAGGTGTATCTGAGATGACATTTCCAGAGATGACTAGATCTTGAGGGCTCTGAGCTAATCAGTGATTCATTCCTTGATGGCTTTATAACTTGATGACAGGACTGGGTGAAAAGTAGGAAATGGAGCCTTTGGAGAAAGGTCATAGAAATATCTCCCTGGGGCTATGTTTCACCCTGGCTCCTTTCTGCTGTCCAGTTTTCTGTTCTTGTCACTGTGAGGTGAAACACTCCTCTATCACACTCTCCTGCTACCAAGTGTGTGGGGGCCAAACAACTATGGACTGACCCCTCTGAAATCTTTTCTTCCTTAGATTGTTTCTGCCAGGTATTTTGTCACAGTGATGAGCAAGATGACATATGCTTATTAAGTGATTGGTCCCAAGTCCTCTCTCTGTAGCCCTGGGCCTGTGCATAGTAACAAGTATGCTCCCCTGTTAAGCTTGGGCCAATGGATGGTCAGCAAAGATGACAGTGGACCCTTTGTATTACTTCCTTATGCTTTGGCATTCTGTTAAGAAAAGCACAGTTCAAGGACTGCTTCTTTCAGGCTAGTGGGAGAACTGTGCGCAGTTCCAAATACAACCACAAGCCTGGAATCAATGAGCACAGACTAAGCCAGCTGCGTTGAGCCAACTGTACATGTGATGGACAAATAAGCACTTGTGGAGGAAGACAGCAGCTGTGAGCAGCAGTGTCTAAATGAAGTACCACCCACTTAGTGACTCAGGTGGGGAGAATGGGGAGTGGGCTGAGCAGAGTCACAGCTGCTGTTCACACCACACCTGAATTTGTGACCCAGCCTGGATGTTCTTTATTTTTTTTTTATCAGTATTGAACATTAACACACTTTATTTTCCTTCTTGTTGCTATTTCCTAAGTAATACAGTGTAGCAACTAGTTCCATAATATTTACATTGCATAAAAATTCTAAGTAACCCAGAGATGATTCAAAATGTATGGAAGGAGGTATGTAGGTCATATGCTAACACTATGCCATCTTTTTTTTTAAAGACATAAATTTATTTAGCTTTTTAAGTTTTCATACAAGTAGATATTGTATGTTGAGAACATTCACACACAATATGCCCTTATATAAAGGACTTGAGGGCTGGAGAGATCACCTAGTCATTCAGGTGTTTGCCTGAGAAGCCAAAGACCCAGGTTCAATTCCCCAGGTAAGCCAGATATACAAGATGGTGCATGCATCTGGAGTTCATTTGTAGTGGATGGAGACCCTAGCATGCCCATTCTCTGTCTCTTTGTCTCTGCCTCTCCCCTTCCCTCTTTCCCTCCTTCCCTCCCTCCCTTCCTCTCTCAAGTAAGGAAAAATATTTTAAAAAGAAGAGGATCTCATGAGCACTCATGGATTTTTTTCTCAATTTTTATTAACATTTTCCATGATTATAAAAATATCCCATGGTAATACCTTCCCTCCCCCCACGCACTTTCCCCTTTGAAATTCCATTCTCCATCATATGCCCTCCCCATCTCAATCATTCGACTTACATATATACAGTATCAACCTATTAAGTACCCTCCTCCCTTCCTTCCTCTTCCCTTTATATCTCTTTTTTAACTTACTTGCCTCTGCTACTGAGATTTTTCCTTCTCACACATAAGCCCAATCATCTGTAGTTAGGATCAACATATGAGGGAGAACATGTGGCGCTTGGCTTTCTGGGCCTGGGTTACTTCACTTAGTATAATCCTTTCCAGGTCCATCCAATTTTCTGCAAATTTCATAATTTCATTTTTCTTTACCACTGAGTAGAACTCCATTGTATAAATGTGCCATATCTTCATTATCCACTCATCAGTTGAGGGACATCTAGGCTGGTTCCATTTCCCAGATCAATAAACATGGTAGAGCACGTACTTCTAAGGAAATGAGATGAGTCCTTAGGATATATGCCTAAGAGTGCTATAGCTGGGTCATATGGTAGATCAATCTTTAGCTGTTTTAGGAACATCCACATGGATTTCCACAATGGCTGTACCAGATTGCATTCCCACCAGCAGTGTAGAAGGGTTCCTGTTTTTCCACATCCCCACCAACATTTATGATCATTTGTTTTCATGATGGTAGCCAATCTGACAGGAGTGAGATGGAATCTCAATGTAGTTTTAATCTGCATTTCCCTGATGACTAGTGATGTAGAACATTTTTTTAGATGCTTATATGCCATTCGTATTTCTTCCTTTGAGAATGCTCTATTTAGCTCCATAGCCCATTTTTTGATGGGCTTGTTTGATTCCTTATTATTTAGCTTTTGAGTTCTTTGTATATCCTAGATATTAATCCTCTATCAGATATATAGCTGGTGAAGCTTTTTTCCCATTCTGTAGGTTGCCTCTTTGTTTTTTTCACTGTGTCCTTTGCAGTGCAAAATCTTTGTAATTTCATGAGGTCCCAGTGATTAATCTGTGGTTTTATTGCCTGAGCAATTGGGGTTGTATTCAGAAAGTCTTTGCCAAGACCAATATGTTGAAGGGCTTCCCCTACTTTTTCCTCTAGCAGTTTTAGAGTTTCAGGTCTGATGTTAAGGTCTTTAATTCATTTGGACTTAATTCTTGTGCATGGAGAGAGAGAAGGATCTGTTTTCATCCTTCTACAGTTACATATCCAGTTTTCCCAACACCATTTGCTGAAGAGGCTTTCTTTTCTCCATTGAGTATTTTTGGCATTTTTATTGAATATCAGGTGGCTATAGCTACCTGGACTTACATCTGGGTCCTCTATTCTGTTCCATTGATCTGCATGTCTGTTTTTGTGAAAGTACCACACTGTTTTTGTTACTATGGCTCTGTAGTATAGGTTAAAAGCAGGTATGGTGATACCACCAGCCTTATTTTTGTTGCTCAGAATTATTTTAGATATTCTAGTTTTTTTGTGATCCCAAATGAATTTTTGGATTGTTTTTTTTCTATTTCCATGAAGAATGCCTTTGGTATTTTCATGGGGATTGCATTAAATGTATAGATTGCTTTGGGTAAGATTGCCATTTTGACAATATTGATTCTTCCAATCCAGGAACAAGGCATGCTTTTTACTTCCTAGTGTCTTCTGCAGTTTCTCCCATCCTGGATATTCTTGCTGCTTTCCCTATTGGCTGGCTTTCATCTTCTGCGGAATATCCTTTGTAGTAGTGGGGGTGAGTGTGTTGAGAATTAGTGCAGTGGTAGCTGTAAGGCAGAGGAAAAGGCCAGGAAGGGTATCTGAGTATTTCCCAACTGTAATCCTTTGTCCTGCTGCTATAGCCACCTCCAGGAAAACCCTCTGCTTCCAGTGACTTCAGTTCCTCCATGGCTCTTGCCTACAGCAGTTCATTTAGAGAGGCTTGGCAAAGTGCTGGGCTGATACGGGAAAGAGAGACTCACAGAACCAGTATCAGAGTCTGAGTGGAGAATCAGTTAATTTTCACATTAGCATGGGCCCACGGGAATCTCTTCTAAAGCCTGGCCCCTGATTCTTGGTGGTACAGAGCTTATATATAATATCTTGTATGAGTCTTATTATTGTAAACTCTCAGAGCTCCAAGCTCTGGCCTGCTGCCAGAGACCTTGAGTATGAAATAGGTAAGTTTTACAGAAACATCAAAATCATTAATTAGTAGACAGATGCCTACAGCTGTGCTATGGAGATGAAAAGGAAATGCAAAATGATTTATAGTAGGAACTGAAATATAGATCATGGCCTTAAAACAGTCCAAAACTACAATGTCAGCACAAAAGACTGCAGTATAGGACATAACAAATACTAAAGTCTATGCATGGCAGTGCATTGCATGTCTTTTATCCCAGCACTCCGGAAGCTGAGATAGGAGGGTTACCATAAGCTCCAGGTCATCCTGAGACTACATAGTGAATTCCAGGTCAGCCTAAGCTAGAGTGTGGCCCTTCTTTGAAAAAAAAAAAAAGTGTACGCAGAACAAGACATAAACAATACAAATATCTATGTAGTACAGGACATAATTTTGGGGTATGGGCTTCTAAATTTCCTTTCCCCAATTTCCACCTCAGAACCAGGGCCAATGAACTATGAAATGTGCTGCTATTTTATCCAAGACAAAAATAAATGCTGTCTTCTACCAAGTACTTCTTTATCAAATCAAATGGCTTGCCTCCAGAGGTGTCCAGACATAAAAACAAAAAAGAGGGCTGGGTGATGAGTGATAAGCTCAGTAGTAGAATACTTGCCTAGCATGCACAGGGCCTTGGGTTTAATCCCAAGTATAGGGTGGGTGGGGGGTGGAGGAAAGGAAAGGTTAAAAAATGTGTTTCTTAGAAATAGAATTAATGTTGGGTTCACTTTTGGTCTGCGTCAGTGATGAGGTGTTGGGGTTTCTGAGGCTCTGGCTCTCTGATTTGGTAGGAGTTGATTTTTCTCTTTGTTGGTCTCCTTCCCCTTTGTGCTGGTATCTGGTTCATCAGGAAAACAGCACCCTTGCTTGTTTTGCCAATTTTCCTTAGTTTCAGCCAGGGCCCTTTTGAGGTATGATGGGGTGGCTCTCTCCTTAGGATCTGAGTGTATCTGCAAAAGAGAAGCAGACTTTCTGACAGAGAATCAAGTTAACACCAGGTATGGGATAACCATTATTTTTTTTATGGAGAATTGAATAGGTGTTGGCCCTTTTCTGGCCAACAATTGGTGGGAGCTTGATAATGGAGAGCAGGCTCATTTTTGGATTGAAAGGCAGGATAGAAAATTTTAAAGTAAACTTGGTGAAGAAATAGCTGGTTGCTACAGGTAGGGGACAGCCTGAACTGTATATTCAGAAGTAAATCAAAAATAGGCTAAAAGATAGGCTGTGAATGGCCCAAGATATGGGTTGGTTGGGTCAACCTAAACTTTATGTCCTGGGAAGGGGAAAAACAAAAATACAGTTTTGAGAAAAACCAAAATAATAAAATAGTTTCCCAAGACAGCCTGACCAAGGACTCTGGTTATGCACAAATAAGATATGTACACATAACTGTACAAGCTTGGCAAATACCCTTGTGAAACCCCCTCCCCTTTCCCTTCCTTGCTAAAAACCCTATAAAAAGAAACACCCAATAGGGCTCAGGGTCGACTCCTCTGTCTCCTGCATGAGATACGTGTCGACCCCAGAACTCTGGTTTCCCAAATAAAGCCTCATGCTTTTGCAGCAAGTTGGGTCTCCTGTGTGTCTTTGGGTGCGTGCTATCTCGAGACTTGAGTGAAGGTCTCCCTCTGGGGGGTCTTTCAGGATCTGTTTGTGACTTGTTTCCCAGCTCCAGCTATGTGTCCTGTTCCACTGAGTGGATCAGTTAGCCAAAGCAAGAGCAGTTCATTTCCCACCTTGGCTGTGTGCCACTATTGCACTTGTGTGAGCATCACAACCGGTTATTTGCTGCTAAGTAGGTTAGACCATGAATTGCTTGGACTGTTATTGGTCATTTTCCCCCAGTCGCCCATGTAGCACCTTCTGGCACTAGACGTACTGACTGTCTGGGGACTGACTCTCTTCCAGCTTCCAGCCATGACATTCCATTTTAGGTGCCAACCACATAAGGTGTCTTCAGCAGTAGGGTCTTATCATTAACTTTTGGTGGTCATCAAGTACACTGACAGAAGTCTGTCTTTCTTTTAGGAAACCTTGTAGGTCTCTCTGATCAAAAGCTCATTGTGGATGGTAGCCACCTGCTGGTTCTGGGAGTTACAGATCAATGCCCACGAAGAGAAGGAAGAAAAAGAAAAGTTATATGAAATAGTTAGAGAGAAGAGGGATGGGGAGAGAGAGATAGATAAAGAGAGGAGCAGTATAAGATTAAGATCAGTCTTTATTGTACCCTCTCCAGGGCCTTGTGATTCAGGTGTTCCCTCTAATGGCTTGGTGAGGTTCAACCATTAGCTCTGTCTTTTAGGATGTAGAGTTTTATGGATCCATTGCTATTTGGGTCCAGTTTTGTGTTCCCCACCCCCTGCCTTATCCTCCCCTCCCTCCCCACATACACTATTGTCTGGTCCTCAAGATGCTTGCTAGGTACGTAGGCATCTTGGGTAGATTCAGGTAAGAAGTTGTAGATGAATGAGACTATGTGATGATTATCTTTCTGTGATTGGGTGAGTTCACTAAGAATGATCTGTTCCAGGTTCAACCATGTTTCTTTAAATTTCATTGTGTTCTTTTTCCTTTCTGCTCTGTAGAATTCCATCATGTAGATATGCCACATCTTAGTTATCAATTCATCTAGTGATGGACATCTGGGTTGATTCCAGCTATTAGCTATTATGAACTGAACTGTTATAAACATGGTTGAGCAAATCTCTCTGGATAGAGGCTTGGAGGTTTAAGGGTACATGCCCAGTAAGGGAATAACTGGGTCTGTTGAGAACTCTATAGTCAGCTTTCTCAGAGTCTCCATATTGCTTTCCAAAGTGGTTTTACCATCTTACATTCCCACCAACAGTGGATAAAGGTTCCTATTTCTCCACAACCTCAACAACATTTATTTTCATTTAATTTTTTAAAGTTTTCTGTCTTTACTAGGGTAAGATGGAATCCCATGGTTGTTTTAATTTGCATTTCCCTGATGGTTAGGGATGATGAACATTTTCTTAAGTGTGTGTTTGCCATTTTTATTTCTTCCTCTGTGAATTTCCTGTCCAGTTCTCTGCCCCATTTTGTGAGTGAGTTGTTTGACTTTTTATTGTTTAGGTTTTTGAGTTCCTTGTAGATTCTAGAGATTAGGCCTCAGTAAGTTGTATAGCTTGCAATTTTTTCCCCATTATGCGGGTAATCTACTTGCTTTGCTTATTGTATGTTTGACTGTGAAGAAACTCTTCAACTTCATGTGATCCCATTGGTTGAGTGACTTTTTTTAAGATTCTGTGCTACTGGGGTTCTGTTCAGGAAGTCTTTTTCCATTCCTATATCATCGAAAGTTCCTCTTATATTTTCTTCCAGTAGTAGCCAAGTTTCCAGTCTTATATCAAGGTCTTTGATCCATTTGGACTTGAGTGTTGTGCATGGTGAGATGTGTGGATCAAGTTTCAGTTTCCTGCATATGTTCAGTTTGTCCAGCACCATTTGTTGAAAATTCTGTCTTTTCTCTAGCCTATATTGTTAGGGCCTTTGTCAAATATCAAGTACATATAGTTGCTTAACCCAAAGTCTGGGTCCTTGATTCTATTCCATTGGTATATACTCCTGTTTTTATATCAGTATCATACTGTTTTTATTACTATGGCTTTGTAATATAGCTTTAGATCAGGTATGGTGATGACTCCAGAAATTCAATGTGATCCACAATATTTTTCAAAATTTCTCTCTTAATTTTTGTTAAGTACTATAATGACTGTTGGTACCATATTTAGATTTTTTAACTAAACATGTGGGCAGAGCCTACTTTCCAAATTAGTTCACAGTCACTCATTATCATATACTGCACTGCTTTTCTTGCTGCCCTCTTGTACAAGTGTTTTCCTGATAGACCTTTGGGATAACAGCCCCACCTCGTGCTCTGCTTCTTACACTGCTAATGCTGTCTCAATTAGCTTTTACTTTGGGAGACAGTGCTATTAATATTTGGCTAAGATTTCTTGTTAAATTCATATTTTTAAAATATTAGATGCATAATTTACATTTCAAGGAAAATTTCAAATTCTATATGCAATTTTTCTCATTCCACTAACTGATAACTTGCCTTTAAAAATATTTTTATTGGGGGCTGGAGAGATGGCTTAGCGGTTAAATGCTTGCCTGTGAAGCCTAAGGACCCTGGTTCGAGGCTCGGTTCCCCAGGTCCCACGTTAGCCAGATGCACAAGGGGGCGCACGCGTCTGGAGTTCGTTTGCAGAGGCTGGAAGCCCTGGCGCACCCATTCTCTCTCTCTCCCTCTATCTGTCTTTCTCTCTGTGTCTGTCACTCTCAAATAAAAAAAAAATAAATAAAAAAAAAAAATATTTTTATTGGGCTGGAGAGATGGCTTAGCGGTTAAGCGCTTGCCTGTGAAGTCTAAGGACCCCGGTTCGAGGCTCGGTTCCCCAGGTCCCACATTAGCCAGATGCACAAGGGGGCGCACGCATCTGGAGTTCGTTTGCAGAGGCTGGAAGCCCTGGCGTGCCCATTCTCTCTCTATCTGTTTTTCTCTCTGTGTCTGTCACTCTCAAATAAATAAATTTAAAAAAAAAATTTTTATTTTTAGTTCCTTATTTGAAAGACAGAGAGAGACAGACAGACAGAGATAGAGAGAATGGGCACACCAGGGCCTCTAACCATTGCACGGGACTCGTTTTGACTTCCCAGACCATTGGCTTTGTGCATGCCACGAGTCACCTGGTTGTGATTGTGCAGTTGCCTTTCTGTGTTCCCAAGGAGATGGTGTCTTCTATGAACTGCCACTGGTATTCAAATTGGCATGCGTGGATTACTATGAATAGGACCTTTTAATGGATGCCAACTATGGGCTTATGGCTGTTACATGTTTTATTCTATTACTGATATCATATACATATATTCTCCTCATGGTTCACCAGAGCTCTAAAGCTGGTGTATCTAAAGCATTATCCACCTGCACTGCCCACATCACAGTGATGATGATCTTTTTTGTGCCCTGTATCTTCATCTATGTGTGGTTATTTAATATCACCTGGGTGGACAAATTTCTTGCTGTGTTTTACTTACTCTGTTATTATACCTCTCCTAAATCCAGCCATTTATACGTTGATAAACAAACAGATGAAAACGTTATGAAAATATTCATAAGCTATGAATCGGGTACCAAGCTTCATATAATGTATATCTGAGATATTTCTCAGAAACCCCAAATTTAACAATTTAAGTAATAATACACTTACTTTAAAAAACAGGTTTTAAATCAAGGAATTTGGTTTATATTTCAACTTTGTACCAGTTTCTAGATACAAGTATAAGTTTAATATAATTCAAACATAAATAATCCTACTTTACACAAAACTTATAAAGAGGAACATAGAATTTGTTCCCTAAATCCACATGCTCATCTCTATGGAGAACATTTTAGTAAACTTCACTTGACTATTATTCTGTATATTTCCATATGTTCCCAACCCTTACTTTTCAATTTTTAAAAAATATTTTATTTTTACATATTTGACATAAAGAAAGAGGGAGGGAAAGAGTAGGTGCACCAGGGCCTCCAGCCATGCAAAAAACTCCAGATGCATGCACCACCTTTTGCATTTGGTTTATGTGGATACTGGAGAATCAAAACTGGGCCTTGCCAGGTGTGGTGGTGCATGCCTTTAATCCCAGCACTTGGGAGGCATAGGTAGGAGGATTGCCATGAATTCGAGGCCATCCTGAGACTAGGTAGTGAATTCCAAGTTAGACTGGGATACAGTGAGTCCCTACCTTGAAAAAAAAAACAAGTGGGGATCTTTTGGCTTTGCTGGCAAGCACCTTAAATGTTCAGCCATCCTTCCAGCCCAGCACTTACTTTCTCAAGCAGCAATACTATCACTTTTTTCGGGTCACATTTATCTACCAAAGCCTTAATGGAGGAAGGCAGAAAAATAAGAAAGGATAAAGCAAATCTAGTTAACTGCACATGAATATGGTTCTATTTTATTAAACCAATTAATGTGATATAATAAAAATGTATAAATAAAACCTAATGACATTCCTGAATTTGTCCTTTAAATCATTATTTAACATTTCTTTAAATTCTAAAATATAATCTCCCTGAGAATTGTTTCCATATCTTGAGTGGTTAATTCTGAAATTTAGTATGATGGGTAAAGCATAACAGACACATAACATACACACTTTTATTTGTTAAATCTTGCTGGTCAATTGTTCCTTTCAACTACTTATAATATTTGTTACTCATTGAATATTAAATATACCATTTGATATTTAAGATATTTTGAAAATTATCAAATATGCAACAATTACTTTATATCTCTAGAAATTACAAATTAAATAGATTGAAATTGAGCTACAAGAACGCTTAAAGCCATAAACCAGAAAGTTGTTTTTTGTTGTTGTTGTTTTTGTTGTTTTTTTGGTTTTTCAAGGTAGGGTCTCACTCTGGTCCAGGCTGACCTGGAATTAACTCTGTAGTCTCAGGGTGGCCTTGAAGTCACGGAGATCCTCCTACCTCTGCCTTCCGAGTGCTGGGATTAAAGGCATGTGCCACCACACCCAGCCAGAAAGATGTTTTTTATTCCTGTTAAAATGTAAATACAACACGACTCAGTGGTAGAATAAAAATTATTTCAATGGGCTAGAGAGATGCTTAGTGGTTAAGGCATTTTCCTGCAAAACCAAAGGACCCAGGTTCAATTCCCCAGGACCCATGTAAGCCAGATACACAAGGTAGCACATGCATCTGTAGTACATTTACAGTAGCTAGAGGCCCTGGTATGCTCATTCTCCCCACCCCCATCTCTGCTTCTTTATTTCTCTCTCAAACAAATAAATAAAAATAAAAATATAAAAAATGATTTTATCATCCTTGATTGCCTGGTCTGTTATCATATTATGTATATTGCCTACATGCTTTGATTATTTTCCTGAGTACTGAATAAATAAAAGTACTTGAGAATACAACCCATATTTCTTTACAATACCACTTGATTATATTATCTGTGATTAAAGGATTCAGAAAACATAGATTCCCATACTGCTCATCTGTTAAATTTCATTGCACAAGAGACAAACACATTTTACAAAGGAAGTTAAAGTGTAACTCTTGCTGAAGAAAATACTAGATCATCCCTACTAAGTTCAGAAAAAAATTAAAGCATATAAATGTTATAATTCGCAATGTTTCTTAATCATGAAATATTATGAACAATTCTTAATATACAAGCTGAATTGTAAATGTAAGCACATGATAGCACACATATAAGATTAAAGGACTAGAAGATAAGTTTTTCACTGCCTTAGTCTTATCTGTTGTAGTAAAAGAAATCTGGCAGAAAAACCAGACCCAGATGATGCTCCAAAGCCCCTTTGCCCTGAGGCCATATCCTGCTTTATAGCTTCTACTGTGCAAGCCTTTACCAGGGAGCCAGCATGACCCTGAGTCTCCTCCCAATCTATACAGCTGCATCCTGCTTATAATATGTTATCGGGTTCATGCATTCATAGGCAAACACTCTTGAGCTTCTGTAATTTTCTACTTGTAGTCCCCAGTCTTCTAGTACAGAAACTTAATCCACCAATAATGTGAAGGACGCAAGGTGATGTCAAACTGCCTGCCATATGGTGTATAAAAACTCTGAGCCATCAGAACTCAGTGCTCAGGCTTTGGCAGAGATTCCCCTGGACCCTTGATGTTGTGATAATAAATGTTTCTCATGATTCTCTGCTCTGTTTATGCCAGTTCTGTGCATCTGTTTCTGGTAACACTGTAACCTCAAGTCTTCTTCATGCATAGCCAGTGCAAACACTTGTTTGTTTTCACCATATCTTTTAATACCACTCCTCCTTTCCAGTATGCTGAATGCCTTTAAATTTCAATATGTTGTTAGAACATAATCCAAGTCTATGGAATTCCTTAATATTTAGAAAGAAGGGTATAAGAAAGAGCTAGTGGCACATAATAAAGCTGAGGCTGTCTTCATCACAGAGACAGGATCACTGAGGGCTGAGCAGAGATCAGAAGCTTCTCCCGCTGGAACTGAGGGAGTCCTTGGGCAGGTGGCTGGGCAGCAGCAGGTAAGCACCATCCCAGTTGTCTCTGCTGATGTCCACAGGGGATAGAGGGGCCACTCAGATTGAGAGGAAGCCAGCTGTCCACAGCAGGTTCTAGACATGTCTGTCTACTAGAGGCCCTCCTGATGGCAGCAGGATAAAGGACACAGCTGAATCACCAGCATACTGGCCAAGAGGAGGGAAGCCAGAGAGTGAGAGATGGAAGTGTCCCATACTGGCCTCTTACCAGTTGGCTGAATATCACCTTTGGGCAAGATTACCAAGGAGCTTGGTTACCTAGGACACCTGGAAGTATTGGTGTACTCTGGTGAACACCAACAGGAGTGTGTTGGGCCTGAACAAGTCTAGATCCATTCAGACCTCCTTGAAGAGCAAGCATTGACAGTCTGAAAGTGCCCATGAGCCTATGGGATCCAACAGGGACGTGACCACAGCCCAAAAGTGAGACATGATTCTGTCCGGGTGCCCAGCCTGCTCTCCCTCCTCGTCCCAGAAAGGTTTTGAAGAGGCAACATGCCCCTTTAAAGGGCACAAGTGCTTTACAGAGGCTATGAGACAGTCTATGGAGAGTCCTCATGTTCCAAAGTCCATTATCACAGAGTGCTTGCAGTTCAGCTGTGTCGCCTGTTCCCAGCCATGGGGTTCCTTAACCTTTGAAAATGCACATTCCCTGGGCACCCAGAACCATGCACTCAGGTGAAAACATTTTATAGAAAATAATGTTTAGCTCTTTAACTGTTCCATGCTCCAGCAGGAGCCATGGAAATCATCACACTGAGATTAAAACTGTACTCCTGGCTATTTAAAATGGTTTTTGGGTATAAAACTCAGGTCTTTGTGCTTTTAAGGCAAGTGCCTTCCTCTTAAAAATATTATTTTAGCCAGAAGTGGTGGTGCACACATTTAATCCCAGCACTCAGGAGGCAGAGGTGTGAGGATCACCATGAGTTAAAGGTCACCCTGATATTACTTAGTGAATTCCAGGTCAGCCTGGGTTAGAGTGAGACCCTACCTCAAAAAATCAAAATAAAAGATTAAAAATATTATTTTATTTCTATATAATTTATAGGTGTGTTATATTTGTTTTTTCATAGTACAACAGTCTTTCATCACACAGGGTAGGCTAAATATCTATATATTTTTCATTTGTATATAATTCTCTTTTGTCTTTTATGTATTCTTCTTTATTTTTGAACTTTATTTTAATATTTTCCATTATTTTGAGTACAAGACTTTACTCTATAGCCCATGCTGGTCTATAGCTCACTGTGTAAACCAGGCTGGCCCCAAAGATAGTCTTTTGTCATTTCATCATATTGCTAACTCCCTGCTACTTTCTTCATCCAGATGGGCTTTCTCATGGGAGCTAGCCAGGCTTAATGCTTGTGATTTTCTTGCCTTGACCTCCCAAGTGCTGGATTGTAGTCATCTGTGGTAATTGGAATGTGAATGTATATTCCCCACAGCCTGAAGTATTTTTGATTAAGCTTGCATATTCTCTCCAGTAGAATGCTAGAGGGTATGTGACTGGGAACAGATCTTAAGTCCAGTCCTATGATGTGTTCAGAGCAGTTGGAGCTATGGCAGTTGGAGCTCTGGCTCTTTGTACTTGCTGTATGTTTGGTGGTTTTTTCCTGCTTAGGATGCAGAAGTGGGACAGCTTTTCCACCATTGATAGTGTCTCCCCTGGATCCAGTAAGCTCAAAATATACCCTTTCCTCTCATAATTTGCTCCTGTCAGGTGTTTATCCAAGCAATATGAAGGTAACTGCAACAGAAAAATTGGTACAAAGAAATAGGGTTGTTTCTGTGATGAATCTGACCATGTGGATTTTGGTCTTTTAGAACAAGTTTGGAGGAGAAATGTGGAATGATTTGGGTTTTTGGAGTGGAAAAGCCTTTTCACAGCACAGATTTATGGGTTATTCTGGTGGGAGGTTGAAAATATTTAAGGCAGAAAAAATTGTGTACCGTGAAGACTTGACTTAAGAACTTTCAAAAGGGAGAAAGAGAACTTTATTAGAACTGGGCTACTGGCACAAAAGATGGCTGAGTTTTTCTTCCCATACCCAGAGTTTGATTAAGGTTAAATTGAAAAGTAATGGACTGGTATACTTGGCAGAAAGTATAGAACAGAAAGATATGAAAGATATGCCAATTGTTACAAAAAATTCTAGCAAGTTTAAAGTTATTGGCACTGGCACAGAGAATGATTTTAGGTTACTGAAGCTGCAATTATTAAGCACATTAGTACCATCAAGGGTGAACCAACTGTTTTTCACTGAAACAATGGAAAGGATTCCTTAACGGTGAACTGTGGATGGCTCAAATGAGTAAGTATACAAATTCTTTTGAAAAGAAGTATCTTGAAGGAAGACTTGTGAAGGGTATGATCCTCACCAAGGTAAGATTTATTCCCCCCTGGATTAACAAATATGGTAGCCTACTTTGTATTATGTAGTATAACAGATGTAGGAAGGAAAGGGTCATTGGATGTGCAATGTAGTTTTGTTTTGGTTTGGTTTGGAAACAGCCCCTGAGTAAAATGAAGCAGGATTGAAATCCTGTGTAGAGGTTCTGTAATACAATTCTACGGAGCTATGAAGATGAACCACACTTGGTAGTATAGGCCCAACTATATTTTAGATATATATATAGCATGGCTTCCAGGTATAGGGGTAGAATTGGTTGCCGGTTATGGATGCTGTCCTTGAACAGAAGATATTTGAAGTTTACCTGCTATTTATTATTTGCATTGGTCCAGAATTTCTTCATTATGCTTTTTTACATTGGAAATGTTTACTCTGTGCAATTGTGTATTAGAAGTTTTGATCTTATAGTACTCATGGTTAAGAGAATGTCTTAAATCTCACATGAGACTTGGGACTTTTGAATGATATTACAATTGATACAGACTATGGGGACCTTCAATGTTGGTCTGAATGCCATTTGCATTAGGAGATGCTCATGAGCCTTTGAGTACCAGGGCTGGAATGTGGTAGTTTGAATGTGAAAGTATGCCCCCATAGCCTGAAAGGTTTTTTGTGTTGTTTTTGTTTTTCAAGGTAGGGTTTTGGTCTAGCCCAGAGTGGCATTAATCTCATGGCAATCCTCCTACTTCTGCCTCCCAAGTGCTGGGATTAAAGGTGTGCTTCACCATGTTTGGTTTCCTGAAGTACCTTTGATTAAGCTTGCAAGGTAAGTCTCTAGCAGCACACTGGTGTGTCACTAGAGCTAGATCTTAAGTCCAGTGCTATGGTGTGTTCAGAGCAGTTTGAGATATGGCCCTTGGAGCTCTGGATGTTAATTTTTTTCTGGATGTTTGCTGGTTTCTCCCTGCTGTGGATGCTGATGTGATCCAGCTTCTTATACCATTGATGATGTCTGCCCTGCATTCTATAAGCCTAAAACCAATCCTTTCCTCCAATAAATTAATCCTGGTCAGTTATCTGTTCAGGAAAATGAAGGTAATTGCATCACAATCATACATAGCTTTTAATACTTATATATATAATATTTAATATATCATCTTCCACTATTTTCTCTGTCCTCCTTTTTTCTTTAATCTAGTTGCTAGAATTACATCAAATATTCCCCATTTTTCTGTATTCATCTCTCCAGTTTTCTTCTATAAACTTTTTAAACAAATATTGTTTTTTGTTCATTAATTATTTGCTATTTCTTTTCTCCTTAGGTGAATATTCACTATCTCTTCAACTTTCTCAGTCATACTTGTTACCTCTTTCAATTTTTTTAGCCTATTATTTTATACAAGTTTTTATTAAGTAATATATTCTAAATTCACATATTTTCTTAGTTACTATTTCTCAAATATAACTACAGTTGTATTGATAATTAAAAAAAAACAATTATTGCTTTAATTCAATAGCTTGTCTATGTATTGATTAGAGTTGTAATTATGCCTAATTCTTTTCTTTCTGCATGGTGTTATGTATTAGGCCAATTGCTTTGAGCCCACTGATTGGGTGTTTAGCTAATGAAGTCTACATGTAGCCCAGTGGAGAGAAACTGCAACTTATCCATACCACCTGAACTTTGGTGAGTATACAGATGATTAAAATGTGTAACCAGTAATTTGACCACATATACACAAGTCCCAACATATAAAAACAAACATAAAGGAATGATCCTTCCAAAAGTTAATAATTCCACAGTAACTGATTTTAATAATATCAAAGTGTAAAAAATACAGACAAAGAATTCAATATAATCATTAAAAGGATGATCAATGGTTTAGATTAAAAACCCAAAGAAATTCACAAAGAATATAAATAGCTGACAAAAAGGCAAGGTGGCATATGAAAGAGAAATTCATCAAAAAATAGAAATTCTGAAAAAATAAAATTGAAATTTTGGACAAGAAAAATTGAATAGATCAAATAAAAACTCAAATATCTTAACAAACTGGGTCACATGGAAGATGAAGTATTCTAATTTGGAATTACAACTTTCAGATACTGGAAAAGGAAAAAAGAGCAAAAACAACATACACAACCTCTAGAACACCATCAAAACATGGAACTTACAAGATATAGGCATGTAAGGAAAGCAGTACAAACTCGGGCATAGAAAACAAATTTGATATAATAATGGCAAAAATATCAAATCTTAAGAGAGGTAATATCCAGGTAAAGGTTTCATTATACTTGAAATGCACAGAGAGCTTGAGAGATGGCTCTGCAGTCAAAGATGCTGGCTTGCTAAGCCTGCTGCCCTGTGTTTGATTCCACACTATCCATGTACAGCCAGATGCACAAAGTGGCACATATGTCTGGAGTTTATTTCAATGATAAGATGCCCCAATGTATGTAATACATACATACATACATACATACATACATACATACATACATACATACATCCCCAACATAAAGGGGTTCCCAAATGCTCCTTGTGTCTGAACACTTGGTCCCAGTTGGTGGCCCATTTGGTGAAATTATGAAATCTTAAGAAGAGCCTTGGTGGAGGACATGGGTCACTAGGTGGAGTACATTAAGCTTTTGGAGCCTGGCTGTACATCCTGTTCATCTTGCTCTCTTCCTGACTATGGGACAGTTTGGGCTCAAGTTTCTTCCTGCTACCATGCCTTCCTCAACAATGAATCTTTCCCTCAAAACTGTAAGCTAAAGTAAAGTCTTCCTTCTTAAATTGCTTTTGGTCAGATATTAGTTCACAGCAACAAGAAATTAACTGATACAGACCTAAAGGGATAGGGTCCAATAAGTATGTTATTATATATGGTCTTAACATTCTCTCTTTTGCAATGGACAGATGATCCAAACAGAACCCTTAAGGCGTTGGTGGTATAGTGGTTAGCATAGCTGCCTTCCAAACAGAACCATCAACAAAATAATGTCAGAATTAACGTGTATCCTAGACCAGTTGAATTCAACAGATGTCTACAACATTCCTCCAAAAATTACATTCCACCCTCAACAGAACAATAAAATTATTTATGATAGACCATATGACAGTCCTTAAGACAAGTCTCAAAAAACTTTAAAAACTTGAAGTCACATCATGCAATATTCTGGATCTGGACCACCCCACAAAGGACCACGTTAAAGGTTCCATTATTTAGAGTGACACTTGTTGGTGCATGGTGGTACTTTCAACCCCACTTCAATTGATGAATGGATAAAAAGTGCCATGAATGAGAATATGATGTATTACAGTAACTTTGAAAGCACCTTAATGCTTTCTGCACATATGAGTTAACATATGAGTTAGCAATTTCATTCCGTCTATACCCCCCAAAAAACTGAAAAGAGTTATTCAAATGAAACTGATACACATTTGTTCATAGCATCAAAATTCACAATAGCAAAGAAAGAAAGAAAATTTGAAATTACTGAAATGTCTATCAACTGATGACAAACAAATAAACAAAATGTTATGTTTCTGGAATGTGATCCAGTCATTCAAATAGTGAAGTAATGGTACATGATGCAATACAAATGTACCACAAAATCATTTATCTGTATTATGTAAATGCATAGAGACATCTGTATTATATAAATCCACTGGAAGTAAATTGGTGGCTATAAGAACTAGTAGGAAGAGAAAAATAGAAGATAGTTGCTTAATAGGTATAGAAGTTTTTGGGAGCAGGAGAGATGATGAACACATTTTAGAAATAAAGAGAGGGTGATTGGGCAACATTACGAACATAAGAACTACTAAATCATTCATTTAAAATGATTTTTACATCATATGAATTCTACCAAAATTGAAAAATGAAGAGATATTAAGAGATACAGATATGCATTAAAAGTAAGTATTAAAATATTATTTAAACATATAAAATGTTTATCTTCACTTATAAATAGTTCAAGATAAATTAAAACCACAATGTGGTACTTACTAGGCTATCTAAATGTCTGGGTGACACTGTGTAGAAGAATTATTTCTTGTGGAAATACAAAACAGCTGAACCTTTGTGGAAAGGAGTTTAGCAACATCTAATAAAACTATGTATGTATTAATCCTTGACCCCTCAATACCAATGCTATGAAAGGAACAAAGACTGGAGAGATGATTTAGCCTTTAAGGCACTTGCCTGTGAAGCTTAAGGACCCAGGTTTGATTCCCCAGAACCCAGGTAAGCCAGATGCACACCATGGCACATGCATCTAGAGTCGTTTGTAGTGGCTAGAGGCTCTCGTATAACTATTCATTCTATTTGTCTGTCTATCTATCTATCTATCTATCTATCTATCTATCTATCTATCTATCATCTATCTACCATCTATCTCTATCTCTCATAAAGAAATAAATTTTAAAAAGAACAGAGAAACAAATATGGAATAGAGAAAGTAAGAAGTTTAATGGGTTGGAATAGAATTTGTGTTATTGATGTTATATTCTCTCTATTTCTACCTCTAATTTCCTTCCATAATCTCTATATATACATATATATGTATGTATGTATATACATGCATATACTTTTGGTAATATAATGGGTAATTACCTATTAAATATGAATATAAAAATCTATTATATATGAAATTACCTATTATATATAATATATATGAAGTCATCTATTATATATTATGTATTCTGATATATTACAGAATATGTATGTACATATATATATATAGACACATATGTACACATGCACAAAGATTCATATTTAAAATTAACCACTGAGACTTCTGATCAAGATGGCTTCTGCCTAAGCATGCCTCAGCTCCCAGGGTAATATCAGGCAAATCTGTGTGGCACCAGTGGGAGCACATCTAAGCAGACATCCACTGGGTGGGCACAGAGGGCCAAACTTGGGAATCTACTGATTCTATGCTCACAGGTAGCCCACTAGTCCCTTGGGCCCCCAGTCACCTGCCCTAGCTGCCACTCCCTGGCCAGGTTCTCTGCTGCACGCTGCCCCGAGACCTCCCATTTCCCCAGCCTCCTGGAGGCCGCAGCCCACTAAATCTGTCATAGGGCTCCATGCATCCTCTATCTCTGCCCCACTGTGTCTCTCAGTGACAGATTGCCAGTGCTCTTTCCCTTTTTTGGCCCCCCTAACTGCATCCTTAAACAGGCATCTTTTCTTTTTCACTATGCTGCATCGATGAACATGGGCCACCTCTCTCTCAGACCCACCCATTGTGTCTGTGCTGCCTTCCTGTAACTTTGCCCCACCCACTGCAACACCTTCCTCTCTCATGGGCCACCCAATGCATCTGAGCACATGCCACTTCCCTCACTCTTGCCCCTCCTATTGCATCTGTGATCACATGCTTTCCTCTCTCTTGGCCCTGCTCACTGTATCTTTGAGCACCACACCTTCCTCTTTCTTCACCCTGCCTATTTCATGTTCTATCACACGCCCTCCTTCCTTGTTGCTGCCCACTGCTTCTATGACCATGGCTTTCTCTGCCACAAGCCCCGATGCTGGCTCTGCACACAGATCCAGGCACCTGCCCTCTCCCTCAGAGGCACCCTCCATTGCATCTGTCTGCACTTATCTGGGTTCAGTAGGAGAGCAGGAGTAAATGCTATAAAAGACACAGCTGAAACCAACCCAAAAGTGATCCCAGACCTCCAATCCCACCTTTGATAGTAAGTACCAGCCCAGAGCACCTGCTGCACTTATGTCCTTCACAACTAGCACATTCCAAAGCACAAAGCCACCATTAACCTACCCTAGTGAAACATGCAAAGGAACATTGACTGAAGATACTACAAGGGACAACTCTTGTTTTCTCCTTAATTAAGTAAGTTTCACATTTTGACGGACAGACCACATTGCTGAAAAACATGATGTAACATCAAATGGAGGGTGCTCCAGCAAGGTTAACCGGGTCTGACAATGGAAATCTCCAATGAATACATAGAGGAGATAACAGGAATAGAACCCCAAAATGAAGACACAAGCTATGTGATCCTGGCCAAGCACATTGCAGAACTCACAGAAAATCAACAAAAACCCAACAATCACATAAATGAAATCCACACAGCTGTTCTCACCCCACTTGAATAAACAGAAAATACTAAGAGAGACCTCAAAAGAGAATTAAGTGAATTGAAGGTGAGCTAAAAAACAAGAGCTCAATAACCAGCTGGTCAAGTTAAATGAAGACAATAGTAAATGCAAGAAAGAATTCCAAGAAGTATTAAGAAAATCAAAAGATGACTTCAATGTGGAACTTGACAAAGGGATGGGTACTATACAGAAAAAGGCAATAGATAATACAAACCAAATTGATCTACCTCTCTAGAAGCCCTCAGGAGCACAATTAATCACATGGAGGACAGAACCTCAAAGCTGGTGGACAAAACAAATGAATCAGTTCATGAGTCCAAATCTTCAATAAGTTCAAAAAAATTTGTGAACAGAAAATGAGGAAAGTGTGGATAACTTAAACAAATCTAACATTTGGATCATGGGTATAACAGAAGGAGAAGAGATCCAAAATCCAGACCAAAGGTATGGAGAACTTATTTAACAAAATTATTTAAGAAAATTTTCCTACCATCTTAAAAGAGAGTCCTGCCAAGGCACAAAGAGCTAACAGGACTCTAAACAGAACGGACCAAAGAAGAAACTCTCCAAGGTACATCATCATTAAAACTCTAAACAAAGAAAACAGAGAGAGAGAGAGTGCTAAAAGCAACAAGAAAGAAACAAAATATTACATACAAAGGCAAGTCCATCAGAATTACCTCAGATTTCTCAATGGAGATGCTGGAAGCCAGATGGGCCTGGAATGGAACACTTCAAAGTCTAAAAATTATGACTTCTAAGACAAACTACTGTACCTAGCAAAAGTAGCCCTCATAATGGATGAGGAAAGAAAAACTTTCCATGATAAAAACCATCTCTATGACTATATGAACACAAAGCCAAACCTTTAGAGAATATTCCAGGGAATACTCCACACAGAAGAGTCAAACAACAAATCTCAAGACCCTACAAGAACAAGATCACAATAACCAAAACTAGTGCAGGCTCTAAAAAAAATAAATAAATAAAAATAAACAAAAACAAAAAGAAAAACAGGAAAAGACCAAAACACATTAATACACCAACATGACAGGGTTAATCCAAACCTCACTGTTATAACCTCAAATATTAATGGTCTTAATTCACCAATTAAAAGATACAAGTTAACAGGGTGGATTAGAAAAATAGACCCATCAACTTACTGTCTTCAGGAAACCCACCTCACCACTAAGGACAGACACCTTCTCATGGTGAAAGAATAGAAAATGACTCCACACAAATAGGTATAAGAAACAAGCAGGTGTTGCTATATTAATATCTGATAAAAAGGACTTCAAACCACAACTAATCAAAAAAGACAAAGAAGGTGACGACTTTTTACTCATCAAGGGAATGGTCCAATAAGAGGATATCACAACCATAAATGTACATGCACCAAACACAGGTGCACTTCCGCTTATAAAACAAAACCTTGTGACAACAAAACAGAAATAAACACCAACACCATCATAGTTTGGGACTTTAATACTCCACTATCATCAAGAGACAGATCATCCAAGCAGAAACTCAGCAGTAAAGTAAGAGAACTCAGCAACACTATAGATTAACTAGACTTATCAGACATCTACAGAACATTGTACCAGAATTCTACAGAATAAACATTCTCTGCAGCCCATGAAACCTACTCCAAAATAGAGCATATATTTGGAAATAAAGTCTGTCTCCATAAATTCAGAAAAATTGTCATAATTTCCTGCATCATATCATATTACAATGCTGTAAACTAGAAATTAACAAGACCTGTGCCAGGAATTCCACCAGCTCAATCTCAAAACTACTAAAGGTGACGAATTCCTTCAGCAAAGTGGCAGGATACAAAATCAATACACAAAATCAATAACCTTTCTATATGCAAAGGACAAATATACAGAGAAAGAAATTAGCAAGGCTATCCCAGTTTTGATAGCAACAAGAAATTTAAATACCTTAGAATAACACTAATCAAGGATGTTAAATACCTATACAATGAAAACTGCAAAAGGATGTGAAAGAAACATATAATGAAAAAAATAAAAACACTCAAGAAAGAGATTGAAAATTTGAAAAGATGGAAAGTCCTCCCATGCTTCTAGATAGGTAGAATTAATATTGTGAAAATGGTAGTTCTACCAAAAGCAATATACCAACAAATAATACACCACCATTTCTCACAGAGATAGAAAAAATGTTCTCAAAATCCATATGGAATTGGCAACAAGTCTTGGATATCCAAATATGTCCTCAGCAAAAGAAACATCTATGGAGGTATCACCATACCTCATCTAAAGTTATATTACAAAGCCATAGGTTCAAAAATAGCATGGTACTGGCATAAAAATGAAATATAGACCAATGGAACCAAATTGAAGATCAGACTTTAGTTCAAGTAATTCTAGCTACTTGATCTTTGACAAAGATGCCAATGACATAGACTGGAGAAAATGCTGCATTTTCAACCAATGGTGCTAAACAAATTGGATAACCATAAGTAGAAAAATAAAATTAGATCCACACATCTCACCATACTCAAAAGTCAAGTCCAAATGGAATAAGACCTCAAAATAAGACCTGAAACTCTTCTCTTACTGGAAGAAAAGATAGGAAGCACTTTCCACCATAAAAGAGTGGAGAAAGACTTCCTGAACAAAACCCCAGTTGCCTAGGAAGTTGAACAATTACTCAAACAATGAGATCTCATGAAGCTGAAGTTTTTTCCCAGACAAACATACTATAATAGGTTACCCACAAAATGGAACATTTTCTTTTTTCTTTTTTGAGGTAGAGTCTCATTCTGGGCCAGCCTGACCTGGAATTCACTATGGAGTCTCAGGGTGGCTCGAATTCATGGTGATCCTCCTACCTTTGCCTCCCGAGTACTGGGATTAAAGGCTCCACCAAGCCCGTCTGGGACAAAATTTTTTGTGAGCTATGCCATTGGCAGAGGCCTAATATCTACAATCTACAGAAAACTCTAAAAACCAAGCAATAAAAACATCAAATAATCCATTCAAAAATGGGACAGAAAACTAAATAAGAAGTTCTCAGAGGAAGAAATACAAATGGTTAACCCACACTTAAGAAAATGCTCAACATCCCTAATCATGAGGGAAATGCAAACAAACAAAAAAAAAAGGAAATGCAACTTAAAACAACTATGAGATTCCACCTCACTCCAGTAAGGATGGCAATCATTAAAAAATCAAATGACAACAAATATTGGTGAAGATGTGGGGGGTAGGGAGCCCTTATTCCTTGTTAATTGGAATCTAAACCTGTGCAATCACTATGGAAATTAATATGGAGATTCCTGAAAAGGATGAACATAGAGCTACCAACAAACCCAGTTATTCCTTTACTGACCATCTATCCTAAATGTTCCATGTCTCACTACGGATATATTTGCTCAACTATGTTATAGCTGCTAAATTCATAATAGCTAAGAACTGGAATCAACCCAGATGCCCCCATCAGTGGATAAATGGATAATGAAGTTATGGTACATTTACGCAATGTAATTCTACTTAGCAGTAATAAGAAACAATACTTTGAAATTTGTAGAAAAATGGACAGACTTGGAACAGTGAACTCACATAATTGTAAAAAGACAAAAGCTGCATGGTCTCATTCATCTGAAGCTCCTAAGCTATACCATCTTGAGTTGCTGACATACCTTATGGACAACTAATGGCCCACACATTAGGCATGGAAGGTTTTGGGGGGAGGGGAAGAGGAGAGTGGGGAAAAACAAACACAAAACCAAATCCAAAAGAACTGGTACCATAGAAACCTTTATCCTTGGAGATAGACTAAAAGATATAAACCTCAACAGGAGTATGGTAGGAGCACCTGAAAAGAAGAATCCTGGAGAGGGATGGATGAAGCCTAACTTAAAAAAAAATTAGTTGTTGTCTCTGGCCTCTAACACCAAGTACCAGAAATTGTTTGCTATCCACAATGATCATTTAATCAGGCAGACCTTCAAGGTGTCCAAAACAAGACAAGGTTTCTGTCAAATCACTTGGTTATCCACCTGAAGTAAAAGATAAAACGCCATTGCTGAAGACACTATATGCTGTGGACACAGAGCATGAAGAGACATGCCTGTAATCCAGAAGAGAGCCAGTACCCAGACAATTAGCCTGTGTAATGCTTGAAGCACTACATCAGTTACTAGGAAAAAGTGGCCAGTGATCTCTGAGCAACCAGAGATTGAAGTTACTCAGAAGCAAACATCCTAACAGGATCACACACAAGTGCAATAGTGGCACACAGCCTTGGCTGACAACCAATAACTTTATGATTGGCTAAGAAGTCCACTCAGTGCAAAAGAACCCATACCTGGAATTGGGAAACAGGTCAGAATCCTATGGAGACAACGATTATGCTTTCCACTGTGTCAAGCTCTCACTAGTCTTTAGATAAAAGAGGGGTTACATATATCAAATTCTCCCTAAATTAACAATGTTTATCCCATTTAAACTATCCTGACTCACTCTCTGTTGGAGAATCTGTTCTTTTACAGAAGGTAGTAAGATTCAGAGATAAACTACCACTCACACTTCAGCCAAACCCCAGCTGAAACCACAGAGAAATTGGAGAGATGAGCAAGAGAGCTGCTTCCATGGTGAACCTAACAATCAGTGTCAGGGTGAAGAGACAGCTGCTGAGGATAACCACCACTTACCAAAGCAGAGATTCAGAGGCTCCTAAAAATTAATCACTGAAGTAGATTTAATACCCACCCAATCCAGGCGTGGTGGTGCACGCCTTTAATCCCAGCACTCGGGAGGCAGAGGTAGGAGGATCACCGAGAGTTCGAGGCCACCCTGAGTCTACATAGTGAATTCCAGGTTATCCTGAGCCAGAGTGAGACCCTACCTTGAAAAATGAAAAAATAAAAAGTAAATAAATAAAACCCACCCAATATAGCTCAGGGAATTTTGTGGAAGAGAGGGTGGAAGGAATACAAGAGCCATAAGTGAAACATCATGCCTAGAGGCATTCCCTCCCCACAAAAAAAAAAAAGCAGATTGCTTCTCACACAGTGCATAAACCACAACCCATGGGAATGTGAGTAATTGCATTGAAGAGCATCCCCAGGGGAATGGGGGCAGGGACAAGGAAAAGAGGTAATCAACACAATATGTACCCATATAAAATATGCTGTTAATAAAAAAATAAAAATAATAAAATTAACCACTGCTAATAAAGCACAATTCTGCCTCTGATGCACAAACACTTGACCACTATTACCAAAAATAAAATCACACATGTCTTTGGTCAAACCTATAGATCAAATGGACATTTGGATAAATACAGAAGTGAGACTGCATAGAAGCATTGTTTCCTGTGGGAATACAAAATAACTCATAGCTCAAATCTTATAGAGGGCAATTTAGCCACTTATAAAAAAGTATGATTGTGTTTGTCTTTGACTTCTCAATATCACTGTTAGGAATGAATCCAGGAAAAATACCACCAAAAATACATATGGAGTAATAATTGAAATATATTGGAAACAACATCCTCTTATTTCACATCCTCTTATTTATTTATTTATTTATTTTATTTATTATTATTTATTTTATTTATTATTATTCTCACATCCTCTATTTATAGGAACAGAGAAATTAAAAGTTACGATTCACATATGAAAGTAAACATATGATTTTTCTCTGTCTGGGTCTTGGATACTTCACAGTATAATATTTTCCAGGTTCATTCATTTTCCTAAAAATTTTATTTTTTTTTTTACAGCTGAATAAAATTCCATGTGTATATGTACCACATTTTCATTATCTAGTAATTTCTATTACCCAGTCCTCAGTTGATGGACATCATAGTTAATTCCATTTACTAGGTGTTATGAATAGAGCATAAATAAACATGATTGCATAAATATGTCATTAGTAGGTCATATGGGTATATGTGCTGTAGTGGTATAACTGGGTCACACAGTGTTTAAATTTTTATCTTTTAAAGAAACCCCAAATCATAGTAATGTGTGGTGTGGGCTAGCACTGGGTAGCCTAATAGAAAGGTGAGGATTCATGCCAGTTCCAAACCTGACCCAATCAGAATGTTGTAGTTAACTTTTAAATATAATATTCTATGTATACCATCCCATTAAAAACTATAATAAAATTAAGTTTTACTATTGTGGGAAATGTAAGACAAGACACTGGGAATGTTCAGAAAGCAGGTTTCAGGCTGCAGTCTGGTCCAGAGGACTCTAGTCTCAAAGTCTGGGCCCTGAAGGGAGGAAGGTCTTACACTTTATACCTTGCATTATGGGTTATAGCAAAGGGGAAACTTACATGTTGATTGGCTACAGCATGAGAAATGGGTTAGTTCATTGAAAAGAAAAAAGTGTAAAATGTTCTTCTCTGAGATAGACAAAAAGAGGAAACTGCTGTTAAGTAGGACAAGCCAAGGCCTGTCAGCAGAATTTTGCTGACAGAAGCTCAGAGAGAGAATATTAAACGTGGAATTGTTTCAAAATTCTTGCTTGGGGACGGAGAGATGGCTTAGCCATTAACTGCTTGCCCGTGAAGGCTAAGGACCCCAGTTTGAGGCTGATTCCCCAGGACCAAAATTAGCCAGATGCACAAGGGGATGCACTCATCTGGAGTTCCTTTGCAGTGGCTAGAGGCCCTGGCACGTCCATTCTCACCCCCCCCCCCTTCTTGCTCTCAAATAAATTCTTGTTTTTCTTAATTTTTCTAGTATGTCCTATATCATTATTTTTTCCACTTCATGCTTCATATGGATGAAAAATCAGTTCTACAAAAATTGTATGTGAATTATACAACTGATCCAAAGGAGAAATTAACTTCATTGTGACCAAGGATTATCACTATAAAAGTGGAGAGAAATAAATATGAAATGGAAGAAGGCAAGAAGCCTAATAGATTGGATTGATATTAAACATGTATGTGATAGCATACCTAACTATTTATCTATTGTCATGGGAAACATTTCCCATGGAGAGACATGAACATATATCTATTTACCTCAGTTAGAATTCAGATGACAGACCCAAGGATGATTGCACCAAAGCAAGTTTTGGTGAACAAAGTTTGTTGAGGTTACTTATGGATCAGGGGGAGGGTGGATTACAGGAGCAGGAATTACTCAAAGGCAGCTGCATCATGGAAAAGCCCACCCCAGCATAGGTGACAATTCATGGAAGTTGCGTCGCTGGAGCACATCACACCACTTGTAGATAGCTGGACTTGGACAGCCTCTTCCCAAGAAATTGCCTAAACTTTATGTAACTTTGGGAAGAATTGTTGCAACCTTCACCCAGACTTGTTGACTTCCTGAACCTGTGTCTCTCTCCTCCTTCCAAGAGGGAACATTTCAATTGAGAGAAAACTGCTACACAACATTAGTATGCTCCTCGATGGTTATTTACTACTGATTTAACTTTGGGGAATGGTATATGACTTTTTGAGGTTTCAGCTTTCCCAAATTTGTTGACTCCCTCCCTCCCTTCAGCAGGAAATATTTCAAGTCAGAGGAATTGGCTATACAATTCTTCCTTCCTTCCCTCCTTCCTCTCTCTCTCTCTTTCTCTCTCTCTCTCTTTCTCTCTCTCTTTCTTTCTTTCTTTCTTTCTTTCTTTCTTTCTTTCTTTCTTTCTTTCTCATCTATTATCTCCTAGACTTTGTTATTTCATATATATATACATATACATGATATATATATATGAAATATATATAATGTAATATGTCTATATTATATATTCTGATATGTAACATAAGAAATATATATCTATATATGCATCTACATTCATATAGATTCTTAGGGAAAATTAACATCCACTGATATAAGTCCATTCTGCCTCCTAATGCATGAGCATATGACCACCATAATCTTACTAAAAATGGATTCAAGCACATGTCTGATAGAGCTGTAACTTGGATAAAATACAAAAGTTATTGGAAATACTAAAGTTCACCAAGTCTGTAATTTGAAAATTTAAAATAGGAATTAAATAATCAAAAAACCCAAAAGTTCAAAAAATAAACTATAAAAGAAAAAAAATCACAGGGAAATTTGTATATTAAGATGTCCTAAAAACATGTCAAATAAAAAAATCCTAACTTACAATGTTTTGCAATACATACTTGGGAATAAAGCTGCAAAATGCAATTACGTTTTTATTAATAGTAATCCAATCATAACTTTAAGGTGACAATAGTAGAGAAGAGTATCATGGGATTTTGAAATGGCTATCAAATTTTACATTTTGACTTGGGCAATGGTGACAAAAGTGCTTAATTTATGACAAATAATTTATATAATCTCTTTTCTGAATTGTATTTTCATAGCCATAACAGAAACCAAATGAAATAGAATTCCAAGCTTAGTGAAGAAGTAGAAGCACAAAGCCTCCAACCTGTGAGGCATCTTGTCTGGAAACCCACATTTAACAGCCACTGCCAGAGGCAGATCCCGCCAGGTCCCTCACTGTTGACAGTGGGACACCGTAAACAAGAGAAGGTTTATTCCTCTGACTACAGCATAAGCAACTTCGTCTTCAGGGAGTCAGAAGAGCACAGAAAGTTTCTGTCTCTTGCATAATACTCTCCTGTGTATAGAGTTGTACAAACTGTTGTCACAGTACAGATGATTAATTAAAACCACTAATTGTACTTGGGAACTTCAGAGGCCAGGTATTGCTTGTGAGAAATCAGTCTCTTATGGTAACTGTCTTCTGGAATCAGGTTGGTTTTCCTAGTGTGATTAATAGGAAAAATTTTTAATGGGTCACTTGGGGGTAGATATCTATTTCTGTTAATTGCATTTTTTTCTTCTACTAAGAATTTTTTTGTCCATGAGACAAAATAATAAGAAAATTATAACTGAATAAAATAACATAAGAAAAAAACTAAATGAACAATTTTATGCTTTTAAATTTTAGTCTTACACTATGAGTCCAGTATTAAGGATATAAACTATAACTCACATTAGAAACTTAAATTGAAGCTGACAAAAAAATCATTGCTTTGCCAGTACTTACTAACTTCTTCAAGGTAAATGAGACAAAAACATTGGACACCAAAAACTTTTCAGAAGACAGAAATATTCGTCACTTGTTCATAAAAATTAATTACACAGTAATATAGAGTTGTAAATACCAATGATTACATCAATGCAGAAATTATGTGTTAGTTTTATGCTAAGTAGACACATACAAAAGTTAAATGCCCATAAAACAGCTTTAAAGGAAAATCTTTTATTTATTTGTTTACTTATGGTTATTCAAAGTAAGGCTGACCTGGAATTCACTATGTACTCTCAGGGTAGCCTCAAACTCCTGGTGATCTTCCTACCTCTGCCTCCGAGTGCTGGGATTTAAGGTATGTGACACTATGCTCAGCTAAAAGGGAAATCTTTTATCTTGAAATACATAAAAATAATCCCAGAGAGAACGATAAATTAAAAAAAAAGTGTTGAGTAAGTATAAATTAACAGGGATTTATATCGAATATTCAGACATAACCATACAGTGGGAAATATCTACATGATCATTTCAATACATGGTTAAAAATAAATGAAAATATTGTGGATAATATTAATTGTACCAAATAATATATTTTCCATTTAATCTTTTCCCTAACTCTAAAATTGGAGAAGCTTACATTTGAAGCAGGAAATATTATCTACAAGTTGTGTACTTAAGCAGTTTTCCTCATTTCCTCCCTGTGTGTTTATGTATGCACATACACACACACACATATTAATAAACACACACAGAGACCTAGCCAAAAAAGACACACAAAGAGAACAGAAAGATCAATAGTGAAAAGGAGACTGACAGAGTTTATTTCTATAGGATACTTACACAATTATACAATCAATGCACTTTTAACAATCTATAATTAAAAACATGGAGATCCTGAACTTAGACATATCTTTGTGTTATATTTCTGTACTCCCAAATCAGTGCTTCCAAAATACAGTTTAATTCAACAAATACTTATTAGGTCCTTATACGTCCCAGAAACTACTTGGTGGTAAAGATACAAGGATGAATAAAGAACCTCTGTTGTCAAGACATTCGCTATGTAGGGGGAAGAGTAAACATGTAAAGAGAGCAATGTTAAAAAGTCTAGTGTGTGAACTAGAAAAATAGATAATAATAACACAAGATCACAGAAGGGGTTTGAGTTTTCCAGAGGCAATAGTGGGGGCAAGTTTGAAAGTAAACAAAAGTTGGGCTGGAGAGATGGCTTAGCAATTAAGGCACTTGCCTGAAAAGCCAAAGGATCCAGGTTCAATTCCCCAGGACCCACATAATGTACAAGGGACACATGAATCTGGAGTTCATTTGTAGCAGCTGGAGGCCCTGGCATGCCCATTCTCTCTCTATCTGCCTCTTTCTCTCTTTGTATCTCTCTCAAATAAATAAATAATTTAAGAAATTAAAAAGAAAGTAAGCAAAGGTTAATCAAATAGTCAAATGTGTGAGTTTTCTGAACATAATCAAACCCCATGAGCAATGCAATGGGCAAGAAGCAAAGAGGTCAAGGAACCTTTGCAGGTTTGCCTTGCTGCCCAGCCATTACAGAACACCATCTGTAGCACAAACTGATAAAGAGAGTCAAAGTCATGGAAAATTCTTAAAACAAACTTTGATATATAAAGTAAAAGGAAACCCTAACTACTTTAATAAAGATGGCATTTTATCTTTTCAGTTGACATATCATATTGGAACACGGTTAGCAGTACAGTGTGATACTTTAATACATTCATATGTGTAACGGCCTCATTAGAAGAATTAGCATTTCCGTCTCTTAAGTATATATCTTTGACACATGTTAGGGAACGATGGCCTCTTTGATGATAATTACTTTCAAGCATACAATAATAAACTGTTATCAATTATTTTCCCCTGATTCCTCCTAATTAACTGTATCTTGATAAGGGAACTCTTCATCCCTCAGCTTCCCACCCTCCCATCCTCAAGTGCCTATTCTATTCTACCTCTGTGATAACATTTTTGACATTCACAAATGGGCAAGAACATGTAGTATTTTATGTGTGCCTGGCTTATTTTAGGTAATATGAGGTCCTCTAGTTCCAACCAAGTTGCTGAAAATTATTACTGCTGAATAATATTGCATTATGTAGGGTTAGTTATAATGTGGAATGTTATTTTATACATATGTTATCATGTTGAAATCCATTTTCTTGTAGTCCAGTTTTCTGAGTTATCATTACATATAGTATTTAATGTTTTCCAAAACCCTACTTTCCCTTCTTAAGAAAATAATAGAGGGATTTTTCTGTTTTCCATTTATTCAGGCTTGTTGCATTGTTCTTTTCTGCATGTGTATGTGTAGAGTATGTGTGTGGTGTAGTCTATGGTGTGAAACATGTGAAATATTCATGTGCATGTACAGATGCATGTGCCCCATGCACGATGCTTGCAAAGGCCAGAGGAGAATGATGCTATCTTCTCTGTGTCCATTTGTATATTTTCTTGAATCTCTCCCTCATCCTAGAGCTGTTACTGGTCAATGGAATCCAGTGACTCTTCTGTCTCCAGCCTCATGGACTGGAGTTACAGGTGTGGTTGGCCACACCTTGGTTTTACATGGGTTCTAGGGAGTCAAGGGGCTTCATGCTTAAGCAGCAAAATGGTTCTCAACTGCTAACCCATCACCTAAGCCCCTTGTTTGGTTTTCTAATACCAAATCATACATTCATAGTTTATTTTACTTAGTAGTAATGAAATTTTTGGGGATAATGTTGGATTATATTTAGAAATATTTTTATTGAGAATTATATAATGTGTCATTCTGGGATTTTTGGTTTTATTTTTCTTTTGGTTTTTCAAGGTAGGGTCACTCTAGGCCAGGCTGACCTGGAATTCACTATGTAGTCTCAGGGTGGCCTCAAACTTATAGCAATCCATCTACCTCTGCATCCTGAGTTCTGCACTCTGATATTTTAAATATCTTTCTACCCTTTTATTATGTTGGGCAGCCTTGTAAGATAAATTGGAAAGTTTTTACTTCCAAATCTTCTAAAACAAGTTCTGCAAAACTTGTATTATTTCTTAATTAAGTTTCAGTAGAATCCATTAGTACATATATGTGGTTCTGGAGTTCTCTATGTGGAAAAATGCTTGAAAATTTTTAATTTTTTAATACAATTTCTGTGCCAGGCATGAAAGAAAGTGTTTATATTTTCTAGCTCTTTTTCTACTGCTATCAGCAAACTAGGGGCTATTGAAAAGAACTTGGCTACTTCTTGAAACATTAAATTTATTTCTATAAAATTTTTCATTTTTTTATGTTTCTTAATTGACAACTAAACTCTGTATATTTATTATTTATGATTTGGTGTTTTGAAGTATATGTACTTATTAAAATGGCTAAACAGAACTAATTAACATGCACATTATGTAATAATGTATTTACTTTATTGGGATGAGAGCACTTGAAGTTAACTTTTAAAAGAGTTTTAATGAATGTGATAGTATTTGTTAATTTTAGTAACCAAACTATATATTTCTTGAACTCACTTAAGTTGACACCTTCTCTTGGCTATTGTGAGAATGATATAATAAGCATGGCAAAGAAGATGTCCTTTTAGCATACTGATTTAATAAATTTTGGCTATACACCCAGAATTGGGATTGCTGCTTTATATCACAGATATAATTTTTAAATTTATTAGTTTACTTTTTCTATGTGGTCCTACCCTTATATCATCTCTGCCCAGTCCCAATTCCACTGAGGGTACTCCTCGGTGGAATTATTGGTGTTCACTGTGGGGTCCTGAAGGCCTCAGTCAGTCTCTACTGGGGGACTAGCCTCTTGCTAATCCTACTCACACTGTGGCTCTTATAATCTTTCGACCCTTTCTTCTGAAATATTGTCTGAGCCTTGGCAGGCATGTTCGAAGTCTGATTTAGTGTTGAGTTCCCTTATAGTCTGTGGATTTCTGCTTTGATGAGTTTTAAGTGACCATTGTCTGTTGCCATCTCCCAGCATCTGGTTGTCAGGCTAGCAGTAAGAGCAGGACTCCTGTTTCTATTCCCTCTGCAGTGTGTTCTGAGGCCACATTATAGCTCTATTTATAATTTTTATTTACTTGACCTTTTTACATGTATATAATGCATTTTGTTCATATTTACCTCCCATTGATTTTTCTTCTTTTCCAGCTATAAATTTGTTCCTCCTGACTAATCCAACTTCAACTTCTTGGATGTGTGTGTGTGTGTGTGTGTGTGTGTGTGTGTGTGTGTGTGTGTGTGTCCCATTGTTGTAGTTACCTGCTCATTGCTGGAACAAAGCACCTGATCAAAATCAGCTGATGGGAGGAAGTTTTTATTTTGGCTTACAGTCTTGAGAGGAAGCTTCATGATGGCAGAGGGTAGCATGGCAGGAGCTGAGGCTGGATATCACTTCTGAGGTTTTTAAAAACAAACAGCAGCAGGAGAGTGAACTGAGTTCTGACAAACAGGAGCTGGCTATAATACCCCAAAGCATGCCCTCAACAACACACTTCATCCAGCAAATTACCAGCAAGCATTCAGAACACATGAATTTATGGGGACCATCTGATTCAAACTACCACACCCACTGAGTTTAATTAGGATTGGCTGCATGAGTATAGTGGGTGTTTTCTAGGGCACAGGCAACTCACTAGTGGCTATACTACTGAAGAAAATCTCTCCCTTTCCCCCACCAACTATTAACTGCCAATGACTCCTCAGAGAGGGGTGGGGCTCATGAGCTCCATGATGCAATGCTGTTCTGAGTAGGCTCCATACTGTTTCCACAAAGTTGATACAGATTTACATTCCAATCAACAAAATAGAATTTTTTTCTAGAAACACTTTCCAGTGTTCATAATTTTCTTCTTTTTATTATATACACTCTAACAGATGTAGGTGGTATCTCATTTTTGTAATTCCCTAGTGATTATCAATTTTCAGAAGTTTTATATGTATCTATTGGCCCTTTATGTTTCTCCTTTTTATAGAGAAATCTCTGTTTAGATCCTTTGCCCCTATTTTTCACTGAAATAATTTTTCTTACTATTTCTTCTTACAGTTCTAAAATTTGAGATAGTGAATAGTTTTATCTATCTTTTAGCATGTGTGCACTATCAAATTATCTTCTTTCATTCTGTAGGTGGATGTCTGTTCATTTTATTAGTTGTTTCATTACTGTTAAGCTTCTATTGCTTATGCTTTTTGATTCCAATCCAGAATGTAACTGCCAAGCCAATGTTATAGAACTTCCCTCTGTTTTCTTCTAGTAGATTTACAACTTCATGCTTAACATCTATGTCTTTAGACCATTTTCTGTTTATTTATAGAGAAAGTGATATACAGGTACAATTTCCTTCATTTCCATCCACTTATCCCTACAGAGCTTATTGAAGACCATTTTATTTTTACCTCATCTGTATTCTTGACACCTTTATCAAAAAAAAGCAATTGACTATAAACGTATGGGCTTATTTCTATTTTAACCAATTGACATATCTGTTTCTGTGCCAGGATGGAGCTGTTTGGATGACTATAGTTTGGTAGTCTTTATTGAAGTCAGGTAGAGTGATGTTCCCAAATATGTACACCTTCCAAGAACCTTTGAGTAGTCAGAATACAACTAATTCCATATGGATTTTAGGATTATACTTTCTAGTCTTACACATTATTTTTTACTTTTTAAAAATTTATTTATTTATTTGAGAGAGAGAGAGAGAAAGGCCGAGAGAAAGAGAGAGAGAGAATGGGCATGCCGGGACCTCTAGCCACTGCAAATGAACTCCAGACACATGTGCCTCCTTGTGCATCTGGCTTACATGGGTCCTGAGGAATTGAACTGAGATCCTTTTGGCTTTGCAGGCAAATTCCTTAACCACTAAACCATCTTCCAGCCCTAGTCTTAGAAATTTTGATAAGAACTCAATTGAATTTGCAGAACCCTTGAGAAGTATGGATAATTTACTAATGTTAATTCTTGTAATCCACGAATATGCTATATCTTTCCACTTACTAACCATTTTGAACTATTTTATTTATATTCTTAATATATTATTTTATATTTAAATATGTTATATATGAAATTTTATTTTATACATTTTATTAATTAAGTGTTGTTGCAAATGCTTCTTTATTTATTTTAGGATTCTTTGTGTGGTTGTTTACAATGTAAAATTCTACCCCATAGGATCACTTGTCTGCACACTTAATCCTCTGCTAGTGGCGATGTTCAGGAAGGTTGTGGAAGTTTTAAGCGGAATAGTCTTGCTGGAGGAGGTGTGTCACTGGGGTCAGGCCTTGAGGATTTATAGCCCATACCCAGAGTTCACTCTCTCTGTTTCCTACGTGCTGATGTGACTATATGATTCTGGCTTCCCATATAGTCTGCTATGAGTTCCTTTCCATGATTAAATCTATCCTCTTGAATTAAACACTTTTCCTTCCATAAGCTGATTTTGTCCTAGGAACATGAAAGTAACTGATACACTCTGCATAAAAATGCTACTGTTTTTCTTTTCTTAACCACTGAGTAAATCCACAGAATGAATATTTTGAGCAGATGATTATACCTATATAATATTATGCTGTCTACCAAAAGGGAAAATTTTAACTTATTTCTTTTCCATTTTAATTGTATTTTATTTTTTCTCTTCAGTACTATGCCTAGGTGTTGGGAGCTGTAGCTGTTCCCTGACCTCTTATCTTGAGGCTTTAGACACAGAGGCATTATTGTACAGCCTTGGTGAAGTTTAATTTAGGCACAGAGGCATTGTCAAGAAAGTTTTTTGTTTTTTTGTTTTTCTGTATATAAGCTTGTGTCTGCCTGAATAAACTTGAGCCTTGATCAGACCTCGTCTTGGCTCCATTCCTTGTGTTCTTGTCTCGGATTCATTCCCACTCCCTCCTTTGGGGTCTGTTTCGACTCTCATGCTGCAGGTTGGTACAGTGTGGTGCCCGGAACAGGGACCTGAATACGAGGGGCCTCAGTGAGGAATGCCAACATCAACCCAGGATCCACAGAAGAAAGTGAAACTAAAAAGAGGACTGTAGTTGCCCACTCAGTCTTCTTGAATAGGGTAAGTTGGCGCAATTATGGAACAAGCAAATAGTAAAAAGGAGCTAATTGCTGTAGTAAAAGATATTTTAAAAGCACAAGGAATTGGGATTGCTTCAATTCTTTAAGCAAATTTTTGATTTTGTTAATAAAATGAGCCCTTGGTTTATAGAGCAAGGCAGGGAAAATTCTAACAGCAGATGATTGGAAATCTCTAGGCAAAGCTTGTTTATCAGGAGGATTTGTTCTTTCTCTTTGTGTGTGTGTGTGTGTGTGTGTGTGTGTGTGCGTGCACGCATATGTGTGTGTTCATTGTTCTTGCTAGTTATGTCATGTTTATGAGTGCTTGTAACTCAAGAGATGAGATGGATGCAGATAATACCCCTTTCTCTTCTAGAGAACCATTTCAAGGAAATCAAAGACCTAAGCATAGAAATTAAAAAGGAAAAGTTAAATGTCTTTTGCAGGAGTGAATTCACCAGATACTTGTTCTAGGTCAACTTCATCTTACATAGAGAATTATTAAAAACAACACAACTCCCTCTGAAGAGGCAACTTGTAATTTGTCAGATATTTTTTAAAATATTGTTATGTCCTGTTACTTAAAAGGAGGAGGCAACTGACCTGACTTCTAAGTCAGCCTGCCTCAAGATAACCACACAGTTGGCCTTAATTACTCCTAATAAAATCATTTACAAGTGTGTTATTGGCATTAATGACATAAACTTATATTAAGACTACTTTCTTTTTAGTAATAAGATTAATCAATTTGGTGTAATTTTTTAATAGCCTTATAAGAAAGATGGTTAATGATGGAGTGAGATGAATTGAATGAAGGAACTGGGAAGGAGTTTTCAATGTTGGGACATAGAGTGCTTGTTAAAAATGCCTTTTGAGTGGTACTTACATCAGAATGTTAAAGTATGTAAATAAAGGTGTGAAGATGTAAAAAAAAAAAAAAAAAAGATATTTTCAGGGTAAACCTAAACACCATGCCTAAAGTTAGAGGTTTTTAAACTTTTTACAAACTCTTAAAAAAAAAAACTAATATTCAGGCTAAAATATGTTGGGATAGCTTGCTTTAAGCTTTATCAAATTTAAGTCATGGGTAAAACATAAAATTGTTTTATGTTAATAAAAATTTCTATGGTACATGAAATCAATAACTATCAAGTTTAAGCCAAAATCATTGGTTGTCAAATAATGTTTTTTCTTTCAAAAAGATTTATCAAGGGTTATATTAATATTTAGCTAGCTGTTTTGGCTCAGAAAAGACCAGATTCTACTCTATTTGTATGTAAAGTAACTATCTCAATGTTGGCATCTTAAGTCCAGTGCTTATAACAAAATTAAACCTTAAGGCACATTCCCTAATTTAGGCTACAGCCTCATGCTCAAACAATGGTCCTCATCTGAGAAAAATATATATATATATTCAAGCTCCATGGTTCTGTTTCCAATGTTCTCTGGGTAATTTGTACCCACACAAGTATCTGAACTAATCAAAGATGTTTTCACACAGGTGCTAAGAGCTTATACTGTCTTACTTGTCCTTTTCTGATAATTTCTATGTTAAATTAGTTAAGTTTGTAAATCAACTAGTACTGTTTTAAAGACTGGTAACAGGTTCTGCCTATATTTATAAATGTTAGAGATTTAAAATGTGAGATGTGCCTACTTTCTATACCTCAGATATATGGCTTATGCTGCCACAGTACAACAAAAATTTTAAAGATAGGGCAAAATGATTTTAGAAGCCCTTGTGCCATTCTTTAAATAAGTCTATTTCAGTAATTAAATGTGCAATATATGTACATACATCCAGGCTGGTGTAACTTCCTTTCTAAGTGTGTTAATCACCTATGTAGAAGCCAAAGCCAATTGGAATTATTGGAGTAAAAAGTGTCAATATTTTGGCCTGTGCTCCCATGTCATGAGGTCACTGGAGATGATGGGACACTTCTACACTGGCCCTCTGGTAAGTCACCTGTATTCCTGAGCAGGGAGGATATGGAGACCCAAACAAAATTGGTATACAATGTGAAACAGAAGAGTCATAATTGAGGAGCATCAGTCCTCCTGACTTCCCAAAGAAGGGAAAACTACTTGGCCAGCATGGCCCTGACTCATCCTCACAGGCAAAAGACACCAGTAAGCTATGGGGCTACTCCTGTGTCCCTAAAGTCTCTTTGGAAAGCCATGAATGACCTCAAAAATTAATCCTTAATTAACTTTTGGCTATCTGCATGGACTTAAACAATCAGAAAGAAATGTATAACCAAAGATAAAAAATACCTTAAATATATGAATGGCCTATTACATAACACAACAGGAGCTTTCCAAAAAGGGAAACAAACAAACATTAAGATATCTTTCCCATAGTTCTAATTCTGTAATAAAGAAAAACAACTATAGATATTCAAAGGGTTATTTTCAAATCTAAAATATGTAAATAAGATCTGAGACCAAAAATATATATTTGTACAGCCTTCAATGACACCCAATAGCTCTTTATTATCAAGATTACATGTTGTGTATATGTTTCTGATAACTCTGATAACATTTCATCTGTCTTACAAGCCATGTTGAATACTACTGTGCCATTTTTTTGTTACTTTATTTATTTATTATTAAAGCATTTAAAGTGTCTTCTCATGACAGGGAGAAATAAAAGGGGATTATATCTACTCTTCCTACAACAAGGAGGACTATGCCAAGCCCTGGGAGAGCAATGTTGTTTTTTTGTTTTGTTTTGTTTTGTTTTTCAAGGCAGGGTGTCACTGTAGCCCAGGCTGACCTGGAATCCACTATGGAGTCTCAGGGTGGCCTTGAACTCACAGCAATCCTCCTACCTCTGCCTCCCAAGTGCTGGGATTAAAGGCATGTGCCACCACACCCGGCAGCAATGTTGTTATTATAGCAACAATTTGGGTATCATTAGAGATAGCTTAGCCATGGTCCGCAAGAAACTAGAGGAAAGGGCTAAAGCTAGACAGCAGAATCAAAATTGATATGAATCCATGTTTGATTGGTCCCCATGGCTAACGAACTTTCTTTCAGCCCTAGCTGGACCTGTGATTCTATCTATTATTGTTGTTACTAACACTTGGAACCTGCATAATCAATGGACAAATCTCTTTTGTCAGGGAATGAATTAATGCAGTACAACTCATGGTGTTAAGTACCCAGTACCATCCTTTGCAACCTCTCCTCTAATAAGGATCCAAGATTGGGTCCTCCTAAATTACAAGTAGAGGGGGGAATGAAGGACTCAGGAAGCCATAAGAAGCCTCAGGATCATCAATAGGCCTAAGTTTCTGCTTCCCAGCAAGGTCAATTTCCTGATAAGGGGGAATAGACTGCACCATGCGTTCCTATGGTCATGGATAAAGCTTGCTTAAAATAAGTTTGTTTAAAGTTCCTCAGATACACATAGTCAATTACAGAGCTTGATTGTAATGCCATGCAGATCACCAATGGATCTGCATCACCTCTAGAACTTACAATGCTAGGTATGAAAATTGGGCAAAGGTCAAAATGCACTTGGAAGGAATTTGGCACCATGATAACATTTCATTAGATTTGGTTAGTTTACATTCAGAGATTCTAGCTATACAGAACAGTCATCTTGATTTTGATGCCACTAAGGCTGCTAATGATTTACTTGCTGCAATTAAGTCTGTGTTGCCTGGTTGGAACTCTCTAAGTTCCTGGATAGGCAGCTTTCCAGCTGTGAGTCTTTGTCTTGTGCTTCTCCTATACCTATTGCCTATTTTCTTCAAGTGTCTAATGAAGTCTATTGTAAATGTTCATGCAGAGATCCAAGATATGCACTATAGAGCACATCCTTGGCTCCCTCAGACTTTATTCTAATCCTCCCTGAATTTTGTTTAGCTGGTAGCCAAAGATGGGTAAGATTGGGGGAGGAGGCATCCAACCTCAGACAGGGCACATACTGAAGGATAATACATTTGTCCTATGAATGGTAAGGATGTTCTTCTGTCTCTGACAACCTAAGACAGGCACAGTCACTTCTTTTAATAAATAAAGAAGGGGGAGATGTCAGGAGCTGTAGCTGTTCCTTGACCTCTTTTCTTGAGACTTTAGACACAGAGGCATTATTGTAAGGCCTTGGTGAAGATGACTTTAGGCACAGAGGCATTGTCAAGAAAGGTGGTTTTTTTGTTTTTTTTTTTCCCTGTATATAAGCTTGTGTCAGCCTGAATAAAGTTGAGCCTTGATCAGAACTGGTCTTGGCTCCATTCCTTGTGTTCTTGTCTCAGATACATTCCCACTACTTCCTTCGGGGTCTGTTCGACTCTTGTGCTGCAGGTTGGCACACAGAGCATACAGGGAGATGAAACAGTCCACTTGAATGGTCAATTGGTCATTGAAGAATCAAAAAGAAAATCAATAAATTCATAGAAACTAATGATGATGATTGCCATACAACATACCAAAACCTTTGGGACACAATAAAGGCAGTCCTAAGATAGAAATTTATAGCCCCAAGTGCCTATATTAAGAAATCAGAGAGTTCACAAGTAAATAATTTAATGATTCACCTTAAGGCCTTGGAAAAAGAAGAACAAGGCAAACCAAAAACCAGTAGATGAGAAGAAATAATAAAGATTAGGGCAGAAATTAATGAAATAAAAATGAAAAAAATAAATCCAAAAACTCAATTAAACAAAGAGTTGGTTCTTTGAAAGGATAAACAAGATGGATAAACCCTTCACAAAGTTGAGGAGAAGAGAGAAGAAACAAAATTGAATAAAATTAGAGATAAAAAAGGCACCATTACAACAGATACCAAAAAATTCAGAAAATTATAAGGACATACTTTAAGAATATATATATGCCTCTAAGAAAATTAATTTGAGGGCAATATTGATACACTGTCCCACTAGATTTCAAACTCTTATTATTTCTATTATTACTATTTTAATAATATCCAACTTAAACATAAAATATATTAAAAGTATAAAGAATAATATATTTATTTACAAATCATGTAATTTTCATGAAAAAGAGAATATACTAAGAGGCATGATTTGGTTACTTAAATATAAAAGATATAATATATATAATTCAATTTGCCTAACAATACCAAGAAGAAATTTTGTTGCTGGCAAATAATCTCCCAGGCAAAAAACATTCATCCAAATATGCACAGATATTTATACATTAACAATAAAGTTGTACATATTTTGAATTGCCATGTAATATTTAATACATGTATACTTTGTATATTGTTTATGTCAGAGTCAATGTACCTATTTATTCAAATATTTATCATTTTCTAAGATAGATATTCAAAAACCTCTCTTCTCTCCTTTTAAAATGTCAAGTACATGTTGTTCTTAGAGTTACCTAACTCTGCCTTATGACATCAGAACATCTTGCTTCCACCTAACTGTAACTTACTACTTATTGGTCAACTTTTCCCCATCCCTCTTTCCCCACTGCTCTCTAGATCCTCTTGTTACCAGTGGTCTCTGGGCATTTCTAAGTTTTGGTGTCTTACTGAAAGAATTGAAGGTGCACACAAGTGGTGATGCAGGAGTAGTTGTACATCTTATTAAAGTAAAGCAATAGTAACACACAGCCCAACAGAGAGAGACTCAGGAGAGAGTAGTCAAGAGGCCATGGAGTTGTCTGGGGCTTCTATTTACAGGATTTTTAGGGGGGGTATGGGTGGATTGCTAGGGCTATAGTTTGGGTGATCCTATAGTTTGATTGACAGGTTTGGATTTGTTTTTAATTATACATATACTCAGTTACAAACTGTCATATGATGGTAAATAGGGTTATTTTCCCCCAAAAGTTCACTTAGAGTACATAGTTTGTCTTAGTTCACATACACCCCAAACCAGTACAGGTTGGATGGCTCCTACTGTTTCAACCCCAGATCTATCTAAGAATATATTGCAATGGATACTGATCACAAGGAATGGTCGCTAAGGGGAGGAGAGTGCTAGTTCATTGTGCATAGGGAGGTGTAGATGAATTTTGGTACAGATGTGAGTGGAGGTCCCTGGTTACCAACAAGCTGCTAGATGAATTGTTTAGTAGAAGAGTGTGTTTACTACAAAAGTTAAGCTCTGTCTGAGGTGGCTAAACTATTAACCATGCTTACCTCCATCATTCTGATAACCACCATTGTACTCTAAACTTTTATGAGATCAATTTTCTTAGATTAAGCTATATGAATGAAAACATGCCACGTTTGTATTGTGTCTGGCTCATTTCACTTAAGATAATGACCTCTAGTCATTTATAAAAACATGGATGAACCCCAAGGAGCTGCCCCCAATGACCTACTTTCTCCAGGCAGGCCCCACCTCCTAAAGTTTCCACTCTCCCAAGATAGCACAACCAACTAGAGAGCTACGTTTCAACACATGGGCCTGTGGGAGGTACTTCATATTCAAACCTGAGGCAGGATAAAAAGACAAGGAAAACTGAAGGGGACATGGAAAGAGAGAGGAGAGGAGCCTCTTGCCCTGGAGTCTGGTTTAGAGTCAAGAATTCCAGCACAGTTAACAAAATTTGCTATGAATACTGCCCAGATAGAGACAATATGCCTTTTATGTAGACATTTTCAGACAAGACTATTAAAATAGCAATTGAACATGATTAGGGCCTGAGTATATATGACCTTCAAGTATGGCCTTAGTCCTTTCGAGGTGTGAGCCTACAATTTCTGGGAACCTCACAAACAAAGCTGTAACCTTTGTTTGTAATAAAAACATACCTTGGGGGCTGGCTTAGAAGTTAAGGCACTTACCTGGGAAGCCAAAGACCCGTGTTTGACTCCCCTGACCTCATGTAAGCCAGACACACAAGGTGATGTATGTGCAAGGTCACACACATGCACAAGATGGTACACATGCCTGGAGATCAAATGCAGTGGCTGAAGGCCCTGGTGCACCTGTTCTCTCTCTCTTTCTCTCTTGCTCTCTCATTTTAAAAGTCTGCTGGAAGCTGGAGAGATGGCTTAGCAGTTAAGGTGCTTGCCTGTGAAGCCAAAGGACTCAGGTTTGATTCCCCAGGACCCAGGTAAGCCAGATGCACAAGGGGCACATGCATCTGGAGTTCATTTGCAGTGGCTAGAGGCCCTGATGTGCCTATTCTCTCTCTTTTCTCTCTCTGCTTGCAAAATAAATAAAATTAAATTTTAAAAAATGGAAATCATTATGTTAAATGAAGTAAGAATATGTGATCATCAACAGTATTTCATGGAAGTACAATAGCCACAATCAAGGTCTAGGCCAACCTTAATTAGATAAGAAAATTCAGACTTCCAGTCCAAATATTGTAGCCTTAATAATTTATTCCACTTTTATCCTTTAAAAAGAAAAAGAGGGCTGGGGAGATGGGTTATCAGTTAAGGCACTTCCCTGCAAACCTAAAAGATCCAGGTTGGGATTCCCAAGCACCCGAGTACAGCCAGATGCACAAAGTGGTGCATGCATCTGGAGTTCATTTGCAGGGACTAGAGGCCCTGGGACACCTATTTGCTCTCTCTCTCTCTCTCTCTCTCTTTCCATGTCTCTTTCTCTCTCAAATAAATAAATAAACAAAAAGGAAAAGAACAAAACTTTTACCTTTATCCTTTTAAAAACTACTGTTAGGAAATTCTGGGTGTGGTGGTGCATGTCCATAATCCCCGTATGGAGAGCTGATGCAGGAAGCCAACCCACACTTCATACTGAGGCTGTCTTTGACTATATAGTGAGACTCAATCTCAGAAAAGAATGGGGAAAAGGGCTAGGCAGTACTTCCATTCTATACCAAAACCATGAAGAAAAATTTACATTTGATGAAATTTGAAATGAGTAAAAAGTGAACACAACAATAAAATGTATGGCACTAAAGACCTTGAGCCAGTCAGGAGGCTCGTCAGTCTTATAAGTAGTAGTATAAAAGTGATTATTTTTGGTTTTTATTATTTTGTTTATTTCTCTTTATTATCATTACTATTATTTGCTTTTGCTGTGTTCACTATCATTGGCAAAGTTCTTTTTCCCCAGGTTCCTGAACATGGGGCTCCTGTCTTTGAAAGCTTCCACTCTGAGCCTGAAGGTGCCAAAAGCTGCTTGAGACGTGGCCTTGAACTCTGTCTGGGAAGATGGTGAGAAGGAAGCAGGAGAAATCATTCTTGGTTTAAAAAATTAAAAAACAAAAAGTTCCACAATCTATAGGTCATTCCTTACTCATCAGTGATCAACTGCCCAGGGGAGGAGGAGGAACAGACCAGCAAGCACTGGGTCTTCCTCCCAGGGTGTGACAAGGGTTGGAGCCCCAAGACCTCAAGGGAAACTGAGGCTCCTTCCAGCCATTGTGGTGTGAAGAGAGAGTGAAAGAGGAAAAGAGAAAGCTCAGTGTCTTGAGACACTGTCCCAGCTCCAGGGCCACCTGCCACCCTGCCCAGGCTAGCTCCCACTCTCACCTCCAAGTCCAGGAGATGCATAAAATAAAAGACGAAAGAGAAAAAATAAAGGCCCAAACAAAACAAAAGGCCAAAAGGAAAAGACCTGGGGAAATGGAGGATGGGAACGAGGAGGAGAGGAGAGGAAGGTAGAAGGGCAGGTCTCTGGATACGTAATTCCCAAGCCACCGGGGCTGGGGGGAAGGTTCCCCAGCATCCACTGCCTGCTTGGCATCAGCTCGTCAGGTAGTGTTTGGTGGATGGCTGCCCATACACCCTGTAGAAATCTTGGTGGCCAGTCTCTGACTTCCAGGCCAGGAAGGGACTGGGGGACGGAGGGTGTGGGTGGGAGTGGGTGGGAGTACTCCTGCGAGGGCACTGTCCAGGGGAAGTGGCCAGAGCGGGGTAGGGCTGTTGTCCACAGAACAGATGAGAATCTTGCGGCCACCATACTGGGGTAGCATGGGCTGCTGGGTGGCAGAGCCACTGGGGTACTGTGATGGAGGGAACACAGGACTTGAGTGCACTGGTTGGGGTTGGACATCACCAGGAAGGGCCACCAAGTGCTGCGTGGAGCTGCAGGGCCCAAGGGGGTGACCAGACTGGCCCTCACCGCTTGCTGTGCCTGCTGCCCCAGACTGGCTGCCCTCAGGGCCCCACGATGTCTCTGGGAAGTCGGCCTCTGGGAAGGCTGTTGAGTGCTTGTGTTGTTCTACCCCAGAGCTGCTCACGCCACAAGGGTACAGGGGAACACTCATGTGTGCATGATATATGTGTGTATAAATATGTATTAATATGTGTGTGGGTGTATGTGTGTGTGTATGCACGTGGAGGTCAAAGGTGAATGGTGGCATCTTTTATAATTTCTCTGTACCCTAGAGTCATGCATTGAACCTAAAACTTACCTATTAAGCTCAATTAGCTATCTAGCAAGCCCTGGGGACCCTCTTATCTTTTCTTCCCCAACAATAGAATTATAAGCATGTGCTGCTATGCATAGTTTTTATGAGAGGGTTAGAGAACCAAACTCATGTCCCCATGCTTGCATAGGAAGCACTTCACCACTGAATCATCTCTCCAGCCTATTTTCATGTCTTTTAATCTATATTCCACACATGAAAAAATGTGACATTTCTTGTTTTCAATATGACTTATTTTTGCATAACATTATAATCTCTAGTCCCATCCACTTTTTCATAAATGATTTTATTCCTTCTGGCTGAATAGTAATGTATTATATATGCACCACACTTTATTTATTCCTTCATTGTAGATTCCTAGGTTGACTCCATAATTTTCTGATAGTGAATGTGCTATAATAAACATGGGTGTGCAGATATCTCTATGCTGACTTTGATGCCTTTGAGTATATACTCAGGAGTGGTATAGCTGGGTCATATGCTTGCTCTATTTTAAATTTTTAGAAACTTCCAAAATGATTTCTGTAGTAGTTGGATAAGTGTACTTTTCTACCAATAGTGAATAAGGCTTCAGGTTCTCCCTGGTATACTTGTTAGCATTTGTTATTTTGGTTTATTTGTTGTTGTTGTTGCTGTTTTTTTGTTTGTTTGTTTGCTTTTTGATGATAGTCATACATACTGGAGATGGAATTTCAATGTAATCCTGATTGACTTTTCTCTGATTACTAAAGATGTTGAACATTTTTTTTTCATATATCTTTTGGCCATTTGTATTTCTTCAAAGTATCTGTTCAGTTCATGTTCCTTTTTATTGATTGGACTATTTGTTATCCTGGTGTTCAATTATTTATTTATTTATTTTGTTCTTCATATGTTCTGACATTCCAACCCTGTTTCATGAAGATCTGTAAGCTGTTGGTCAGAAGGCCCATAATGCTACCAAAACAACACAGACCATTAAAAAAAAAAAAGGTGCTTGGGTACTCACCAGATGTAGTAGGCAGCTTCATATCACTGGGATGAGCCTCCAGATCAGATACAATTTATGGGAGGAAGAAATGATATATTTGAAGCTTACAGATCCAGGGGAAGTTCCATAATGTCAGAAGTTGGGTCCCCATTCACAGGCCCATGCCAAGAGAAAAAAAAACACCACCAAAAGAGCAAGAAAGCACACTTCAGGAACCCCAGGCAAAGCTCAAGCACTTTTCATATCTTTAGGCTGGAATTCCAAATCCACCCTACACCTTAGGGCTGCAATGTGGGATCTGTCCATGGTTACACCACCTCCAGCCCAGTAGGCTTCAGATTGGAGCTACAATCCTTAATAAACTACTAAATATATTGGGAGACATCTATTCAAACAACCACACCAGAATCAGATGATATGATAATTGGTGAAGATGTTGCACCATGTTGGGGATTCAAGCTGGAACTGAGATTGAAGCCATCTTCCTGTTGGCTAGCTGTTATAGTGCAGGAAAGTGCTATGATAGCTACTTGAGAGAAAAGGCATCTACACTCTGAACCCACAGTGAATCCTATAAGCTAAAAAATCAATACATCAGGCAAAATGTACCCATGAGTACAATAGTGGCACATAAGCTATGTGGGTAATCAACTGCCCTCTGATTATATATGAGTCATTCTCAGTGGAAGGGAATTCATTCCTGGTAGACAACTGAATCAAAAGCCTGTGGCTTGGAAGGTCATAGGCCCCAGAGCGAAGCTTTCACTGTTCTTTGGATAAATGGAGATATTATATCTACCAGCACACACACACACACACACACGGGTGTGTGTGTGTGTGTGTGTGTCCTTTATGCCCTTTGATTAATGCTGATTTCACTTAGTAAAAGAACCTTATATTTACGGATGGGTGTGAATATCAGGGGATCTAAGACTTGCCAAAATGACAAGAAGAGAATGCCCAGTGCTTAGTCAGGCACTGAATGAATCACTTCATTTTTTAATTACATTTTTATTGACAACTTCTATACTTACAGACAAAAGACCATGATATTTCCCTCCTCTTCTCCATTTCCCCCTTCCCAACTCCAGTCTCAGTCATATCCCCTCTCTTTCTCCATTAGTCTCTCTTTAATTTTGATGTTGTCATCTTTTTCTCCTATGATGAGGGCCTTGTTAAGGTATTGCTAGGCACGGCGAGGTTATGGACATCAAGGCCAATTTCTGTCTGGACAGTTGCATTGTAAGGAGTGGTGCCATTCCTTTGGCTCCTACACTCTTTCTGCCACCTCTTCCACAATGGACCTTGAGCCTTGGAGGGTGTGATAGAGATGTTTCAGTGCTGAGCCCTCCTCTGTCCCTTCTTCTCAGCACTATGGTGCCTTTTGGTCATCCCAGTGGTCACTGCCATCTGAAAAGAGAAGCTTCTCGAATCAATGTGACAGTAGCATTAACATATGAATATGAACATTAAGTGTAGTGCTTTCAGGGCAGTTTGGTGAGAATAATATATGCATTTAGCCAGATAAGAGCAGGCTTTATACCTCTAGGGCTCATGATCTCCCCTGACATAGGCTTTTGATTATGTTTTCAGTACCCAGACATCTAGTCTTTCCCATAGAGTGGTCCTCCAGTCCAATTAGAGAGCAATTAATTTCACAAAGAGCAGACATGCCACTATTGTACCCATCTGGTCATTTGGCCTGTCTGACCAAACTTGAGGCTTCCAGTATCCACTGTTTTCACTGCTGATGACTTCTGTCTCCCATAGGGCTGCATGCAGTCCAGATTTTTTCTGTTTTCATTTGGCTGGTCTATAGGGAGAAGGTTTTCAGCTCAGCACCAGCTTGATTTTTCAGTGACTGATCTTACTGCTCAGGCATATGAAGTCTTCAGCAATCGGTTCTTACCATCTGTTACTTATGGGAAACCAAGGGCCTTGGCAATAGACTGCAATGTTTTAGAGGCAACAAGGACCCCCTGGCCAACAACTCACTGGTAGTTATCCCATCCCTGGCACTGAAAATTTTATAGTAGCAATCTATGGCTTCTGGATGTGACATTATCCAAAGAAGTAGGCTTTCATATATCTTATTCAGAATATTATTAAATTTTGATTGGCCCTCTCCACACCCTTCTTTTACCCAATCTTTTCCCTGGCCTCACTTAGGCCATTCCACTTCCTGTAATTTGTTCTTCTACTTAGATGTATACAATACCATCCCCTAAAGTTCTTATTTCTCCTCTCTACCTTATAGTCGTTTTCCAGTTTATTGGCCTCTGCTATTGATTTTATGGTTCCAACTCACACACAAGTCTAAACATTGTAGCTAGGATCCACATATGAGAGAAAGCATGTGATGTTTGGCTTCTGGGCCTAGATCACCTCACTTAGAACAATCATTTCCAGATCCATCTATTTTCCAGCAAATTTCATAATTTCATTTTTTCTTTACCACTGACTAGAACTCCATGGTGTAAATGTACCACATCTTTATTATCCATTCATCTGTTAAGAAACATCTAGGCTGGTTCCATTTCCTAGCTATTGTGAATACAGCAGCAATAAACATAGTTGTTCAAGTATCTCTAAGGTAGTGAGAAGTCATTAGGATATATGCCTAGGAATGCTATAGCTGGGTAATATGGTGTTGGACAAAGGCAGGGCCCCAGCTGAAAGCAAGCCTAAGCTCTCAGACGTGACTAGGGCTCCTAGGCTATGGAGAGGTCACAGCATCCTGAACCCTGGACAAATCTTGGTAACGTACCAGCAGGAGATAGGTTCCTCACCCTGTGCTCAGGGATGGCAGAGACCCTGGACCCCCAGACAAATCTAGGGCTCCAAGACCATCAGGAAGTAAGGCCACTCCTTCCCCCACCAGCAGCCTGGGGCACCTGGATATGCTGATAAAGCTTAGGCTTCACTCATAGCCCTGTGACCTTTGGGCATTGCCTAGGAAACTCCTTATATGCTATCAGCCAGCAGCTTTCACACAGCCTGCCCCCTACAACCTGTACCCTATACCTCTTCCCACCACTAGGTAGATCACCTGACTCTCTCCTTATGTGCTGGAGTGAATGTCCCTATATGCCAACTAGGCATTGGCAAGCAACCTTTGAACCCACCAATCCCCTTAGGCCCCTCTTCCCATTCTCTCTCTCTCAACTGCTTATAAAATCTCAGTCCCCTGACAAATAAATGAGCTGTTCTCTGAAGCTACCCCCCCCCCCAGGTGTTTCTTCCTGTCACACTCATGCCACTCAAGAGCATGCTCCACAGTGGCTTGCATGCCTCCAGAGAGCCAGTGCACAATGGTCCCCTGAGGAACAAGAGACCCACAATATGGAAAACCTATTTTTACCAGTCTCAAGAGCCTTCACACTGATGTCCACAATGGCTGTACCAGATTACATTCCCACCAACAGTGTAGAAATGTTCCCCCTTTTCTGAATCCTCACCAGCATTTATTGTTATTTGTTTTCTTGTTGGTAGCCATTCTGACAGAAGTGAGATGGAATTTGCATCTCCCTGATGGCTAATGATGTAGAACACTTTCTTAGATGTTTATATACCATCTGTCTTTCTTCCATTGAAAACTCTTTATTTAGTTCTATAGACCATGTTTTAATTAGGTTGTTTGATTTTGTACTGTTTTGCTTTTTGAGTTATTTGAATACTCTGGATATTAATCCTCTGTCAGATGTATAGCTAGCAAAGATTTTCTCCCATTCTGTAGGTTGTCTCTTTATTCTATTCACAGAGTCTTTTGCTATATAAAAGCTTCAAATTTTCATGAGATTCCAGTGATTGATTAGAGGTTTTAGTTCCTGAGCAACTGGGGTTATATTCAGAAAGTCATTGCCTATGCCAACATGTTGAAGGGTTTCCCCTATCTTAGTAGTTTCAGTTCCTCTAGTAACTAGTAGTTACTAGTTCCTCTAGTAGTTTCAGAGTTTCATGTTTGATATTAAGGTCCCTGATCTATTTGGACTTGATTCTGTGCATGGAGAGAGACAACGATCTATTTTCATCCTTCTACATGTAGATATCCAGTTTTCTCAGCACCACTTTTTGAAGAGGCTGTCTTTTCTCCAATGAATATGTTTGACATTTTTGTCAAAAATCAGACAGCTGTAGGTGCTTGGGTTAACATTTGGGTCCTCTGTTCTGTTCCATTGGTGTACATGTCTGTCTTTGTGCCAATACAACTCTGTTTTTATTACTATGGCTTTGTAATATAGCTTAAAATTGGGTATGGTGATACCACCATCCTTATTTTTGTTGCTCAAATTTGTGTTGACTACTCGAGGTTTTTTTGCTTCCAAATGAATGAATTTTAGGACTCTTTTTCTATCTTTTTGAAGAATGCCATTGGG